>NW_027526203.1:180075584-180464766 GCF_048455015.1 Haemaphysalis longicornis
CATGCAGGCAGGCAAGTTTGGTTCATTCGAAAGATTGCCTCAGTAGAATCATACTGATCCCACTTTTAACGAAGACTTCGCTCAAATAAGCTACATAATTAGGAAAAAAAGGGTATGACCATACGACCCACTACCTAATTTTCCCGCAACAGAACCTATGGTGTCATATGCGACAGCTCTGCGACTGGCTGAGGCCGGACAACACAATCGCAAATTAGCAGGGTGATAATCTTGCCGAATGAGCGTTTTGCTTTTATATTTACGGCGCATCCTTTTTATAGCAGTAAGAATGGTGAGGTAGACAGTGGTAGCTAAGAAAGTACACGTAGACATAGAAGTGCCGATGCGTATTGCTGTTGCTACTGCGCGCAGTGTGCGGGTTTAGCTGCACAGCACTGCAACGCTTAGGGGTTTGTCTCAGACGACACTCGCCGATTGGCATAAGCAACGGTGTCTTAAGTTACAATATTTCTCGAGCGAACGCCATGTTTCACGAAACGATTATTTTCCACTTTAACAAAAACAAACCAGGTACAAATACGGTCAAAAGCCACGGTATGGTGGTGCCATCTAGGTTGACTAACGGTAAACAAGGCTCCCCAGCCGCACTTTCATACGGCCTGCGCACCCAAGAAGGAACCAATACAGCAGATTCTTTACAGTGGGGGCGCTTCGAACCAACCCTCTGCCCTTCCAACCCGCCTTTCTGTTAGTCGACGCATCGCCTCTGGCCGAGCAGCTGTGTGTTTTTGACAGTGCGCTTCGCTGCCGGCGGGGCCGCTCAGCCCGACCGGAGCGTGAATAGCAGAATCACGTTTAGCTAAGCGATAACCCTATCTCCCTCGACGGGAAATCATTCGCGTCACTGGTCGTGCCCTGTGCGTGTGCAAACCAAGACATCATCCGAAAGGAAAAATAAAAAATAAGAAATGATATTTCAGTCACGGAAAGTGCCGTGTTTATTTGCCTGTCTCACCATTTTCATATAATACAGTCGCTGATAAGATATGAAGGCCTCGCATATTTTTCTTCATGTGCCCCGAGTTAAAATGTTTCTTTCAATTTTTTGATTAGGCGCTTCCGAGTGATAATGTTAGGCTGTTTGACCCAATTAGACCGAAAATTCAGAAGGGGGGAGGAGTCGCCTATTTTAATGACGCACATGTAAATTTACACGGACAGGTATCGCGTGTAGCCACGGCAGGCTAGAGCAGTGGCAACTGCGCGCGCGCCGCCGCTCTACCTACCCCGCGCGTGCTGTAGGTCAACCGGCGAGGGTTGGTCCGCAGCGACACGAAACTAGCGGCGGTCAAAGGTGGGAACTATACCCGAAGCGCAGGCCGTATGAAAGTGCGCGCCCGCCGCTCCTCCAGCCCGGCCGTGCCCAGCCACAGCCGGGCTGGAGGAGCGGCGGGGCGCGCACTTTCATACGGCCTGCGCACCCAACAAGGAAACGATACAGCAGATTCTTGACAGAGTGAGGGCGCTTCGAACCAACCCTCTACCCTCCCAACCCTCTTTTTTCTTAGTCGACGCATCGCCTTTGGCCGAGCAAGCCGACAACGCTTGCCGCACGTGTTTTGGATCTGCCGCGAAATATCACCGGTACCAATGAATGCCTTCGCTGTTATATCTCACCAAAAAGAAGACTCGTTGTGCACTTCAGCTGCATGATTAAGAGTTTTAGCTGCATGTTTTTGACAGTGCACTCGCTGGCAGCGGTCCGCTCAGCCCGACCGGAGCGTGAGCAGCAGAAACACGTTTAGCTAAGCGATAACCGTATCTCCCTCGGCGGGAAATAATTCGCGTCACTGGTCGTGCCCTGTGCGTGTGCAAACCAAGGCATCATCCGAAAGGAAAAATAAGAACTGATATTTCAGTATCGGAAAATGCCGCGTTTATTGCCTGCCTTGCCATTTTCATATAATATAGTCGCTGATAAGATATGAAGGCCTCGCATATTTTTCTTCGTGTGCCCCGAGATAAAATGTTTCTTTCAATTTTTTGATTAGGCGCTTCCGAGTGATAATGTTAGGCTGTTTGACCCTTTTAGACCGAAAATTCAGAAGGGGGAAGGAGTCGCCTATTTTAATGAGGCACATGTAAATTTACACGGACAGGTATCACGTGTAGCCACGGCAGGGCTAGGGCAGTGGCAAATGCGCGCGCGCCGCCGCTCTACCCCCGCCCGTGCTGTAGGTCAACCGGCGAGGGTTAGCGAGGGTTGGTCCGCAGCGCCACAAACTAGCGGCGGTGAAAGGTGAGAACTATACCCCGAAGCGCAGGCCGTATGAAAGTGCGCGCCCGCCGCTCCTCCAGCCCAGCCGTGCCCCAGCACACATGACATCATTGCAAACGTCACGAAAACGCCCAATTTTGCGGGAGGATTAAGATTTTAACTTAATTTGATTAATTTGTCAGTGAATAAAGTACTGTTTGCTTACGGACAAGCGCTGGGGGCACCAAAAAGAAACGTAAAATATTTCGAATAAAACAAGTTTATATTTTGTCGGCATGGTGAATTCAACTTTGCCTCCGCGCATCAGCCGTTTCGTATAAGAGATCACGCACCGCGAATCCTGCCGAACATACAATTATTTGCCATAACGCTAGAAGCCATTATTTTGCTTTTACATCTATTTTGATCAGCACTGCATGCCGCCACTTCATTGCGCTTGCTAGATAGTTGTGAAATGTTTGCACGAATTCTCTGCGATACGGTTTCTTCAAGAAACTTTGTCCTGTATTTAAATTACAAACATTTTTGTCCGCAACCAAGTTACTAATTCTCATTCACAGTGGCATGTACCATCTTGCTTTGTTTTTCTCATTTCATTATTTAAAAATTATGACATATTACAAGTTTTATTCGGATAATTAATCGGGACGTGTTCTTCTTAAAACAAGTTGAGCGTGAAAAGATTTATTGATTGATAGGCTTTAATTAAAAAGAGGCAACAAGCCCTGGTGGGGAAAAGGGAATAATGGGGGAAAGGGCTTACAGATTATTCAAAGGTGATAGTATTTCGTTTTTGTGTAGTGCTCTTGAGTTAAAAAACACATTGAAGGGCACTACAGTGAATGTGCAGAAACTGGGCAACAGTTGCAGCTCTCCAGAGGATGCACTGAAGAAGGGACCGGCGTTCACGTAGACGATTGGGTTTGAGAGAAAAAAAAAACACTGGAGGCACTATTGTGAATGTGCACAAACTGAACAACAGTTATAGTTCTTCCAAAGGGCACACTGAAGAAGAGATCGTCGTTCACGGATCAGACAACCTTATAGAGACCACTGCGTAGTGAAAACCGCACAATTCCTTCAAGTAGGGCGGTGTCACTCCGAACTCTAAGTAAGTGTTCTTGCGCATCATTTGGGAGGGCATGGGAGGCGAGGAGTTGTTCTCGACCCGAACAAAGTGAGGGCGTATACATATTAGATGAAAAAGGTTAGGGTCAGTGTATGATTGACGAAATGAACATTTTTGAGGGAGATTCACTATGTGGATGAGTCCATTTACGGATTATATCCGGAGTATAGGCAGAGTTTGTGTAGACCTTATTCGCAAAGATTTCTCCTTGCCTATTCGGGCATTTGAGAGCAGAAATGAATCCTGGTGGCGACGCATCCAACAGCCGTTTCCAACTCATCACTTTGTATTGTCGGCATGGCTGGGGCCAAACAGGAAGGGGTGCATCCATGGAAGAGCAGGCTCGTTATGTGGTGGGACCGAAGAGGTAGCCATGGTAGGGTTCAAGATACACTCCCGGGCAGCAGTATGTGCCATACGGTTACCTGTGGTTCCTAAGGTGTGAGCCGGGGTCCAGACCATGCGGATTTGAACATTTTCGCAGCGTAACTCTTGAGTAGTTCCAAGTATTGTAGTGGCCGTTGAATTTGCTGAAAAGGGATGATTTAGCTCCCGAAGTGCGACATGTGAGTTGGCGATAATGCGGTATTTCCGAGACGGAAGATTAGAAACACAATTTTATAGGTGTTGTAAAGCTCCAAGGATGCCGAAGAGTTCAGCTTCTCCAACAAGACCGTAGACATTGGCAATTTGTTGTGATCCGCTAAGCAGAGGCACACCGGAGCATCTCCAGGCGATGGCCGCTGCGTTTTTATGGACAGCTGCGTCAGTGTAGGTGCCTAATTCGTCTTCTGCGTTGTCTTGGCAAATCTTTTAAACCAGAAGTTCCCTGCCGTTACGGCGTACACGTAGACGGGGGCGTTCTCTCATTACTCCTAGACGAGGACGTTCCCATGGATGAATGCCTCCGGAGAAGGGTTCTGGATCAAAGACGGTATTTAGCCCGTCTCATTTTGCAACTGCTCTCCCTTGGGGAGAGTATTCTAGATGTTTCTGAAAACGTGAGACCGTCTCGACATATAATGTTTAAAGCGGGGGAAGAGGTACGGCCTGTTCAAGAAGGTCAATCGACTCTGGCGTGGGAGACCTGTAACAGGGATCGGTTGAGGATTTCTAAGTCTCGCAGATATCGAGCTCTGAGGTCGTAAATAGGGAACCCGTAAGTAATGCGGCCATGAGCCACTGCTCTTGCTAGTTTTGGCATGAGGCTTGTTGAGCACCGCCGTATTTTATGGATATTCGAGTGACGAGGTTCATCATGGCAGGCCAAGTTGTGCAGAGATGCAGAATCTTACTGCGGGGGCTGTTACAGCTTCCAAGTTTCAAGCGAAGCAGACGTATAGTGCCATTTTTATACGTAATATCAGTATCTTTGATCTAGAGATTGATGGTCCGAGACGGATTCGTGTCTCGCCTGCCATCGATGCTGATAATGTCTGTTTTATGATGGGAAATGTCGAAATTAAAAGTACATAACGTCTGAATCAAGCTAAAAAATGCAGCTTGTAATTCAATTTGCATTTTTTTATATTGCTGCGCTTCCGTCAAGACAACAATTTCGTCAGCGTACATGACGAACGGAGCAGATGAGTCGATTTCCAGTTGCGGGCAACTGTGTTCATGGCAAGGTTGAAGAGAATAGGCCCGAGGATGGACCCCTGAGGGACCTTCCTATCAAGGTAGTAAGTATCATTGGGTCACGCCATGGGCAACTCAGTCGTATGGGTCTATGTTGTAGAAAATTTCGAATTCAAGCTTGAGCCTTGCGACTTGGGAATTCTGGGGCAAGCTCCTCAAAGCTCCTCTGGGGCAAGCTCCTAGAGAAGTACAAAATCTGGTAAGTGGCTTCTTGAAGTGCCAATAATGAGTCTCCTCAGCAACCATAGATAATCATGGGTCCCGAGATCAGGTCGAAACCCGTTTATGATGGGTGGAACCAGCCAGTTCTTTCAAAATGGTGTTGCATTCGATTATGTAGCACTCTTGCAATTATTGGCATGTGGTCGGTGTAAAGGCAATGGGACGGAGATTTTCGGGCCTACGAGCATCTTTGCCGGGCTTTGAATTGGGTGAATGGTAGTTGTCGTGAGGTGCTCCGAAACTGTGCCTGTATCCCATGAATTGTTGACGATGTCAGGATACTTTTTTGTCCAATATATGACAGATTTCGAAGGTCTTGCCACGGGACCACGCCGTGACCGGGGGCTGATTTTGGTTTGACTTGACTCAGCGCAATCTGAAGTTCTCCAATGGTAAAACAAAGGTCCAGATCATCAAGGGGTTCTTGAATGCGCATTATAGGCAGGGGTTGAAGGGAGGTATGATTCGTAGTCGCGTGAGGAAAGGGTAGAGATAATGACCTCCTCAACGATGGGAAGGTTTGCTTTTGCCTTACCGCTCAGGCTTCGAAAAATGGCCCAAAGATGTGAGAGGCCTCTTTCTTAACCTAGGGGGTTGCAAAGATAATGCCATTTCTCAGTCTATAAAATATTTTGATATTCTTGAATGACCTTATAGTGTTTCTCCAGTTTCATAAGATCACTATGCCGCTTGCCTTGAGTACGATGCCGGTGAGTAAGTCGCTCCGGAGTACGTAGTAGGTGGTACATGTGGTGGTCCGGGTGCGCCACATCGACAGTGCTGTCCACCTATTCAGTGGCTTCATGTCTCGCTGTAGTGATAGTAAAGACAAGGTCGGGTAAGGTGGAAATGGTGTCCATATGGAATAAATTCGGAAAGGCGGTACAATTCACTACGGAATAGTTGAGCTTGGGCCGAAATTTCTTAGTATTGATAAGCAGCAAAATAGGATACTGGTCACCTCTCCTGGTACAGGTGGCAGTTTGCCATGTTTTGATTATACCCGGAGTAGTGAACGTAAGATCGGGCGTGGTGTCCTTTTGTGAAGACTGTAGGCCTACGCGTGTAGGGGTGAAAGGTTCATTGCGCAGCTGCAATTGGCTGGACTCAATGCCCTGTTCCAAGTTTCTACCGCGTAGATCCGAAGTTAAGTAACCCCAAAGGTTACTCTTAGCTTTGAAGTCCCCGCCTATGATTATTGGTCCGGAGAAGTTAAGGGACAGGATATGTGGAAACTAATCGGAAGTGCCACAGTTACGAGAACTGCATTGGGGACGATACTAGACAGAGATAATTAAGAGTGGTTTTCCTCCAGGAGGAGTGATGCGAACGACAACTACCTCAAGGTTAGTGTTGCTTGCACCATCGCAGTCGTGTTAAACTGTTTCGCAAGACTTGTGTACAAGGACTGCTGCTTGTACACAGGCAGTAGGACCTTTATAAGTGTCTTTGGAGAGGTGAGTAATTTTGGGATCAGTGGAAGAGGCCTATTTCGGCATTTTACAAGAACCTCGAATTTTCTGTAAAAGTAGAGCAAGGGTCTGCACAATTAAAATTTCGTGCTTAAGGAGGGGTCCAGTTTGAACGAAACTGCGGCAGTTTCATTGCACAACGAGCCGTTTTGGAATACCCAGTGATGCTGTTGGCATTTAACGGGACTTTTTCTGCTCGCGTTTGGCTTCTTCGGGAGTGTCCTCCGGAGATAACTGTTCAATCAGCTGAAAAACTCGTTAAATTTCTTCCTTCAGCAAGTTGAACTGGTCTTGTAAAGCAGAAATGCTACTGAAGGCCTTCTGCCATTCTTTAGTGCTTTCAAATTTCAATTTCACTTCTCGCTGCACCAGCGTCTGCTCAGTGATGTACGTTGAGGAGGTGCGTGGCATGGAGTAGGTGGCATTTAACTTTTGGCGGGAAACTCGCGATCGACTGCGCTGTTCCGAAGTGTTCATAGGTTGCGGAGACGCCTACTGCCTACGGGGAACATTTTTGAAAATAGATTCTATCTCTTTTCTTAGAATCTGCAATCCCTTTCGGAGATCCTGAAGGTATTTCTTAAGTTGGGCATTTTCGACCGTGACCGGATGACTAGATGGGAGAGCAGCAGTGGTAGAGTGCTCTTTATCCTTATTTCGACCAACCACCTTTGAGGTCCAAGATACTCCATTGGAAGGTGGACGCAAGGAGCTAGTTGAAGGCAAGTCAGTTACAGCATCTGATGTGTGATCGTTTTGCCCTAATTTTTCTTCCACTTTCGGGAGGCGGCTTGGACAGACTTTGCTGACCGAGAGATGGCCGACCTTCTTACATGTGACACAAAATACTGTTTCTTTACACTAATCTGTGTCGGTGTGAGAACGACCACATTCTTTGCAAACACTAAGAGATGGGCAAAATTTTGCCATGTGGGCTAAATTGCGGCACTCGAAACAGACAATCCTTTATGGTGATAGTCCATGACCCTAACAAGCTCCATGTAGTACTTCACAACTCGAGGTAGAGTGGTACCCCGCACGGGGCACCTTGAGCAATCTTGGTGATGGTACTGGCGATACCGCGGACCCCGAGCCCCCATACCCACGCTGTATCCTACCGTGGCTAGGAGTTTTAAGGTGAAGGGTAGAAACCACAAACGGTGGCTGTCGGAGCCGTGGTCAAGCTCCGGCAGATGGGCTCCCTGTCTGTTTACCAGGCAGGGAGTTCCGGGACCTTTCTCGGCATCAGGGTGAACCGAGCGAAGGAAGTACCCCCATTCCCTGCTTTTTTTCCATGCTGCATGGTTCTTTCAAAATTTTCTAAACCCACTGATCGGCCTCCCAAAAGGGGCCGCACCGAAGCGAACTTTCCCCCATTGCCTGCCCTATCGTTCCAAATACCTGACAACTTTCCCCGGTTCTTGATCATTGCATCCGAAGACAATACAAAGCCAGTGACATCTACGTCCGTTTTCTTAATAGCTAAGTGCATTGAACGTGTTGTGGGAAACACTACAAAGCCAAGAAACTGACCTCTGGAGAGATCCTTGTAGAAGTAAACAACCCAACACAATCAAAAAAGCTTCTTGAACAAACCCTCATTGGCGACCTGAAAGTCAAAGTCACTCCCCACCGAACTCTAAATACATCCCAAGGTGCGATATCCGAATCTGATCTCTGCAATGAAACTGACTCTGACATCCTCGAGGGCCTGCGCGACCAGGGCGTCATTGCAGTAAGGAGGATCACTATACGTCGAGAAAATCAGGAAATCAAAACCAAACATGTTGTCCTCACCTTTGACCGCAGTACCTTACCCGAATTTTTGAATGCAGGCTTTCTTCGATGTACCGTCCGACCATATATCCCCAACCCGCGTCGGTGCTTTAAGTGCCAACGTTATGGGCACAGTACTAACAACTGCCGTGGGCGTTTAACGTGTGCAAAGTGCTCAGAGCACGACCACCCCAAAGAGAATTGCAACAGCACTTTGATTAAGTGTCCGAACTGCAGTGGCCCGCACACAGCGTACTCAAGGACGTGTGAAACATTCAAACTTGAGAAGAAAATACTCAATCTTAAAGTCAGCGAGAACATCTCTTACCTAGAAGCGCGTAAAAGGCTCAGCGCCTTTGCTTCTGCGAAGTATGCCGACGCAGCTCACCGGGGGGCGGAGCGGCGTCTTGTCACTGCGGCCACCCAGTACTGCGAAGCAAACTTGGTGCCGCCCCAGCCCCCCAAGGTGCTGCCTAAGGCAGCCCAACCAGCTGAAACAACACCTGTGGCACCCGCAAGTGTTGCGTCGGCCACGAACGCCAGGAGTGACGGCTCTGCCGTTGGTCCCCCTCTTCCGGCTACCGGACCTCAGGTGGCCATGGATGTAGATGCGGCGGGTCCTTCAACCGCCTCTGCGTCCAACACGCAACAAACGATGGTGGGAGGGAATCCTTCCTCCACTTCGAACATATTCCGTGTCGGAGGCCGCAAGGACTCCATCTCGTCGCTGTCCCAGCACTCAGACGAGGACATAGACATGGCACCGTCTCGGCCAGCACCTAAGGCGGTGAAAGAACAGCGCTCCATGGCGGGGCGGGGAAAAAAGCCAGCAGCCCCCCGTGTCATTGGCCCAGATCATACCTGAGTGTGGTAGGTGATACATCCATCCCTAGTCTTCACCAGCCAAAATCTTCTTTAAACATTTATGGTAGCACAAATAGTTACGCAGTGGAACTGTAGAGGATTAATTAATAGCCTAGATGATATATATGAAATCCTACACAAAACTCAAACAACTGTCCTGTGTTTACAAGAGACTCACTTGAACTCTAAGCATACCAACTTCCTAAACCAATACTCAGTATTTAGAAAAGACAGAGACAGCTGCTCGCACTGCTCTGGTGGTGTGGCAATAGTTATACAAAAAGCTGTCCCTTGTCAGTCTATTCATTTGCGCACCGGCCTAGAAGCGGTTGCTGTTCGGGCAATTATCTTCAATAAGTTAACAACAATTTGCTCACTGTACATTCCCCCTGAATATCGTCTGTCCAGTTACGAATTTGAGTCCCTTATAGATCAACTGCCAGAACCGTTTTTACTAGTTGGTGACCTTAATGCGCACAGCCCACTATGGGGATCGGAACGCACAGATTCCCGGGGCCGGTTGATAGAAAACTTTCTCTTGTCATCCGGAGCTTGTCTCTTTAACAAAAAGCAGCCGACATACTACAATATAGCACACCACACATATTCACACATTGATCTTGCTATAGGCTCCCCCGTTCTTTTTCCGTCCATCGAATGGGAAGTGGGTACGAATCCCTACGGGAGCGACCACTTCCCAGTCACCCTCAGATATTTAGAAAAATGCCCCTACACTTACACTTCACATGAAAAGTTTAAAGAAGCTGGTGCCGACTGGGCAACGCTTAAAGAGATGTCGAAACTTACTTACACATCAATAACACACTTAGGTATTGATGAAGTGTGCTCCTTCATCACAGCACATATACTTGATGCTGCTAGCGTTTCTATTCCCCAGACCTCCGGTACCAGACGTAATATTCAGAGGCCCTGGTGGAATGACGATTGCAAGAAGGCTAGAAATGCTCAGAATAAGGCCTGGGGGGTCCTCCGCAGGTATCCTACTACAGAAAACCTAATTTCCTTCAAGCGCGCAAAAGCCATGGGACGGCGAATCCGAAGTCAGGCAAAAACAGATAGTTGGAGGTCTTTTCTATCATCAATAAATTCCTACACAGATGCGCGCAAAGTTTGGAACAGGATACGGAAACTGCAGGGGCAGAAAAAATGTCACACCTCTTGTCAGCTCCACTGGCGATACACTTGAAGACCAAGCAAACACCCTGGGGCAGCACTTTGAACATATTTCCAGCTCCTCCCACTACACTGAGACATTCCTGCGATACAAAGAATCTATTGAAAGAAAGCCTATTCGTGACCACAAGAAATCTAATGATGGGTATAACTCTCCTTTTTTGCTGCAGGAACTTATGGTAGCCCTCAACACATGCCGTGCTTCGGCGCCAGGAGCTGATACAATAACATACACAATGATTCAGCACCTGCACATAGATACCCTCAATACTCTACTCTCCTTGTACAACAAGATATGGTGTGCTGGGTACTTCCCTCATGCTTGGAAAGAGGCAATTGTGTTGGCTATATTGAAAGAGGGGAAAGATGCCTCTTCTGTGCCAAGCTATCGCCCTATTGCTTTGACAAGCTGCTTGAGCAAGCTCTTTGAAAAGATGATCAATAGACGGCTTATCTATTTCTTGGAATATCATGGTGTCCTTGATAGCTGCCAGGCAGGCTTTCGCTTGGGCAGGTCAACAACTGACAATCTTATAGCTGTTGAATCTTATGTTAAAGAAGTTTTTGCCCATAAACAACACTGTATATCTGTATTTTTTGACATCGAAAAGGCCTATGACACCACTTGGCGGTATGGCATCCTGCATGACCTTAAATCTTTCGGCATTTGTGGAAACATGTTAAACACACTGGAAAGCTACTTATCAGATAGAACATTCCGGGTACGAGTTGGTGCAGCGTTATCCAGGACGTATACACAAGAAAATGGCGTTCCCCAGGGTGGAGTGCTTAGCTGCACACTTTTCATTGTAAAAATGAATACGTTAGGGAGAGCACTGCCACCCACCATTTTTTATTCAATCTATGTAGACGACGTTCACATTAGCTTAAGGTAATGAAGCTCCTCTATCTGTGAACGGCAGATCCAAGTTGCTGTGAACAGACTAGCCAAGTGGGCAGACAAAAGTGGTTTTATCCTAAATCCGCAGAAAAGCACTTGTGTTCTCTTTTCCAGGAAGCGTGGGATTCACCTGCAACCAACCATACAACTTAAGGGAGTCGACATACGCGTAAAAAGCGAACACAAGTTTCTTGGAGTAGTTTTAGATGATAAACTTACATTCATCCCACACATTAAACAACTTAAAATGAAATGCATGAAGACTATGAACATCTTAAAAGTCCTTTCCCGCCAGTGATACGGTGCAGATACAACATGCCTTTTACGTGTTTTTAACAGTCTTGTCAGGTCCCGTATAGACTACGGAAGTGTAGTGTATGGGTCTGCCTCAAAAACAGCTCTAAAAATGCTGGACGCAGTGCTGCACTTGGGGCTCCGCCTGGCGTCCGGAGCTTTCCGGACGAGTCCTATTGAAAGCCTCTATGCAGAAACGGATCTGTGGTGCTCAGAGCACCAGCGTACATACATGGCACTTTTGTACTGCGTAAGGGCAACATCCTTAAATAGTCATCCGCTAAATGCTATTCTTGAAAACAAAGCGTCCGAAAGGCTGTTTTTGAGCCGTCCGTCGCTTCCTCTGCCTTTCTCTATCCGAGTGAAGGTGGATGCGGAGGAACTTGGGGTTATTTTATCAGAATCTTACAAAGCTGACTTCGTTGAGTTCATGCCGCCTTGGCAACTGCGCCCTGTCGCCTGTGACATGTCGTTCAAGGAAATTTACAAAAAACATTCACCCGCAGAACTCATCCGACAACACTTCCTGCACTTGCAAAACAAATTCCCATACACTGCCTTTGACACAGATGCCTCCAAAACTGCCACTGCTGTGGCATGTGCTGCACACGGTCCCAACTTTGCCAGCACAAGGACACTAAACAGAAACACAGGTATATTTACGGCTGAGGCACATGCTATATTAATAACGCTAGAACACATAATACAAACAAAGACACAACAATCCATTATATACACAGACTCATTGAGTGTTGTGACAGCACTGCATTATGGAAAACCAAGTAGGAACATTGTGCTGAACAGGTTAGTTAAAGAGATAACGGCAGCCTACGCTTTAAAACAGGTCATAGTCGTGTGTTGGGTGCCTGGACACAGTGGCATTCCTGGTAATGAACTCGCAGACCAGAGCGCCGCTGCGGCAGCACTTCGCTGCAGCGTCGATGTTCAGCAGCTTCACTATCTTGACTGGAAACCATTCATTCGAAAAGCAATCCGACAACGCTGGCAGCAACACTGGGACACTCAGACAGATAACAAACTCCACACTATAAAACCCCAGTTAGGCAGCTACTACACAGAAAAACACAACAGAACAATGGAAGTATACATGTGCAGACTACGAATAGGCCATACATACGCTACTCACTCGCACCTTCTGCAGGGCAAACCACCGCCACAATGCGACAGGTGCGGACATCGCCTATCTGTCAGCCATGTCTTAGTTGAGTGTGGGTACTTCCGCAAGGCAAGGAAAAAGCACTTCCGGGAACTCTACACTCACACGATTCCTCTTCATCCCTCGATGTTTTTAGCTGATCAACCCTTAATTCCAAGTAAACGCCTTTTTGCTTACCTGGGAGATATTGGCTTTTTAAACCGCATATCATACCACGTGTAACCTCAGGGCCCCTCAGAGTGGGAGGACGCTATCTATTTTTTTTTTACATTCTTACCCTGCCATTCCCATTGCCCCAATTTTATTGTTGTTTTAAATGAGGGGCTGTATACACCCCCACAATAACCTCTTTTAAAATCGTCATATTTACAGCACCATTTTATTAAAACATCATTCAAAATGATCAACCATTGCGTTGGCGCTCTTTGGCCATCGTTGCCCTTGCGCCATAAAACAAACATACATACATACAGGTAGAGTGGTAGAGTCAAAAGTAAGAAAACATCTGTTGAATTTACCAATCTTTTGGACGCGAATGATGTCGGCTTGCTCGCAACGCACCCAGTTCAAGATAGTTTCATTGCTATCTTCTGGATCCACTTGAATAACACCTCGAATGGTATTCTTGTGATACTGCATGGGTTCAATGACCACTTCCATTGTCTCAACTTTCCCATTCTGACGGAATGTGAGGTGGTCGATTTGAAGTAGTTTGGCTGCATGATTTTCGTCATACAGGGCAATGTGAGCACTGTTAGCGGCATCATTGAGAGTCACTGCAGCCATTTTGGCGAGTTCAGCGGAGGGCGCGGTATCGTCATAGCATTGGCTAGTGCGCAACGTGGAATTTCTTTAATGCGGATCTAAGCAAGTGGTCTCAGATGAAAGTTGATACGTAAACGACTTGCGCGTTCATTTCGCGTTCGTCGCTTCTTCTTAGAAAGTAGGACTCGTTGCCATCCATCGTCGCTGTCGTCTTGCGAAGGGTCGTCGTACTTTTGCATGGCAACCTTGTCACCTTCATCCTCGGTACCTTGAGGGAGCGGCTGTGAGCCTGGGGGTAACGCTAGGCCGAATTCCTGGTTGCCTTGTCCATCTTGCTTCTGCGCCTGGTTGTCCATTTTCAGGGGAGACCTTGAAGTATTAGCCTGGAGCATCAACGGTACCTGTTGCGAACCCGCCGACGCTTCGGCAGGCGCAGCTGCAGTCACGCGGGCAGCCGCCGCCACGCCAGCTGCGGTTGAAGGAACTCGCTGTTTGGAATGCCGCCAGGTCACTAGGCCTTACCTGCGAACCGGGCTGTCCGAGGCCCTTTTATGATGACTGGATGGTCCGAGTGGGTGAATCTTGACCTCTGGTGATTCAGCACTTGACCATAATTATGAAGATATACTTTAATTGGGTGAACATTAGAGAGAACCATGATTACGAGCTGGATATGCAGGAGCCTATACCAGCTTCAAAAGATAACAGAATGTAACATGCTCTGTTGAACTCCCGCTTAAGAAGATTTTTTTCGCACTGTAATGAAAATTCGACATGGAAATTTAAGCGGTCGAAAGGCGAAGCGCACCATTCTCGCTACCGCCGACAAATGCTAGAGGTCACACTTAGGGATAAGAAACCAGGTGCGGAAGACATTCTAGTTCAAATTAAGCGAAGAAAATGGCCATGGGCGTGACACGACATGCGCATGAGGGGCAACAGGTGGGCCAGCAGTTTAATGGAGTGGCTGCCAATAGACCGTAAACGCAACAGGGGTCGGTCAAGGAGTCGACGAAGGGTTGAAATGCGAAAAGTCTCTGCCAAAGGTTCGATTCGGCTATCACGCGGTAGACGTGGCTGGAGATATTTGGGAGCTCTAGGTCTTTGTCCTGCAGTGGACGCAAAGTGGCGGCTGCTGGGGATTATATATAAATCTATACTTTATGGCTGCCGATGGTTTTAAACGTAACACGGGGCGCAATAAAAAACAACTTTATTTTGACGTTTCGGACGGGGACCGTCCTCCTACACCAATGAGCAGATTTCACATTTTAGCGTGCTTATAGCCACTTTAACATTGGAGAAAAAAAGGAAATAAAACATTTACTGCCCTTCCACTCTGTGAAGAAGAATGACCTGCAAAGCAGCAAGTCCTCCACGGAGTGCACGAAAGAAAACACGTCTCTTTGTAATTTACGATTGAGCATACTTCCTAGTCAATCACCTAAATGAAACTTGGGAACAACCTGAGCTTTATCCTAGCGGGCAAACGTAGAGCTCTCTTTCCCTCCCGCGTCGTAGGCGTCTCACTGTTGGTGTAGCACGCCAATCCAATCACCTCTACCACATAGGACACCGGGCCGGTTGCATTGTGCTGTTTGACGGCCACGTTGAACCTCACGCCAACATGTCATCAGCATGTATGAAAGCTATATCTGCGCGTGACCGCCCGCCCCCTACCACTCTCCTCTCCCAATCCGTGCACGCATAAACTGGCAACCGGTCATGCGCGGGTGGTAAGACGTGAAAGATAGTGTTGAACACGTCGCTCTGAAAGCCCTTTAAGCTAAACGAGGGATATTGGCCCACCTCGGCGTCCCGAGCGGGCCAGTTCTTGTTGATCCGAGAGGGATTAACAGCTACACGACCCACTAGAACTTGACGCGGCCACGGGGGCGGCAGCGACTTTCCGTGGTTTTCTCGCCCATTTCCGCTTCTGTTGGGGCTTACGCTTCTTAAGTTTTCGCTCTTCCTCCAAGCGAGGGACATGCGTCCGTCCCATAGCGAGTTAACACCTCGAGGGCTGCGACCTCTATACTCGTGGACACACACTTCGGTGTCTCTTTCGCTGCTCAGTAGTAGGCATCTCATTGTGCAACAGACTAACCCAGACCCAAAGTGCTCTATCGCGGAGGACAGCTGACTGGGAGTATTGAGCCATGATACTGCCACGTTTATATCTCCCACCACCAAAGCGGGTATTTCATAGGTAGGGACATTAAGCCCTGCTGTGCATGCATGCTCCCCTTCACCCCTAACCCATGCACGCCTAAACCGGCAACGGGGGATAAGCGACTAATTAGGCGTGAAACAAACTGGCGAATGGACAGGGAAAGACCTTCTATGAGGCCAGACTAAGACCTATTATTATTATTTCGCCAGAAGAACTATGACCAGCTGGTCAACGAGGGCCGCGGACGCGACAGTGTTGCTCGGAATGGCTTTCAAGCTAAAGAAGAAAAAGTTTCAGGGGCATATATGTTTGTATCCTAAGCTGTAAGGCGCGATAGCAATGCTTCGACTGCCACCGAGCGTGTTTGCTGCATTTCCGATCTACGCTTCACGAGCACTAAAGGTTATCGAAAAGAGAAATAATAGCAATCAGGGTTTTTAATCGCAGTGTCGTAGGAGAGACAAAGGCTCTCTGCGCTTCTGTGGCTAAAATGTGAGCGTGAGAGGTCGTAATTGCGAGGTGTTGGTCAGTTTAAGCGAGGAGTAGTCGGTGTCAGTGAATCAAAATATTTATTCTGTCATGTCTAGGCCGGGCTGAACAATTTTGCTTTTTTCAAACAGAGAGATTGGGAGAGAGAGAAGACCTTTGTTTAGGAACAAGTAGTTTGCGGCTTAGGAGGGAGCTCAAAAGTGGAACCTGAGTCTACGGTATCCATATGTAACAAATCCTTCCCTTGCCCTCTCAATCAGCTCACACCGATCTTGATATAACTATCTCGTCAAATGTGCCTCCCATGCCTCGAAGAAGTGGAATATGCTATGTTTGAGTTGTTATGCGTGTCCATACCCTCAGACTTAGCTAGGGTGCGGGCAAGAGGGTAGACGTTTCCCCTATTTTAGCAGAGTTCTAAGTTAATGTATGATGTTCCCACTTAACACCTTAACACATATGGATTTTCAGATAACTGTGTTTGTTTTTTGTCCACAGAGTTTGTGATTCTTCGGCACTGAGACCTCGTTGTAACAACGGGAAAGATTGTGTTTCTAGGCATAGGATGATGATTCGTGTTTTTCGAAGAGGGCAGCGTGGTAGTCGTGGTCACAAGGAGCACGGTTTGTGAGTTCGTGTGCCTCTTGCAAAGTGCGCCGTTCGCTTTCTCACCATTTGATCCGGCTGTTTAGGTGACGTTGTTAACTTTCTGCGTGATGGATGGGAATATCTTACCGAAACGTCTGGTATTCTGCCTCCAGAAAACTGTATAACGTCCTTTGTGAGTCTGTAATGATGTTACGCCTCTATTTCATACTTCCGCTATTCGGACTGCCACGAGGATGACTGCAACTTCCACTTCTTTGTTCCTGTATGTTGGTGGGTATGCAGTCACAAAGATTGGCAGCGTAGTCAACTACGACAATTACGGCCTCGTGCTTTGTACATCCCAGAGTCGGTGTATACTGTGGTCTCATGATACTGAAAATTTCCCCCAGTGAAATTCAGCCTGCCATTTTGCCCCTTCTTGCGTAGGATTGTATCCACATTTTTGGTAGAAGAGAGTTCTTATGCTGGGGTGGTAGGATCGGTGCCATGTATGTTATGGCGCGAAGTGGTTTCCTTTCAAAGGGACGGGGGGCTGCCTGTCTTTTCTTTTCTGTTTGGGGGTGCCTGTTTCTTTTGAAAGATGGTATGATAGCCCCTCCCGATTTTGTTGTTACATACGCTTTCTTGTTGCTAGGAGAGTGGTTTCTCCCTGTCGCCCCCCTCCGCCCCTACGCGGAAAATTATCCACTGCACGTCATCATGGTTATGCCACCGATTCACAGACTCCGCCTAAAAAGTCTCCACAAAAACCATGGATCCAAACCTACACAAGGGGAAGCGATATGACAGTATCAAGTTAATTAGAGGAAAGTCAAATATGATGAGGACAAAGTATACACCGACTCTGTGGTGTCGTAGTTGACTACTTGTCGTTGTTGACTACTCTGGAAATTTTTGTGACTGAACGACCCCCTACATACAGCAACAAAGAAGCGGTATCCGTCCTCTTGGGAATACGACCAGAGGAAGTATTAAATGGAAACGCAAAATGATTACAGACTCTCAAAGGGCATTAGACTGTTTGATGCAGGTAAAATACATAAACACTTCGGTAAGGTACCCCCACCCAATGCGTAGAATGTGAACGAAGTCACCAGGGCACTCGGGCACAAGGGTTTGACGAGATGGGGGCTCCGACAAAGATCCACGCGAACTCACACATTGTGCTCCTCGCGACCACGACTATCGCACTCCCCTCCCCGAAAAATGTTAAGAATGTCTCGTAATGCTACCCATAGCAACACGATGTTCCCCCGTGTGTCAAGGGTGATTTAATGCCGAAGAATTACAAACTCATTGGAGGATAAACCAACGCTAGTACCTTCAAACAAATGTTGGGGAGGATGTTGGGTGGACGCATCATATATTAACTTAAAACTCTGCTATATCCGGGAAATAGCCAACCTCTCCCACGAAGCCTAGGCATATAGAAGGGTATGAAGGGTATGCTCAGGAACGAACAACTCAAACATTACAAATTCCACTTCCATCGAAACATGGGAGGCAGCTTTGACCTGCTCGTTACCGCAAGATCAGCGGGAGCTAACTGGGAGGGAAAGGGAACGAGCTGCTGCATCCATAGCCCTAAACCTCATGTACCACCTTGAAAGTACCTCCCCGCAAAAAAGCAAAACGCAGTATCCAGAGTGCCTTTCGACGGCACTCTTGGTAATCGTTGCAGGCATGGCTACAGTGCCGTCCGATGACATTCGATGATTTAAGGCTAGTCTAGCAGCGGCCGAATCGTATGTCCTTGTAGTGTAGAGGATCCGTCTTAGCTTCTTGATGCCAAAGTCGGCTGTTCTAGACTGGCTTTTGCCTCGGGTTTTTTTTTTCATTGTTTATTTGAAGTGTAGTTTTTATGCCTTAGGTTAGTTTTGGTTTTTAAATCATTTCTTTGTGTGCGTTTGGTTATCTTATGTTATGTTTATGTTAGGTTGCCTAGCTTTACGATATCTAGAGCGATGTACTGCCAGACGCGGAAATTTTGTTATAAAACGCCGGTGGACGTCGATATAGTGGAGCGCATATAATACCTTCGGACGGCACTCTAGACACAGCCAAAGCAAAAACGTTCACTCCGGCATAGACATTAGACAATAAACAATTCAAAACACTGAAATTGCCACCCTTTCGCTCCAAATAACCAACATCCCGCAGCCGCAACCTTTCACGCTCACATATTAAGCCGCAGAAGCACAGAGGGCCTCGGTATCTTGGGCCACGGCAATTAAATACCCATGCTGGCTGCCTGTCTTTCTTCCTTTACCTTCACTGCTCGTGAACAGTACATCGTAAATGCAGCAATTCCGTTCCAAAACTCTCTCTGGGAGTCGAAGTAACGCTCCCGCGTATTACATCTTACGACCCAAACGCAGGTGTCATCTGCAATTTTTTTTGGGGTAACTCTTCGTATGTACCATTTCGATTTTGGTCTCGTGTACCTCTGCCAGACTGCCACCCACGCTCTCGTAC
Source organism: Haemaphysalis longicornis (assembly GCF_048455015.1). Classification (NCBI taxonomy): domain Eukaryota; kingdom Metazoa; phylum Arthropoda; class Arachnida; order Ixodida; family Ixodidae; genus Haemaphysalis; species Haemaphysalis longicornis. Next base: position 180,095,002 of record NW_027526203.1, read on the forward strand.
CAGAACTGGTAGCGCAACTAAATACATGGTCTTTAAAGGTACGTGAAATAAAAGTGCGGATATATTAATACCTTATTTATAATTACAATCCCTCAGGAATAAATCGGCTCAAATAGGGCGTTCGGCTTGTGCAGTGCCAGGCAAGCAGAATAGAAACTACCGAGTAGGGACTACGACTGGGCAACCGAATGCTCAGTAATAAAAAAACAACAAAGAACAACACCAATGCAGTTCGTCACTCGAGCACATGACTTCGGTTCGTTTACTTCTATGCGATGGACAACAGGCGATTTCTACGAATTGGAGCCAACAGCCCTCTGGCCCATAAAATAAGTTGTCCGTTGCATTGGTCAGGCTGTCCGAACTACAGCGATTTTCTTGGGTAAAGAAAGCGACCGGGCTCCCGAAGAATATATTCCCCCGTCGCCTCGTTACAACACACGCGAGGCATAGAATCGTTCTCTTGCCATCCCCCAAAAGTACTCGCGCTAGAACTGAGGCTGACACCTTCCCCTCCCGTTGGGTGGCCTTTGAATTGTCCTTCGCCCGCATGGGAAACAACTGCTCGAGCGACATTGTGCCTAACGAAACAAGGATATATGCGGCCCGCCGTTGCACCACGTAGTCTCAGCTGGGCGCTCCACTGAAGCAGCAGTCCCTTCTTTAACAAGGAGACATGTCTCCCAATCGCTGTGAGCCAGGAAGGCGAGAAAAAATATTCGCCAGCAGCTCAACCGCATGCACAGAGCTCGAACGGCGCTGAGGCGCGCCTTCGCATTTACTCTGACCATAGCTCACTGGAGATTGACGTAACAACCGCGGAGAATGTCGGCTGGAGCTCGAAACGCGAGTACGTACGTTCAAAGAAGACCAGAAATTTCTCGCAGTACTCCAGATAGGCGCATGGGAAGAACCTCGAAAAATGTAGGGCACTGTCAGCTTTTAGCACGGCAGTTCGATACATAAATTGTGTTGAAATGGCCGGAACACGACATAGGATCGCCCAAATGAAAACAAACATTTCTGTCTCTCCGGGAAAACAATTTCTGCAACAACCGCACCAAAGAGCGTCTGCAGTCACTTGCCCTTTTCGATGCGCTACGCTACACAGTAATAAGAATTATGACCGCTGTTCTTGACGTCTGCACAAACATCATCGTTATACTTAGCGAGGTTTCGGTTGGAAGCCCTCGGGAGTATTTATTGATCAGTTTCCTCCGCTTATAGACGGCGATTTTCCTCATTTGTGACTTGACTCGCTTTTGAGGTGTGCCCCTGGCGATCTCAATGCCTGGGGCAACTGTTACCTGGAAGAAATCATATCACTGCGTGGCCTTACAATTTCCATTGCTGTTTATGATAGGTTTTCTAATACTTCTGTTAATTTATGGTCATTTATGTCCGCAAAAGATCACGCTCCAGAAAGGGCAAACGCTGAACAATCACATTAAGTTGGCGTAATCGTTTCTAAATTCTTTGCTAGGTGATTGGAAACTGCGAAAGGAAATAGGGATTTTATTTCGTCTATGTTTTTTCGATGAAGCTGTGCGAGCAGTCAGACCTACGTATTGCAAGTTCTGCGAGTCGCCTGTTAAAGGGCCCTAAACTCTAAACAAGGTTCCAAGGGTTGCGATTTTGCATGCGCAATCCCTGGAATACTATCCAAGAAAAGTCCCGCCGCAAACAAAAAAAAATGGCTTAAAAGCATTGAGTATTAGACGAGTTATTGTTCATTGGAAAGAGCCAGCAATAAGGCCCGGACCTTTCACCCTCTCATCAGCCTGCAAAGCGCTGTGGAAACTATAACGTCATCGACCAGGCGCAAGACCACTATAGAAACCGGGCAAGGCTCTTGCAGGTTCGAGATGCGCGCAGCCATGGGCTCCGCTCGGCGGTGCGTCACGCTTTTTTTTTTTTTTTTAGCAGCCGACGCGCAGGCTCCTTCTACTACCGCCGAGCGAGGCCTATCGGCGGTCGGTCCGCTCAAACTGCTCGAAATGCCCAACGGCCGTGCTCCTTGCGCGGGCCGGGCTAGCGTCTGCAGGGATGCTATTCCAGATGGCCCGAGATTGAGCGAAACTCGGGAAACAACGAGCTCTAGCGACGCCCACGTAACGTAATGATAATATTTCAAGTTCAAGCTCTTTAAAAATGCAATTTATGCTATTGGTGTGATGTAACCGGTTCAGAGCAGGGCGTTCCAAGAAGGCGCGACTATGGCGTGACGCGTGTTTCACTGCTGCCTCTCGTTCCACTACTGCACCGGTGGCTACTAGGGGCCAGCAAATCCAACTACATTACTTTATTGCGCTATTATTTTAATAATCTGTATTTCACTACGAAGTTCATTTATTTTTATTTTAGGCGTTCTTATGAGATTTTTGTTTGAAATTCGCGGTCCTAAGCAGCAGTTTCTGCCCATTTCTGCCGTCGGTGGCAGGCAATGCAATCACGTGACTAAGGCCGACTGGCTAAAAAAGAAAGCGAGTGATGGAAACGCGCCACATTCAAAGTACTTGCTGCTCGGTGCGATAGAAACCCTCCGTCCGCTTTCCGATACGAAATCTCCTAGAATCACTTCAGCCTGCTTACGTCATTTGAAGGTGAAAGCTTGGCAATTCTTAATAACAACTGATACATTGTACTTGCGATACTTATTAGCAACTGATAAGTGTACTTGCGGTAATTCTTAATTGATATATGGCACTTGCGTATTTTATCTCGCTTTTATTTCTTTGTCTTTCAGCATGAATTTTGGCATTCCACGGGCATCTTTTCTGCTATACCGCGTTTGCGTCAGTTTCTTCTCTTTCATTTCATAGTGAATTCGCCAGCAAGAAGCTGGCACACAGCACAACCTCCCTATAATCGTGGTTCTGCGCAGCTGGTGTGCACCTGTCATTCTCATGTGCCATCACGTTCCCGTTTCACGCATTATTCCACAACTTTTATTTTCCAATTCACAGTTTCGGTAATTTCCAAAACGGAGCCCGTTCGCTCCTCAAAGCTCTGAATTGCGGGTAAGTCACCCAATTGCCCATGTGCTACGAAAAAAGGAATAGCAATCACAGCTTTTCAAATTTGTTTCCTTTATTTCACTGTGCTCTTCACAGCTCTTGTTCGACGAAGCTCTCCAGTCGTTGGCTTTTTTATGGACTCTATACCTTCACTTTTCTTCTGGGGTCACGCTGTTTCTTTCGGTCTCAATCTTCCCATCACAAGGTTTTTATGATCCGCTTCCAGCCAGACAACAAACATGCTGGACAAGACCCGTTGAAATGCGTAAAGATCGCCTCCGATAATAGACAAACGCCGTTGATTATACACTATCCTGCGGCTAAAGTTTTCGTAAGACTGGTGTAACACGAAACGCCTCAAGAAAACCGTCTGCCGCACTGACGATAAATGACGCGCATGGTCATGCAACGCCACATAGGAAAGTTTTGCTAGCAGACGATAACTGAAGTACGTACGGTCACTCAATGGAAACCTTCTTTTCAACGAGCGGTCGCGACTAAAGCGCACGCTCTGGCTGCAGACTCTGGCTGCATGGTACAACCTGCGGAAGCCATTTCCGGCTAACCACCTAAAAAAGGCGATTTATTGATTTATTGTAGGGTTTAACGCGCCGACGCAACGCAGGCGATGAGGCGCGCCGTAGTGGAGGGCTCCAGATTAATTTTGACCAACTGGGGATCTTTAACGTGCGCCTAAATCATCACAAATAGGGATAAAATAGTCACAGTGGCCGAGGAGTTCTATAGGGATCTGTACAGTAGCCGGGACATACAGGATAATGCCGAACGAGACAGTAGTTCAGAGGAGATAGACATCCCACCAGTAACGACCGAAGAAGTAAGGAAGGCTTTAAAAGAAATGAAAGGGGGCAAAACACCTGGTGAGGATCAGATAACAGCAGACCTCTTGAAGGATGGCGGAGAAATTGTACTTGAAAAACTGGCAAACCTGTATACGCAATGCCTAATGACCGCAACGGTACCGGAATCTTGGAAGAACGCGAACATCATCCTAATCCATAAGAAAGGCGACATGAAGGACTTGAAAAACTACAGGCCGATCAGCTTACTGTCAGTCGTCTACAAGGTATTTTCCAAGGTAATCGCTAACCGAATCTCTGCAACCTTAGATTTCAGTCAACCTAAAGAACAAGCAGGGTTCCGTAAAGGTTATTCAACAATGGACCATATTCACACGATCAATCAGGTGATAGAGAAGTGCGCTGAGTATACTGAACCCCTATATATAGCCTTCATAGATTATGAGAAAGCATTTGACTCGGTCGAAACCCTAGCAGTCATTCAGGCATTACGGAACCAGGGGGTAGATGAGCATTATGTAAGAATACTAGCGGATATCTATAATGGGTCTACAGCTACTATCATCCTCCATAAGGAGAGCAGTAAAATACCTATAAGGAAGGGTGTCAGACAAGGAGACACAATCTCTCCAATGTTATTCACAGCATGCTTACAAGAAGTATTCAGAACGTTGGATTGGGAACAGGTGGGAGTAAGGATTAATGGAGAATACCTCAGTAACCTCAGATTTGCTGATGACGTTGCCTTGCTAAGTAACTCGGGGGACGAATTGCAAAACATGCTTTCCGCACTTGGCGAACAGAGTAGAACCGTGGGCCTGAAAATTAATATGCAGAAAACTAAAGTAATGATCAATAACCTCGGGACAGCACAGCAGTTTGAGATAGATGGCGAGGCAGTGGAAGTGGTAAGCGAATATATATACTTAGGCCAAGTTGGGACCCCAGATCCCAACCATGAGGCAGAGATAATTAGAAGGATCAGAATGGGGTGGGGTGCATATGGCAGACATTATCAGATAATGAATAGCAGCCTACCATTGTCGTTGAAGAAGAAAGTGTATGACAGCTGCATCTTACCGGTACTCACCTACGGGGCAGAAACTTGGAGGCTCACTAAGAGGGTTCAACTTAAATTGAGAACGACTCAGCGGGCAATGGAGCGGAAAATGATAGGTGTAACATTAAGGGACAAGAAGAGAGCGGAGTGGGTCAGGGAGCAAACTGGTGTTAAAGACATATTAGTAGAAATTAAGAAGAAGAAATGGACTTGGGCAGGGCATGTAATGCGAAGGCAAGATAACCGCTGGTCATTAAGGGTAACAGAGTGGATCCCTAGAGAAGGCAAGCGCTGCAGGGGGCGGCAGAAAGTTAGATGGGCAGATGAGATCAAGAAGTTTGCGGGGATAAATTGGTCACAGTTGGCACAGGACCGAGGTAATTGGAGAATAATGGGAGAGGCCTTTGCCCTGCAGTGGGCGTAGAAAGGCTGGTGATGATGACGATGATGATGAAATCTCGTACACACGGGAGTTTTTGCTTTTCGCCTCCATCAGAGAAGCAGCCGCCGCGGCCGGGAATCGAACCCGCGACCTCTTTCTCAGCAGCGCAACGCCTTAGCCACTGAGCTACCGCGGCGGGTCACCTAAAAAAAAAGGCGAAAAACTTCTCTGCAGTAATCCTATAGCGCACACACCGACTGACTGTCGACTGAGGGCGGTCGCTGGTGCGGTCGCTACCAACGCTTCCTTGAAAGGTGTACGTCGCGTAAAACCGCAGCGCACGCAGCACTTGCTACTCGGCAGCTATGACGCGAAAGCCGCATCAAAGTTGTCGCAAAGGGGTCGTGCGACAGACGGCTGCACAGCCAATGCACAGTACTTTCGAGAGACGAAAAAGGGCTTGAAATTCCTCCTCCGCTAAAGGCAAAACTCTTTCGCCATAGATATGCCTGCTACGGCTACCGTGAACCATGATCCACGCCGCAGCAGCCGCAAAAACGAGCGTCACGAGTTCAACTCGGCCGCGCAATATCTCTCCCGAGTTTCTTCCGAGTTCTCGTATCAATCATACACACGCAGCCCATTCATGGGCGTGGAGTAGCAACCGAAGCCCTAGCCAAATATGGCTGCCATGGCGTTCACATCGCCGATGGGGTAGTGTCGCAGCCACTAAGTCACTTGCATTAGATGCTCCGGTAGAAAAGCTTAGCAGAAAATAATGAACTAATCACGTCCCCAGGCCACCTTCAGTCAAATGCTGGCTCAGTAACAGGTGGGGTGGGAGGGAGGGGGGCGTGTTAGGTCCGAACGAAGTTCTCGCTCTAGTCCGGACGATAGGAGCGGCCAAGACGACAAGATTTTCCCACGGCAGCCGTATTCATACACAGCGAAAACACAATCGACGACAGATGACACACCTTCAACGTGTAAAACGCACTCGTAAAATGTTGAAACACGCTCATAACACGCGAAATAGGGGCAATGTCTGATTCTACGCCCGCCATCCGCACGTAAACAAAGCCGGTCAGTCTGACAGTCGGGAGAAGGGTGCGTTCCTTTCGCTACAGTGAACTTCCTCGCTTACTTGCTTTGGGCTCGCGCTGAGCTGCACTGGAGCCACCCTCAAACAACGTAGCAAACAGATTTCATTGGAAGAACAGAATACCGAGAAAATCGGGGCCGCCCCGCTCCAATTTACAGGGCGGGGCTTTAAAAGAAGGCTGGGACCAGACCGGAGTATTCAAAGGAATAGCTTGGTTATCTACTTTGCATAACGGAATGCATATTGCAACTCGATTCTGGACAGCGCTGCACACGGATGTTCGTGCAAGCTGTGCTTTTTCAACATGAGCGGCCTCAACTGCCTCAACTGGGCGCGCTGATAATTCCAAGCGTGCTCCGCGCGATTGCGCCGGTATCGCTTGAGGTTTATGGGATGCTGTACTATCGCTACTTTGTTAACTCGAGCAGCTGGAGACTCGGGACCGAGCCATCTCGTGACTTCTGGAATAGCGCCCCAGGTCAGTTTTGGAAAAGGGGAAACAACGGTTTCAAGGCCAGACAGGGGTGTCCTAAACACAACATGCTCGCTAACAACAGTAATTGAAATTTTCCGCCGATGGCTAGCCGCCCGCTAGCCTTCCCGCATGCTGCGTTGTCGCGGCAAACAGGTCCCTCCACAGGCCAGTCCCCAGAAAACGCTTAGCATTGACGCAGTTACACAGGCACCCCTTTTTTGGAGCCGTGCTGACAACGATCACAAACGCAATCTTTCACCGCCATATTCCCCCCTTTCACGTATTTATAAACCGATTTCCAGCAATAGTCCCGCTCTGGCGGGCGGCGACAAGTTTTAGCTGCTGCGGTGCATGCCGTATCGTGTATACACCGCACAGTGGGCTCTTTGTCGACGGTGTGGGCAGATGCTTGCCGCGGTCGCACGTGGAGCGGCGTTTCCGCCTGCAGAGCCGCTACGTGTTTTTCAGCATTATTCATACTCAGCTAAGCTCGTGTGGCGAATGGAGATGACCGACATTCGTCCCTACTAAGACACGCGGGCCGCCGGTGGCAGAGTTCCTCTCGCGGGAACCGCGGAAACGTGCACCCGCGTTCCCCTCAGAACCAGGTGCGCTAATTGGCTACAAGATTTAAAGAGGCCCAGCAATAGCGGCGCGCTAATGTTCTGTGCTTTATTAGTCATAGAGGATGCGTCAGAGCAAACATTTACACCAGAGTGCGGCCAAATGGCGACGATGATCGGTAGGTAAACAAGGAAAGAAAGGAAGATATTTTTGTAAGTTTGTGCGGGCCCTTCTTTACGCAGAGGTGTAATATCAAGTATATGTGGTCGTAAAGGGGTACTCTCGCGATTGCACGACTGAAATGGTGACATCCGGAAGCCTATTTAGGTACCCTTTAAAGGAACACAAAAGTGAATCTCTGAAACTTCTGTTGGTGTTTGCATCGTATACACGGGCTCAAGTAAGCGTACATTTTATTGCTTACCCGGTCGCTAGTGAAAGCCGTCTGTAATCCATGCATAGGCACTTGCGTTTGTGTCAATTTCCTCTTTAAGTTTAAAATTTCTTCAAATAATTCAAATAGCAGTTTCGGCTTCGATTCCCTGCAACATGTTTGGCGTCGGAATTACAACTTGATTAGAAATCCCCGCAGGGGCACCTTGTACGTTCAAGGTGACGGTAGTGGCGAAACCGCGGACCCCGAGCCCATGTGGGTTGGACCCACCCACGCTTTAGGCTGTGCGTGGCTTAGCCGTGTCCAGGGAAAAGGGGATCCTGGTGGCTGAGACGACACCGAGGTTGTTGTGGACCTTAGGGCCCCTTGGTGGAGGCAACACGCCACTTTGGCCCTCGCTTCTTGTAGACCGCACCCCCGGACTGACCCGGCCGAGGGGGAATCAGCCAGTCGCCCTTTCCTGTCTCCCTCTCCACTCTTTCGCTTTCCTGTCTTCTTTCTCCATCTTTCCTGTCCTCTATTTTTTCTACTTTCCGATCTCCTCTTCCAGGCGGCAAGGGTTAACCCTGTGTGAATGGCCACCCTAGGTTTCTTTATGCAGGGTTATAGTGGCCACGTATGGCTAACGCAAGTTTGCGTTCCCGTGTTGGGCTCCGAGGTGGGTGGCCAGCATGGCTGCTGAATGTTTATTTGCTAGTTTATGGCTACGACAAAACCTCCTCATGATCGGGCTCGGAAACGAGTTCGCACCGCAGTAAGCTACCCTGTATCAAGGGTCCCATTCCAACTAAAAGAACAAAGCTTTCCAAGATTTCTTGTTATCGAATCCACCGACAGCCAGTGCCCCCTACGAAAGGCCTCGCCATTCGTAGTCGCTAAAGAACTGGAAGCTGTCCTCGGCGGTAAATGCAAAGCTACAAAGATGTCCTCTGGAGGTATCCTCATTGAATGCGAAAACAAAGCCCAGGCTGATGCAGTGTTTGCAATGCAAAGGTTAGCAAACCTAACTATAAAAGTATCGGCTCACCGAAGCCTAAACTCATGCCAAGGAGTGATTTCAGATCCTGACCTCGCAGACCTCACGGAGGATGAAATCTTAGAGGGCCTGCAAGAGGAAAATGTTACTGCTGTCAGGCGTATCATGATCCGACGTAACGACATTGACATCCCCACTAATCACCTTGTCTTGACTTTCAACTCCACCAAGCTCCCTGAATCCCTGAAACTTGGCTATGTATCCCATCGAGTCCGTCCATACATCCCAAACCCACGCCGGTGCTTTAAGTGCCAGAGGTTTGGTCACACACTGCAGAGCTGTCGGGGCAAGAGACGTGCGCCAAGTGCGCGAGTACTGATCATCACGCGAACTCCTGCGCAGCGCAGGAAGTAAAGTGTGTCAATTGTGCAGGGCCACACCCTGCGTACTCACGGAAATGCCAGAAATTCCAAAGTGAAAAAGAAATAATGTCTATCAAGGTAAAAGAAGGTCTGTCAATTCAAGAAGCGCGAAGACGCTTCTCGTTTGTGCAAAAAGGCACTTTCGCCGAGGTGGCGCGCCGGGGGGCCGGGCCGCCTCGGGCATCGGTAGGGACGCAGTTTAGCTCTGCTGACCTGGCCCTTGCCCAGTCTCCCCCCGTGCAGCAGCCAACACAACCACAGCCGACTGCATGCGCTCCGGCCCCCGAGGCTGTGCAACCACCGGCCCTCTCTGCTCCAGCTGAGGAGGCCATGGACGTTGTTCCCTCCACCTCATCCCTTTCAGGACCCCAAAGGGGCACTGGAAGACACTCAACATCTCTCCTACCCGTGCCTTCTAAAGGTACTGGGAAGAACGCATCCAAGATCCCTGCAAGGAGTGAACCTCCTGCAAGGAAACCACCTGACAAAGAGTAAAAAAAAAAAGTAATTGTACCTTATCCAAAAAACTAAAATGCCGGTTCCCTTCATCCACTGGAACTGTAGAGGTTTAATTCACAACATTGACGACATACACAAGTTGTTAGATGAATATGAGCCCCAAGTGGTGGCATTGCAGGAGACAAATTTAACAAAAAGACACGATAAAATTCTCCGCAGTTATCACCTCCTCAGAAAGGACAGAGAAGAGAGCACCCGCGCTTCAGGGGGTGTGGCTTTGGTTGTGGCACAGGGCACAATTCTAAAGTCAATACAACTTGACACTACACTGGAGGCCGTTGCAGCACAAGTTTATGTCAACAAACTGGTCACTGTTGTCTCACTTTATCTGCCACCATCTGATAATGTGTCATTACAGGAACTTAATGATCTTATTGAGCAACTGCCTGCACCATTTGATATTATGGGGGACTTTAATGCCCATCACTGCCTATGGGGAGGTGACAAAATCGACAGTCGGAGAAAACAAATCGAACAGTGGTTAATGAATAACAGTCTTTTTGTGTTCAATAATGGAGACAAGACATATTTTTCTGCGGGTACGGGAAACTTTTCTGCGATAGACCTTTGTGTTGGGTCGCCAGAGCTCGAGATGGACTTTGAGTGGAGTGTAGTGAACGATCCACACGGAAGTGACCACTTTCCCGCCTTGTTGCGAGACGTGCAGCCACTTCCAGCCGTCAAAAACTGTCCACCCCGATGGGGGCTCGAGAGAGCAGACTGGGGAAAATTTAAGGATCTGGTCAGTTTTGAGGGAGTTGACATGAGCAGTATGTCCATAGATGAAGCAAATGCCTACATTTGCGAGGAACTTGTTAAAGCTGCTAAACAAGCCGTCCCACAATCATCTGGCCGAATCCCTAAGCAGCCAAAGCCGTGGTGGAATGATGCCTGTCGCGAAGCCCGGAAAAAGCAAAACAAGGCCTGGGGTGTGTTCAGACGGTACCCTACCATGGACAACTGCTTGAGCTTTAAGGCTGCCCGAGCTGCTGCCAGAAAAATCAGAAAATAAGCAAAAAGAAACTCGTGGCAAAACTTTGTAAGCACAATAAACACTACCACTCCCGCAAAAAAAGTCTGGGACCATGTACGCAAAGTCAAAGGCATCTACAGACGGTTTACTGTACCACTTTTTTCTACCGATGGTGGGAACGATTTGTTGCAAACGCAAGCGGATGTTTTAGGTGCCCACTTTTCAGATGTTTCTAGCGATAAAAATTACACACAAGAGTTCATGAGACATAAGGCTAGTGCTGAAAAGCTCAGGATTAAAAATACTAGCAACAACACTGAAGACTATAACCAAGAATTCACATTGTACGAACTTAAAAGAGCACTAGCTCAGTGCAAGGCTACTTCTGTTGGCCCTGACCTTATTCACTACGCCTTTCTACAACACCTAAATGATAGCTGCTTAGAAGTGCTTCTGAAGTTCTTTAATAAAATCTGGAAAACGGGTAGGCTGCCCAAAGCATGGAAAAAGGCTGTCGTAATTCCGTTACTGAAAGATGGCAAGCCACCCGACTGTCCATCAAGCTACCGACCCATAACGTTGACCAGTTGTCTGTGCAAGACATTTGAGCGGATAGTCAATTTTAGATTGGTCTTTGTTCTCGAACGTTCAGGTTACTTAGATAGGTTTCAATGTGGTTTTCGGCAGTTTCGGTCTACAACTGACCACCTTGTTCGGCTTGAAACAATGATACGAGATGCTTTCGTTAACAACCAGTTTTGCCTTGCTGTCTTTTTTGATATGGCTAAGGCTTATGATACCACTTGGCGGTATGGAATTCTGCAGGATATGGCAGCAATGGGAATCAGAGGGCGAATGTTTTCATGTGTACAAGATTTTCTTCAAGAACGAACCTTTACTGTGAGACTGGGCAATGCAGTCTCCCGTTCTTTCAGCCAGGAAAATGGAGTACCTCAGGGCAGTGTGCTAAGTGTGATACTCTTCGCCATTAAAATAAATTCCTTGGCAAAGGTTATTCCTCGACCGGTTATGTACTCCCTTTACGTCGATGACCTGCAGATTGCCTTTTCGTCATGTAACCAATCAGTCTGTGAAAGACAAATCCAGACCACGGTCAATCGGTTGCAACGATGGGCAGATGAAAACGGTTTTCGCTTTTCTCCTGAGAAGTGTGCATGTGTGTGTTTCACGCGGAAACGAGGTATTCATGCCAAACCTGAAATAAAAATCAGGGATAAGCTCGTTCCAGTACACAGTGAGCACAAATTCTTGGGCATCATTTATGACTCCAAGTTAACGTTTGGGGCTCACATAAAGACACTCAAAATGACCTGCATGAGGACACTTAACATATTGAAAATTTTGTCGCACAAGTCATGGGGGGCCGACCGTGCATGTTTGCTCCGAATTTACGGCTCACTTGTACGGTCTCGTCTTGATTATGGCTGTATTGTTTATGGGTCAGCTCGCCAATCTGTTCTCACCTCACTCGATCCAGTGCACAACTTGGGCCTCAGACTTGCGTCAGGTGCATATCGTACCTCCCCTGTTGATAGTCTTTACGTTGAGTGCAATGAGTGGCCTCTGCAGTACCGTCGAGTGTACCTAAGTGGAGTATATGCAGCCAAAATAGCATGCATAAATGACCATCCTTGTGCCAGAGAATTGTTTGAAAATAAGTACAAGAAGCTCTATGAGAACAAACCAAGAGTGGTCCGCCCTCTTGCCCTCCGTTTGGAGGAACACATGACTCTGTACTCTTTCAAGATATGCCCGCCAACTCTTCTGAGTTTCTCGGACGCTTTAGCCCCTTGGGACTATAGTGCTGTCAAATGTGACCTGTCGCTGTTAAAATACAACAAGAAAGCTTTTCCACACCAGCTTTTGCGCCAAGAATTTCTTGCACTTAAGGATAAATACAGTAGCTATTGCCACTACTTTACTGATGGTTCAAAAACTGCTGGTCACACCGGTTATGCTTTTGTAAACTCGTCGGCAGTTACTGTAGCTGAGAGGATAGCTGATGAGGGCAGTGTCGTCACTGCAGAGGTTTTTGGTATAAGCTCAGCTATTGAAGACGTAATAGCAAATGGACTACAAAAAGTGGCAATTTTTACAGATTCCTTAAGCGCCATACGTGCTTTGACCTCCCTTGTCCCTTCAAAGAATGCGGCTGTAGGTATGCTAAAAAATAGACTGTGCTGCCTCACATCGGCAGGGGTTAGTGTCGTCCTTTGTTGGGTACCAAGCCACATTGGCATTCCAGAAAATGAAACTGTCGATAGAGCAGCATACCATACTAAGCATTGTGCAATAACGAAGTCCAAGGTTCCTTACCAGGACCTTCGGAACACCATACGAAAGTCCATTACAATGTACTGGCAAACTGAATGGGACAGACAGACTCAAAATAAGTTACACCTAGTGAAGCCATACCTATCTGAATGGAAAAGTTGCAGACACAGGAATCGTTTTTATGAGGTTATTTTATGGCGACTGCGAATAGGTCACACTGTGCTCACACACGGCTTCCTGGTCCAGAAAGAACAGAAACCCATGTGTGACCACTGTGGAGAACCTCTTACTGTACTTCATGTTTTAATAAGCTGCCCACACCTTGAAGCAGCACGCATGAGACATTTCAAAGCATTATACACCTTTTGCATCCCTTTACACCCTGCGCTTTTACTTAGTGATGAACCGTTGGTGGATTTTAGTAACGTTTTCCAATTTTTTGAGGACACCGGCCTTCTACACCGGTTTTAGCTATGTGCCTCTTTGAGTCCTTTTAAAATGTTTTTAATCTTTACAACACCTTGAATAACATCGTTTAACCGTCGCTTAACTATTCTACCCTGCGTCTGGCGCATTATAACCGAAAGGTTGCTGTGCCAAAAAACCACAACTTACTTACTTACTTACTGATTAGAAATCTTGGTACCTCAGGATACGGTATGCCGCTCTTCTTCCATCTGAAGCATCAGGCAAATAAGCCTGCCAGCACCGCTTAGAGCGAACACGTATAGAGTACTATTAAATGCCAAATGACAAGGAGAGGCGTACGCAGTGGCTGAACTCCCTCCGCGTCATCGTCGGCGCTGAACTGCGAAGCGTTTTACCCGCACCTCCAGAGCTCGGCTGGCTCGTCTCTCTGCAGCAAGAGGCGCGTTCACGGGAGGCCGACAGTCGGCCGATTCGACAGATAGTGTGCCAGCTGTCGGTGATGCTGTCTCATCGTGCCAACCAGACAACTGTGAGCGGTGGCAAAAAAGTTGCTGGTGTGGCGGTTTCCGCACGCAGTCTGTCTACGCGCATGCCGAGCAATGAAAGCTGCAGCACAAAATCAGGAGTGTGGTATAGGGAACATTACGTAAATAAAAAAAAATTGCCGCAGCTTGCAGCAAGGCTGGAGTAACAGCAGAACTGGCGGCCCTTCTCTCTTCGTCGAAGACCCGGCTATTGCACCTCACACGGAAATCCGAACTTTCCGCTGAAAGTTCTCCATGACTGGCAGGCCCGGATCGTTCCGTCCGCAGGCTTGCACATGCCTCCCAACGTGGACCGCGGCCAAGTCCAAAGCGACGGCCAGAACCCACGGCCAAGTCCAAAGCCAACGCCTGGGCTACGAACACAAAGGAAATTATGTGCGCCCGAAGTGCGATGATAGCTCAGTTGGACAGTAAAAAAAAAAATGGCTCAATTGGCTGGAAGCCGGTTTTATAACGCGAGGGACACAGGTTCGATTCAGACCATGGGAAGCGTCTTTTTTGTTCTTTCCAATTTCCTGCGCGTGTTATTGTTCCCAGCCGCTAGTTACCCCGTTATTTTCGGTCATTTGGGATGGCCCTGTGTTTAGGCTGCCGGTTTCACGGCGTAAATGTCCCGCGGGTTCGATTCCCGGGACCTCCCTAACCGCATTTTTTTCTTGAGGCTCCGAGGTTTTTTGCTGCGACGGACGAACAAACCTCGACCTAAACAGCTGTGCAGTTAAAAATCCTGCGATGGTTGTTGCCGCGGGGCTATAAAGTCATTGTCCCCTATTAACAACGGCCAGAATGGCTCTGATGTCGCTTATCGGCATAATGCCGACACAGTCTTGGGTAAAGCCGAATCGATCCTCCTTCGCTGCTCGATGTTCGGCAGGGTCGCACGGGTGTGACACCGCGAGCCAAATGTCGCCAACAGATGACACGCATAAACCCCTCTTTTCTTGGTCCCGACCCACCCACGTGTAAATCCCCAACTACGTCCACCCGGGTACTGTCATCGTAACTCACCCACCACTATCAACGCAAACGTCACTAAAATAGGCTTTATAGTGAGTAAAACAGAGAGTAGGCATGCGACTCGCTAGAGAGTTTTCCACACTGACCTTATGACGTATTCTTGGCAGTTTGCTGTTATTAGATAGATGGACAAAGTCCAAGTCAAATTGTGCAGGATTAAAGAGTAAATTACAGCTTGCCGAATGAGCTACCTGCGCTCAAATTGACCACACCATTCCCGCTATGAAAAAAAAAAATGCCGACAAAATTTGAGCGCAAGAATGCGCACAAGCAAGTGGATAAAAGGAATGTGCACTAAACAATATAATTTACGAGCACGTAAACATAAAAGCACTATAGTGCGTGCCTGGACAACTAGCATAAGTGACACTGCCGCTTACGCGGCCCTTTTTGTCGAGTTATGCTCACTCTTTGAAGACATGATTACTATAAATTGTAACAATAAGCCAGGTACAAGTCCGGCCACACAAAAAAACCATGTGCGGACCAAACCTGCGTTATAGATAGCGACCTCCCGATCGCAGCCTGCGACAATGAGAGCCAGGGTACCAAAACATTACCGTGTAAGGATAGCGCGCTCCGTCATGTGGGGCCATAGCGTTTCTTATTAAGTATACAAGAGAGGCAAAACTGCGCCTGGGAATTCATGTCGGCGTGGGATGGTTATGGCGTTATGGGAAGATTACAGATGCTGGCTTCGCATGACTCTCGGATTATTAAGCGTGTTCATCGGTTTGCTTTGTTCACTATGCATTGATATGTCAACGAGGTACCCGCCGCGGTGGCTCAGTGGCTAAGGCGTTGCGCTGCTGAGCACGAGGTCGCGGGTTCGATTCCCGGCCGCGGCGGCCGCTTTTCTGATGGAGGCGAAAAGCAAAAACGCCCGTGTGTACGAGATTTCGGCGCACGATAAAGATCCCCAGGTGGTCAAAATTAATCCGGAGCCCTCCACTACGGCGCGCCTCATCGCCTGCGTTGCGTCGGCGCGTTAAACCCCACAATCAATCAAATCAATCATGTCAACGAGGTAGCCTCTCCGGCCGACATGGACGAAACACGCTTTACTTGGAAACTCGAAATTCGCTTCATTACTTGACTCTAAGACACCTGTGCTTCACTGTGAGCAAGTAGGAGGGCTAGTGCGGGCGAGCGACTATCTCTACATACCGTATTTACACAAGTACAAATCCCCAATGTAAGCATGTTAGTTTGTGGTAAGGAGAGTGCACTTCACGGTTCTTTTTTTGCGGTCGCAGTAAATATGTTAACAGCGCCCGCACATGTCGACTGAGCCGGTAATTTGCCACCTCGAAAGTTTTAGCAGATGGTCTGTTACGAAGACACCCATGGTAACACGGTTTTTTCAATGTTTTTATACACTCTAAACTTTTTTTCCACCCCTATACTCCCTAGAGGTTCTTTTTCGCCTGTCCTCGAGTGATCCTCCTTGTAGGAGTTTTTTTACTACATGAAACAGGGAGGTTTTGTTTACCTCCTCAAAACAGGGTGTTTTTAGGTAATAGAAAGGAGGTAGTTAGGGAGTGTTAAGAAATGTTAGGGAGAATTTAAGGAGATCAAAATGGAGTATTCTTTACTTCCTCAAGGCGTTTTTAAGTTATGTTTATGGACTTTTTAGGCGGTTGAATAAGAGCCTATTATGGCTCCCTTGGGAAGTACTTATGTTATTTTAGGGGAGTTTTTAGGAGGTTCAAGGGAAGCCTATATTTCTTTTGAATGGAGTTTTGCAAAGTTGGGGCGGTTTTGTAGGCCTTCCGAAAGGAGTTTTTTCAAGGCCACAAGGGAGAGTTTCTAGTTCCCTGCGGGAGTACTGATTTCACACGGTTTTTCTCGGTTTCAGGTTTATTTCAAACGAACTTTCGCATACAAGTTTACATGGTACATGGTGTACACAAGGAGGCTCCGAAATAAAAACTTTGGGCGACCTCCTATAAGAAAGCAAAAATGGTAAATTGCTAAAAACACGCCAGTTAGGAATGGAAGACAGCAATAGAATGCTAGTTGAACAAACCGTAGAATTAATATTACTACAAGAACTGGAAATACGCGAAAAACAAAGATAGGCGCAAACACAACCACATGGAAAGTGAAATCATTATATAATAGCGGGTAGGGAACGCGTCAGTAATTATCAGAACTTATCAGAACGCATCAGCACTCAGTACGCAAAGTGAAAAAAATGGTTGCAGTGGTTTACAACAACAAATTTTTTTTTTCAATTGGTGGTGAAATGACGGAGAGCTGTGTAACGATTTGATATTGAAAGGTAACGAGCATTTTGTAGATGGTAAAGGCACATGAGATAAATGATGTAGGAGACAGACAGCAATGAGATGGCTATGGATAAATGAGTAATATAAAGAACGAGAAATATGCTGCGGAAAATACCAGTGCGTTTTGATAAGGACACAAATGCGCCAAGAAAAGTGACCCAGTCTGAGGGGTCAATTGCAAGGATATAGAACAGAATGAGTGGTATCGCGACAGCTTCTTCAGAGTGAGAAGAAAAAGCCATGTAATTCGTGTTTTTCCGATAATTTTCAGTTGATTCATTTGGCACCAGTTTCCAACATTATTTAGATAATTGTTTCAAGTTATATTAGTTGGTTAATATTATTGCTTCACTAAAAGATAGCTGTATTATCAGCATACAGAAGGGCCCATCAAATATCCCCTGTTCAGTAAAAAAAAAGAAAACGTCAGAAACATAATACAAAATTCTTTAAACTACTATCCAATGATTACAGGATTGAAAACAAATAAAATATTGGTGAGGGATATTGATGCGATAAAAGTTAATTAGTTCTAAATCCTTCACACGTGGTTTGGTGCTGGCAAGGTCCAAAAAGGCATGTTCCACAAACGTTAGAGCTCTGTGTGCCTTCTTGGGATATTGAATGTTGAAAACCCAGAACGATGCAAACAGACTACACAGTCCTCCCAGTAAAGATGATGCAGTCAAGACACTCTGGCCATCGATGCGGAGGCTAATTTCCCCGTTCGCGGAATGCAGGCAGGGAGTCAAAGGAACATCTACCTGAAAAAGCAAAAAAGAAAAAAAATGACCCACATGTAAAATTCAAAACAGACACTATGGTTAAATGAACTTAATAATTCGGTACAGTAATAAAATTGTTATGCCAGGTTCCCTGCGAAGATTCAGTACTTAAATTAGGAATGCAAAGGCTTCATAAAACCAAGTGCCAGTACATTAACCATCGTGGATTTTGCAGCAATAAAAAAGATATTACTTCCGCACAATATACTCGAGCACAACTTTAAATGACAGTGAAGTTAAAATGCAAGTCTCTCTAGGTTGATAGATAAGCTCACGGAGAACACTATTATACCCCTCTTACACCTGCCATTTTTTTTTAAATAAGGTTGAAACTAGCAAAAACACGTTTTCACCGGAAGGGCTTAAGTGGCCTGACGCGCACAACTTTCTTGGCTGCCGCTGGATGGTGCTACTCGTCCATACTTGGGGTGGCAGTACCGCTTTCCAAGGGAGCATGCGAGCTACGCATGAGAAAATCGTTCGACGCCAAAACTTGCGGGGCCTCAAAAGGCCAATGATTTTCTTCAGTGAAGCGTAAATACTGATCACAGGTCCAATGGAGAAACATTTTGCTTAGTGGTCTCGAACGGCAAATGACAGGGGAGTTTGGGGAAGCATGAGCGATTTGACCGGAACTGACCAAACTGCTTGGTACGTGGTAATGTTTTACTCAGTTGCTTGTATACTGCTATTAATCACCGCTGCTTCACTTGCTTCCGGTTTATCCTGATGCAAACAGCGACTGCAGTTGTGTTTGCGTCACGTTTGATGAGCAGTTGAACAGCGATTTCTCAGCACTTAAGGCATCTTGGCACTAAATCAATGCTGAAATGGCTATGCGGAGGTCCGACTTCCGTTTGAAATCAACTTGCTGGTTGTCTTCAATGACCCTTTAACAACAAGTTACCCTTATGCCGCATCACTGCAACCGATTGTTCCTCCGTGGGGTGCAAAGTGTGCTACTGTGAGTATTTTCAACGTGAAACAAACCGTTTCTGTGATTTGTAGGACTGATTCTGCTATTAATTACTGCAGTGACAACAAGCTATGAAAGAAAATCCCGCCATCTCCATGAAGTGAATGATGATGAGAGGAGCGAATCTAAAATGCTTATCAGCAGACAATGTGACGCATTAAGTGCAAGCTGCTTTCATAGTGTGTGCATTGACATTAGGGTATGGCCCCCTGGCAGAATGATGCGCTGCGCGAGATTTTGCCGTACCTAAAAGGACAGGCAACTCATTTTTACGGAGTATAGGATCTGTAAAAGGGTTGCGAGTTGGGCGAGTTGGTAATTATGCATTGCGAAAAATAAACTGCGCGCAAATTAACGAGGACAAGAACACATGAAGACGGCACAAGCGCACACTCGCAACTAGTTTATTATTGCACAATTCAAAGCTTTATATGCCCAAGCGCCCAATTGCCGCGCCCCCAATGCGTCACAGTTCTCGGCGCACTCAGCCGAAAATACTAAAAAACCGTAACAACAAAACCACAAAACGAACTTTGAGGCGCAGGAAAGGCGAAAAATCAGCAACGATAACTGCATCATACATGGATTAAGACCCCCCTCCCACCCCCAACACGCATTCCCAGAAGAAGCACCGAAATAGCGCTCATTGTGCGTCTAAATATGCGACTTCTCGATTAAGCAGGGCGATAGAGGGATGACTGATACATTCGGAACCAGCTTTTCTGATGTGGCTGGCTTCTACAATTTCTCGCGTTCGCTGGTTCTTATGTCGCAAAAGGATGGCTGTGCGCTCAAACACAGGGACACAATCAGGTCTGCATGCGCGGCAATGAGAAGATAAGTGGCTCAGGTCACGTTGAAAAATGAAAAAAAAATATACGGTACTTTTAGACGTCGTACGCTCGAGTTTGTGACAACGTACCCGTGTGCGGCTCTGTCCTGAAGTTCGGAGAAATGCAGGCGGGTTGTGTTATATTTCTCGTCTTGCATTACGCTTTCTTTTATATATTAGCGCCCTCTTTCCCGATCTCTCTACCTTCCTTCCCGCTTCCGTCTGACTGCGCTGATTTTCGCCAGCACGAAGTAACCGTCACGTTGCTTTGAAACGACGCCGCGCGCGACAAACGATTTTATCTCGAATGCCCTGTTACAAACCGGCCTACAAAAGAATGCGAACGCATACCCCAAAACCCACAAACAAGTAAAATAATACGAGTGTGCGCTTTTATCTTTGCCCGTGCGTGTACGAGCTGTGAGCGGCACGGGTACCCGGGTACTTCGCTGTTAACCCTATCCAAACGTTTGACAAACGCAGGGACTGATGAAAGACCACTTACCAGCGAGCTGTCCACACCTGTCGCCGTATCCAAATGCTGTTTGCGGCCGTTCCTCGTGTGACAGGGGCACATGAAAATCTTTCCACCAAATGGCACTACTAGTCCTTCACAAATAAGAAAAAACGACGGCCCAAGGCGAGGCTTGAAGCTCCGGCAGCGCCGAGTCACCGGCCGCGCTGCGTTCATAGTTGTTTACATCCGGGCAGCCAGTCGTGCCGCCAGGGCAAGTTGAGTCGCTGCAGTCGGGTGCGTTGGCGCGCTGGCACGAGAATTTAAATCGTCTATGTATGCGCAAGCAAGCGAAGCAGATGAACATTGCAATTGTTTGCAACGGCGAGAACTGCATCTTCGTTAGCAGCACAGTTTGACAACACCTATCACCAAAATAAACAGATTGAGACAACACGGCCGCGCTCTCTGCCTGTGATAGCGCTGGTTGAAGCATCTATACGGGTATACGTACGGTATTGGTTTTGTAGCTGCGTGCAACCGTCGCGTCCTGCTTACTCGTTCTAATTAGCATTAGGCCACGGTTGAAGTGCTGGTGCGCGGAGACAACAGAAGACTAACATGGCGACCGCCCGCTTGAGGTGATTACCTCAGATAGGGCGTTTATTGTGGACGTGGTAGTATACAAGGAACGGAACGCCATCTCACAAATGGTGTTAAGTCGTTCTAAATCCTCCCTTTTGCTACCCGGATGGGCAACGGTACTACCATGGAGGTTCGTCCACTTCTTTAGATCATGCCTAGGGAGTACATTTTTTGCTATAGGTACTTTTCAGGGCACATTACTTGATTTAAACTCCATTTCCGGCTAGTTTGCGTTTACAGTGTAGGTACACGCATGAAACCGTCCTGACCTTTTCAGGCAATCTATTATTTGAAATGTTGGCAAAATTAGATTCTTTAATGAGTTTCTCCCAACATTTCACATTATTGTTAACTACCACATTGGTCTGCAGAATATTAGGCATAACCGCTCTGGCAGACTTTCAGTAAAAAGAACTCTGTATTTTTTATTTCTTTTGCTTTAAAACAGATTGTCTTGTTTTATTATTACACAATTACACTCTTCTCAGCGTTTTTTTTTGGCATTTTATTGAAATTTACGGTCTCTAAAACGTTTTAATCCAAACCAATAATGAAACAAAGGCGAGCGCACGGTGTAATAGCGGCCCATGACGACACAGACGGCCTTAATGTGAGCCGCATAGACGCTAGCGCCAGATTCCTCTCTAGTGTATATTGTAAGAAACACTATGGGTGGGGCTATGTTTAATCCCTGAACTTGCCAGCTTCACTTCGTTCGCAGGTGGCCTGCTACTGCTCCTGTAAAAAGTACCGGTCGTACTAATCAAAGTCGATTGTACCGATCACTACCTATAACAGCGGCCAGGAGCGAGAATTCACGGTTAAGTCTAGAACCGTTTCTTAGCTATGCAAATGTCAACGTACAGAACAAACAACACTGCTACCATATCCGCCTGCTCGACTGGCCTTCTATATTTTCAAGCATTTCTATTCATTTCAACATGCGGAAACTTTGCCGACCCTCGCTTTACGTCGACGAGCTTTGTTTTGTCGTGAAGCTTGTCTATGCACGTGCAAAATTTCCCAGGGAAGGCTCGAATTTGTCTAAACACCCCAACTGAGCAATTTTGTGCGTGGAAGGGCCGTCATTCTTTCTCCATGGATTAGTGCGCCCTTCGCTGAATAAACATTATGTTTTTCCAAATCGAATAATCGATAGCACGCTATTCAGCGACTGGAGCGTTTTCACCAGAACTGGAGCGCCACGTTTGTAGAAGCTCCGTCGGGGTGGCGCTTACAAGCCCAACAAATGGCAAAATTCTGTATGGTAGCCGTCCCGCTCAATGCTTGCGATGAGAACCCCAGCTTTTCTCTGGATATCTTTTTAAGCCACTGCCCCCGTACCGATTGGATCGGGACCTGGCGAAAACAAATGGCTTTTATCGTGCACCTGCCGGGCTTGCACAGGTGTACGGAACAAATATCATCGCGTACGATATGTTCATTGAAAGTACGAAGCAATAATATTTCAGGATCTTTCAGCATATTATTTCGCGAACTTCGCGAAATAATAACAAACATGCCAAAAGAAACGCTGAGCGTTTGTTTTGGCCAGGTTTGTCACCGAGCCTTTTAGCTGCCTAATTTGACTATAACCTACAAAGTAGGCATTGGACTCACTGCCGCCACATAAGCTGAAGGCCAACCAAGACTGCGCGGGAAATTTATGATGCACGCTCGTTTTAAAGACGATAGTCTTTCTTGGGCTATTTCAACGCAGAAATTTTGGTCTGTCTGTCTGTGACCCGATTAAGCCGCCCGGCCAAAGTGAAACGAAAGCTCCGCTATAGTCATATATGTCCACAGCCAAATCTAAACGTCTAAGCCCGGTGTCAATGTTCCTACTTGTCAACATTGTTGAACAAGAACAAGACATTACGCAAATAGAAGGCAGAAAATCAATACATAAGTGATATTTATACGGTGTTCCTTTATCAAACAATTTATGAATGCTGGAAGAATACTAGAAGGCAATCTGACCTAATTTTTATTTCGTGTCCGCGTGGCAGTAATTCTGCAAGGTGCCGACGTCAGCTAGAATGTCAGAGCCGCCAGCCTATGCACCTGACAAGTGCCGCCCACTGTTGCCTTGTAACCGTGGTTGCTGCCCCGATGTAATCAGGTTAAGTGCCCAGAATGGCGCGGCCTCATTTCATTTCTCTAACACTCCTGGGAGCACTACCACGATGGCTCAAGCGCCGTCAATGATGCGACAACGCACGGGACAACTACATTCTGCCCCCAGTTTGCCTCTTTAGGCAAAAAACACATTGGTTTACCGAAGCTTTTCCCTGCTACAATATTTACTAATTCGCTTTTACATACTAAACATCTGTTGCACTACTGCAGGAACGAGCATATAATGTAGGTATATAGGAATAATGTAGGAATAAAGAATATAGCGTAGGACAGCAACAGATAGGTATATCCAAAATAAATTATTTCCTTGCAGCCCCTACGATTACTTATCTGTTATTATTTGTATCCCGAATGTTCTTTTACCGCTTTCTTCGTTTATTCTTCGCTGTTATGAGGAGATGCATCAGATTGACATTTTGGATTTCTTCACTGCGAGTTTGTGAAATTTTCATTTTGTCTAGTTTTCCAGTATTTTTTTTGTTGTTCCAAATTCTGTTGTACGGGTAACCTCCGTTTACGCTATTATAGCGATTAAATGTGTCACTCCCGCCTGTTACTCATTTTTGTTCGAATGCGTGGCGTTACACGGTTGTGTCTGTGGGGTAAAGTCGGCAAAAAGTGCTAGGCATTAAAAAAGTGTTTCTCATTCCGGAAACGGATTAGAAAATGGGTGACGGGTGGTGCCCCGTTTTGACCCTCAGGAGCAGTGGGAATGGGCGGCACTCAGACATGCCAGCTAGCTCGCTCATTAGCCAGTGGTTCTTGGAAATTTAGCCAGTAGTTCTTGCAAAAGGTTGTAATCATTAAAAGTAAGAAATTCTGAGGGAAGGTGGTTCAGTTGACGGGAAGAGCAAGGCAAGAACGGCCGAATTCCCGCCACGCGTGTGTAAACTCACGAACTTATATTACAGTTCACAGCAAACGCCTTCAAAGCTAACAACAAGTCACCAGCAAAGTTGCTCCTATAAATGCATGTACTTAGAAATTTCCATGAAAATATTTCATTAGGACAGCGAGAAAATGATGCCCCCGTCACTTTATAGAAAAGTGGGCAAAAAAGAGGGTAAATTAAAATGAACTCGGGGTTGCTGCCGTGATGCTTACCCGGGGTAACAAAGGGCAGCGGATATGTTGTTTACGCACGAAATGAAGAAAATAAAGGGACGGGTTTAGCGGCCGCGTCTCACAATGCAGACTGCTAGGAAGGCGATGCTTTTAACAGGAAGGATGTCCCGCACACGCGTTGAATTCTAAAAGGGCATGCATGTCCGCGAGGGCAGTGCGGGAAAGGGGAACGCACGTGTAACCCCATTTCACGCTTCCGCGAAGATGGACTTAAAAGAAAGGAACCGCACCCCCTGGACAGAATAATGGCACGGGGAAAAGGTAATAAGAGTTCTTTTGCAGGCGGAATTGTTGTCGGGCATTGTGGACAGACGCGAGGATTGCGAGTCGCATGGGGAGGGGGGGGGGGGGGGAGGGTACTCTTTTTCTTGCGAACTTCCGGCGCGCTAAATTACGCGCGAACTGGCTGGATTCGAGTCGCACGCACGGCCACCAGGCGAACGAAGTGGCGTGCAAGCGGAGCGGCTGAAGCTTACATTTTTTATACACTTGCAACGCCAAGTACTAAAGAAGGTTTAGGAATCGTGGAAGTATCCCGAAAATTTTTGTGGTTGCTGTGTGAGAAGGCAGCTCTTTGGGTGGGTAAATAATGTCAAAAGGGCAGACGTCCATATTTTGGTCTGATTTACCAGGTTCAAGAAGCTTGCCAACCATATCTGTTGAGATGTCATGAGGGCTTCCACGAGCCAAAACAAGTCGCTTTTGCAGAAAGGTTAGCATAATGCATTTTTTTACCGCAGTACACACATCCAGAAAGCATTTGTAACAATAACAGAGTTCACGATACACTCTAAAACTGCATTTTCTCCCTTCTTGGGAATGCTTTGGTGTGACGGCGTCTTCACTGATTTGCGACTTTTTGTGGTTGTATGCATAATGGAGTAGAAAAAAAGCAATTCTCCTTCATCTAAGAACGTCGCCGACTGCATGACATGCGAAAATAAGCCATACGACAGAGCAACCCTTGAATCAAGAGAACAAGCAATCCAACTGGAACGTACGGAAATTACGGCACACAAGGCGTTCATTCTTCCTCAGGCATACCTCGGGGTGCAGTTTGCGAGGGCCTCAGCGGGCAATGCTTTTGCTTCGTCGTATTAAATGGTACTTCAGACCTGTCTAGTAAACTAGCGAGTCGTATGTTTGGGCAAAAGCCATCATGGCATGTGGTTACTGGTGAGGGAATGGACCTTCTGCACTTTCCTGTACACCCCCTGTATTTTTCCTGTTGCCAGTGCAATTTACGGGCATTTAAAATAACAGGATGAATTATTCTTTTGCCTTGTGTACTTCATAACCGCTCGTAGTTTTTACAAAACAGCGTAGTTCTACTTCCCCTTCGAAGCGGCTGGAGCGAGTGTACGCGATTTGGGCTGCGGGAGCAGCGTTCCCGGTTTCGATTCATGCGATTCAAACTATTTACAGGGGCGTTCTATTTTTAACTCTGATCTAAAATTGTCCATACATTCATGAACTCCCAAAAACCTGTATTGGAACTGAGTACCACTAAGAAATTCAGGCCTAGGACTCTTGGTCACTTGTAAATGTTTTTCTCAGAGTCCGTTTACTTTAACAACTCCGAGCAGATCGGCTACACCACAATGCATAAGGGCGAACAGTGAATGCGACAAACTGCGAATTCCATGAGGGCATATGACTTTTCCACAGTACAAATTGCAACTTAGCGTCCACATGGCGCAACGGAAAACGTCATGCATGTGTTAGACTATATCACAGCGGAGGAGCAATTTTACGTTTCATTCGTGCGCTGGGACTGCTCCTTCTCCAATTTTGCAAGCTTTGTCGCATTCACTGGTCGTTGTCAAGCGTTTTGGCGAAGTGTACTTCCAGAAATTCTTAAGCGTGAATAAAGAGGCCCTGAAGACAACGCACAAGTTCGATTAATTAAAACGCTGATTTTCCCTGAATACAAACATACCTGTTTTATCTCGAACTTCGAACAAATGATGGAGATATTAAGGAAAACGTGTGAACCAGTGACGACTCCCCAGCCATTTTCTGGTGATTTCTCTAGGAGGATGCAGAGCCTTACTTTTGCGATTGGCGGCCGCCGAAATAAGCCATCGTCAAGAAACACGAGTGGGCGATTGTATACTGGGGCCTCTAGTTTATTTGATCGCATCACCTGAATGCTGACGTACCGTTAGCACACTGAGAACTGTGGTTTTAGTGCTGCCCCATATTACACCAGCCCAGGCCATAACACGACACTGCAGAGCGAAATCTGAAAGTTTTCAATATTCGCGGCCGGAATAGGGCTAAGTGAGTTATCCGTTAGGTTACTCTTCGTCTAGATACCGCATATTATGTGCGAATCATCGCTTGATATTTTACAGGGCAGCTGATCTTCCGACAAAACCTTACTGCACGTCCTGTCGAGAGGTCATGGTGCATCGCATTCGCTGGGCCAGTAGTACTCTAGTACTCGTTACTCACGTAGTGCACGGCACAAAAATTTGTCCTGGACCAGTACGAACTTTTCCTCACTTGTGAAGTCTCCGAGGAATCTGTGTATCGTTCATTGTGAGACGATTAACGGCCGTATTTCAAGTGGGTGTGAAAGTTTCCCTTCGCAGAAGCTTACTCCACGCTGGGGACTTGCCCTAATCTGGTCGAGTAAAACATAATCAATAAACACATGGGGGCACGACACCGTTCTTCCCAAACATGTTCACTGTCTTCTATTTCCCCTGTATTCTGTTTTGTTGTTGTTGCTTTCACTGTATGTATCTTTATACCTTGGCACCAGCACCCCCCCCCCTCCCCTGGTGTAATGCCCTCGGGAATTTACGGAGGAAATAAATGAAATGAAATTAAATTAAATAACAACAACTGTTCTCAAAGCAAACTTAAATGTAAACCATCGGAATTAGCTTCCTTGTACTCGAAGACGTTATGCACAGTCAGAAAAAACCCCTCTTGTCGCCGTTGTCTCGACGATGCGGGCGAGTCGCCCAGTCGACAAACGACCATAATGGTCGCCGCCGTAGTGTGCATTGTTTTATTGCGTTTCCTTCTTCGGCGACGTTCGGCCTTTCATTTGAGCAGAAGTCTACGTCACAAACAGCTGCACTGAAATGCAGCAGACCTTCTGTGATTACGGGCGGCCTTTTAGTTGCTATTTTGTAGCACCACCACTGAATACTTCCACAAGCGGAGAATGTCTCTGTACACTGCTTACTTACAACTAATTTTTTAAGCGACGCCTTAAATACCCAGGCAAAAAGAAAATCCCGCGGTCCCGTGTAGATAGAAAACTCTTCCTGCGCAACGCCATGCGCATGCGCGAAAAAACCAGGTTGCACAAAAGTCTGAAGTGAGAGGAGAGAGATTGGCTAGGTTTATTGATGGCGTAGCTACACACTCTATATACGAACACAGGCAAGTGGATCGGACGGGTCGAAAGAGAGCATCTCACAGCAGAGCGTGCGTGAAGTGCAGCTCAAACGACAATGGTGCACAGGGGCCGGGGAGCAGAGGAAGTGTGTCAAATTAGCAGTGGGGAACACCGGCGGCACGTTTTTTTTTTTTTTCGAAATGGGTAGGCCATGTGGCATACGTACTCCCCCGCAGCAGGCACCTTACGATCAACATCGACGAGAGCAGGTGCTGGAACGAGCTCAGCTACGTCATGCCGATGCTGCAGCCCATAATGAACACGCAACCTATAATGAGAAAGACTTTATTAACCATCAGGAGGAACACACGAGTAAACACCGGCCGCACATTACAGTTTCGCTGGTTAACGATGTCTACGGAAAGCATAGAGCAGGTTTTTTTTAACAGCGTAACTGTTTAAGGTTGAGCGTGATCAGGTGGCGCTAGCAAAAAAAAAAAAAACGAAAAATACCAAATACTGTACAAACTGTAAAGGGTGAATCACTACAGATAGGGTATTGCATCAGTGAAGCCGGCTTACCCGCCTTCTCAAATGGGAGCACAAGGGGAATATGCGTATGCGCACCACTTACTATACCATCTTAAGGGGGATAGACCTTCTTGGGCTACTAAAACAGAAAAAAAAATTGACGCAGCTTGTACTAGGGTAGCAAGGCTGGAGAAACAGGGGAGCTGGGGGTCGACCTAGCTTCTTCCCCCCCCCCCCCCCCCCTGGGATCCGCTGTCAGTGTGGGAGAACGACCGTAACGGCCTTGTAAAATCCTGCTGAACTTGGCCTCCCCCCTCAACCCTTAGACTAGCCTAGCGAGAATATCGCAAAGCCTCACAAAACTTAGCCAGTCCTTGCAAAACCTAGCAAAAATTAACCAAACCGGAAGAAGCTAAGTTACCCCCAAGTTCTGCTGTTTCTCCAGCCTCGCGGCACTAGTGCAAGCAGCGTCATCTTTTACCTGATGGCTCATTACGGCTACGAAAAGTAGCTTCAGGAGTAGTGGCTTTATGATTTAAAGCACATCTTTTTTTTATCTAAGGTACGATACATCTCAAGGCAGTTTTACTGTATGTCTCTAAAAAACCACTACCAATCACTGAGTACCTGACGACTAATGATGCCGTATTACGATAAGTCGCAAATGTTGCATTGTTTAAAATTAAGCGCAAGCTATAAAACGCGGACAAGAAAGAAGCGCTTAATTTTCAGCAATGTAGGTTCACCAACTAGCTAGACTCTCAATTTTACTTCACAAATGTTACTGCGCTGTGACATCACGTAAAGAAAATCGCTATCGTTGTATTGCATACCGTTGCAGCGAAGGACCTGATTTCAAGTTATCGTTGTACTGGCGGCGTCATGCACCTGACTTGCTCGTTTGGACATTATAATGTGTTAAGCAGACCTCCACCGGGAGTTGAGAGGGAGCAATAACATTCCTCCATTTCCCACGGTAACGGAATGTTACTAACGCACGGTAACGCATCGACACGTCGTACACATTACAGACGGAAAATTAATTTTCTCCTTAAACTACCCCCAAAATTCACATTTCTCTCATGATGCGCGTAGAAGCTTCAGGTGTTGAAAGCAAATAGTTGGCTGCGGTCCACCAATACATATAGTTGATGCAGGAACCAGAGAAAGTTGACGACGTCGTTCGACTTATCGAAGCGCACGCACCAATGTATTTTTACCCCCTCACTTGACAGTAAGGTTACAAATATCTTGTCGTAGGGTGAGAACCCTTTATAGCTGTTTTGGTTGAAAAGGATGTTAGCAAAAACTGTGTCCTCGGAGGAAAATTTAGGTTTGTTGCATACTCACATGGGTAACACTAAAGCGAAGTAGCAAGCATTCTAGCGTTGGCACGAATAAGAAATTCACAACCTCTCCGCATATAAGGAAAACACGCAAATCCCCATCGCACAGAAAGACGGACACAAAGAGAATCATTGGCCAGAGCTGGTGGAGCTCTTGCAAAAATAAGATACTTTACAGGCTCATTTCGATAAAACGTATCTACAAGTCAGTACGCAGGCTGTCAGAAATTCTTTAGTAGAAATTGAGAGTCCGGATATAGAAATTACCATTAGCATCATCTATCATATCCTGAAATAATAAATTAATGGGCAATCATCTAATACCCTTCCAACACTCCTGCCACACCCTTTCGTGCACAGTCAAGAAGGTGTTCACTTTTTTAACAGCCCTTCATTCCCCATAATGGATGTAAATATCCACGTAAGGGTGACTTTTTTCCAATGGGTGTAATCAGTTGCAATACGCACACCTGAAGAATTTCATACCTTCTACGGTGAGGCTGCCTGTAGCTGACTCATTTATTGTGGGCTTTAACGCTCCAAAGCTACACCTGAGCTATAAGGCACGCCGTAGTAAAGTGTTCTGGATGGAGTTTGACCACCTGAGGATCTTTAACGTGCGCAGAAATCTCTACAAACAGGCGTTCGCGCTTTTCGCCTCAATCAGAAGAGCAGCCATCACTGCCGGGACCGATCCCGCGTCCTCGAGCCCAGCACCACAACGCGTTTGCGCCGCCGCGGCGTGTTGACGCTACCTATAGCCGGTATTCAATAGCGTGGAAGGCATGCAGGCAACCATGCGAGTGCGCCGTCATATCTGTGGCCAAGCGTCTGTTGCCAAGGCGACGTTGTGCGCCCGGCCCCCAGATCAGGCACCCCTGTTCTCCATGCCTTCATGGCGGCCAGGCAGGCCGCTGGCCGCGAGTGACCTTGGGTTCCCGTCCAAGGCGTGTGCGAATGATTCGATAGTCAGTTGTGCCGCGATAGCGTTGGTTACACGAGAAGTCCCGATTCCGCTCATGAGTGTGACAACCTTATCTGCAATTCAACCCCAGCCTCCGCGCACACCTACGAGCGAGTGCGAGTCGGTCGTGGCACGAAGGTTGCAACGTGAGCGCAGTGGTCCGTTTGACAGCAGGAACTGCATCATCACCAAACTGTTGCCCTCTGAACGCAAAATAATACCTCGACGCCAAGTGCTGTTGAGTGCAGCACAGTACGATCTACCTATCGCCAGACGCGTATGAAGGAGCCGCCGCAGATCGGCTGATTGCCAGCCGCCGCGCTCAAAAGTCAGAATTGAGTTGTGTTGCTGGGTGTGAAACATTTAGCGCACGAGAAAGCCAGCGCTAAATCGGTGTACGCGTGAACCATTTCTCCAAAGAAACTATCCGGTTTTGGTACTCAACCACGTATTAGAGGGCACCTACCAGACACAAAGTCGTGGATGCAGTGCGCGTGCACTTGCGTCGACATCCGCGGCGGCAGCCAAATGCAGCGTCGGACTTTTGGTGCCGTTCGCAGCCGCCGTTTCATCCTCCGTGGATTCGAAGTTCTCGAGGGTGGGTAGAGCGCCACCACTTAATGTGAGTGCGAATAATATTATATCTGTTGACGCCACTACCGATAATCGGGCTGAAACACAGCAGACGATGTGCGCTCGTATTTTTTTTTCTTCGAGACGCGGGCGCAACGCGCGTGCGCTGGCACGGTGGCCACCTACATGGCGGTTTTCAGTTTTGCCAGGCGGAGAAATCGCCCGCTAAACTTTTCATTGAATACCGCCTATAGCTAGGGCAAACGGTTTGCGTGTCAGCGTGTAGAAAACCCTTCTGCGAAATATGGAGCGCGCATGGTCGAAATACTGAGTTGAACGGGCGCCAAGCCACTCAGAGAAAAGAAATGCCAGGTTCTCTTGCAGCGAAACACGCCATGACCAAGTGTGTGTGATGTAGTTGGTGAGCCACAAGGGAGGAGAACATTCTGGCGGCGGATCGAGCCTTTGTACAAAGAACGACATCGCGAGCAGAGTCGTAAAGACCATCATCACCGCCGAGGCGTCCGCGCACTCTAAGTCCGCGCACCGCGTCTTCCCCACAATGCTGCAGAAGGACCAATCTAGGTGGCCTAGGTTGCAATGTCGGGGAATGTCGTGGCCGAGCATTCAATTTGAATGAAAAAGAGCATCTGCGGAGGGACATTGCGCAATGAAAAACACTTTTCACGCCTTGCATGTTGTTCATGGGCACACGCACTTTTAGCAGCAGAGCTGTTTAGCGTCAAAGCTGTTCAAAAGAACTTGGTTGCACCGTCAATCGACAGAAAAAATACAAAGAAAATGCCGAGCTCACACGGGAATACGTCTTGTGAGAGCGCCCGGTGGCACGTACCCACCTGGGGGATTGGCCAGTAATCGGGCGTAAGGACGGCTAATGCGCCCGCTACACATAACAGTCCATTAGAAATTTAAGCATTTGAATGAAGAAAGAGCATACAGTCACAAGAGATTGAGCAAACAGTGTCGCCGACAAAACGATAGTCGTCTGCTCCTGACGTCACTCACTCCGCGTTGCTAGGGGCAACCACCTGCGCTTATAAAACTCGTAGGCACCGCGGCGGCGGCGGTGCAAGAACTCGCTGCGACTATGGGCCGTGCACATGGGGGATGGAGCGAACTAACAAGATCTGGACGGCCGAAGAAAAGGTGGCTTATCAGGAAGCGCGCCGCGCTGCCAGGCGAGAATTCTATTGCCCAGAAGAAGAAGGATAAGTAGTGCAGGTCTTCAACGGTGAGGGACACCTCGGCGAAGACTTGGCGGAGGCGTGCGATGAAGTATATGACGTCTGAAGAGGGCACTGTGCAAATAAAGCACTTATATACTTCGCGTTTTATTTGGACTTCCGCTGAGGAGCGCCATAGATATTCACAGGGTAATGAACTGGTTCTCATCACTTATATGGCACTCGTCTACTTTAGCTTAGTGAGACGAACACAGCTCTGCTGTGGCATCAGGCTGGCGCCGTTGTACAAGCTGGCTTAGATTTTTCTAGTCAAATCATATCTCGGACTTCGTCATTCGCCGAATCTGCACGGTGGGCCGCTTCGATTGGGCATTCTAAAACATTGCGGTGAAGACACCCCGTGAGAACTTCTTACAGTGCACGGCTGCGAGAGAACGAGAGAGCGCCCCTGCCGCCAAATGTAACCGTTCGGCGTAGGGCTGGTCAGGCGAACCGGTAAGCAAATCGAAGCCGCGACGCCGAGCGCAAACATCAACGTTTCGCCGATGGCGGTGTGGGTAGAAGAGCGCAAAAAACGGCGTCAAAATGGCGACGGCGCTAAGGCCCGAGAAATAATTATAATTGCGATGGAAATGTAGTCGTGGTGTCCTACAGCCGTGTCGCCAATACAGCTTCGTTGCTCAGCACCTTTATTTTACCATCGATGATTTCTTAGGTGATTTTGGTGCACTCATTTTTAGCGTGCAGTGTTGTCTATTAGGTCGCGCGAATGCGGCACTTCGATCCTAAGCTTGTCAAAGCTCACTCAGATAATAATTTTAAGTCAAAAGCTTGTTTTTACGGTTGATAATGAATACTTCCAACGTGCGTAACGCCCTGTTCGCTCTGTTGCCACAACTGCCGTAGCATTTTAAAACAATAACGTCATGTCACGACTTCGCAACCGAATAAGGTAAACGCCGTGTTATACGTCAACTTAAAATATGCCTGTTGCATCAGTAGTCTGAACATAACAGTAGGACGGGCCGTGGCAAGTTTCAGCCTCGCGGTGTGGACTCGTTATGCCTGCACAGTAATCTAGGGGAGAAGCTTCAGCGTGAACCTAATAAAACTGTATTCGCTTTCTTGGTACTGCTTTTGTTTTCATAAAATAAGAGCTACTCAAACACGGCACAATTTTCCTTTTCCCCTTTCGTGCAGGAAAAAAATAAATTATAAAACTGCGCGTTCTTCCAGCTGCCAGTAGCAGGGGAACACATGAAAGCATTTTCAATAGTGCTTAAACTTTACGGCGGAATTTTTTATGTTCACATTTTAGGTAAGTTAAAGAGCGCGTATTTACGCTTCACGTTCATGTTGAGGGTGCAGCTGTAAGGTCCCACGCCCTCTACACCATCCAATGTTGGCGTGAGGGCGAAGATTGTTATTACCGTTTTCCGCAAAGGCTTACCTTGGCTTTTCTTTTCCGTAATTTGTTGTTATGATCGTCTCCTAACTGGGAAAGCACCGCTGTTCTTCGCCCAGATTTCAGGACCGGACACGGGGCCAGGGGAAATATGCGGTGCGCTAATACTTGCACCAACATTGATTAGTTCTAGTGCGAATCGGAAAAAAATGTGCCACAGTAGACAGGATGGATAATTAACAAGAACTTTAAATACATGCGGCACCATTAATTGAAGTCCGCGAGCAGCCTCTGCAACGTATGTGCATAAAAACGAGTTAGGCGTACAGAAATCAGTTTCAAAACCCAAGCGCATCTGAATTTCGTTCCCATCAAAATACCGATGCCGCAGATGGAAATTCAACCGCTACCCAGCGCTCAGCACCCCAATACCATAGCCACTCCGCCACCATTTCGGCTCCTTTTTAATAGATACGTCGCAGAATGGAAGGCAGTGGCATATAAAATGAAATTTCTGAGGACACCCAGTTCCAGTGAGAAAGAATTGAATGAACATAACCACGTATTAGTACTTATAAATAGGATAAAAGATGTATGACAGCAGGTAAGATTAACTTGGACGTGCACAAGAGAAACAGAGCTCACACGACAAGCGCGAGTTGTAGTGCGGGGTGATTATACTGATTGCATAATGTTTTATGCATGCAGGCGAAGCACAGATTCTACGGTTCGGTTGCGCTAGCGACAACATTTCCCACCAAACAAAACTGCTTGCACTACAAAATAGAGCAATCCGTGTTATCTAGAACGTGCCCTGTAATAACACCACCCGAGGAATTTTCTCCAAGCATAGGTTTCTGACGAAACAACAAACTTACACAATACAATTAGCCGATTACATATACAATAAAGTAAAAACTGGTGAATTAGAATTTGATAAAAACTAATAGTTGAGAAAAAAGGGCATCTACAAAATTTGGTGTCCACAATATCAATGTTCTAAAGCTCCTACCAATTCTGGTTTTCAGTCTTAAGCATCTCGAATACCGCACACTATAAATTCCCACCCCACCATTCTATTTTAGCAAACGCAACAATATCACATCACAAATTCAAGAAATGTGTTTAAGAAATGCTAGCCTATGAAGACAAACCCGTTAGGTGACCAAGTTCACGAAATGTCTTGAAATGCTTACCGGCTTGCTTTATTTTTTTTAGAAAGAAAGGTTTGTCTTTAAACTCATAGTGTCGCTTTGACCTTTTCAAGCCTATTATGAACACAGTTTTTTCATTATTTTGATTTTTTATTTGTATTGTGTTTTATACTTTGTATTTGTATTTTGTATTTTGTTTTCCTTGTTTTTAACGGAGGGATGGCCTCAGGCAGGTGTTTTGATACCTTTTGCCTTCCTTTCCGCAGTTTTGATTTCTGGTGTAAAACTGGAAATAAATCTGATCTGACCCGATCTGATTGTACTTTTTCATTCAGACAAGGCTTGGCTTGCTCACTAGAATTATTACGGGCAATATGTATGTTGGACTTCGCTGGTCTCTCTAGGGGAACAATTTCTCACAAAATCAAAATGCACAGTACCACGCATGGGGCAATGTCCTGTGTGGCTGAGCGCGTGTGGCTGAGGCCCTAAGGGGAAGATGGTGACGGGGAGGAAAAAGGCTATGCATTGCGTGGTCCTTTGGCGTGTCAAGAAGCCGTTTAGCGCCACACTTTGGTTTATGCATGTGAACATGGTCCAAAAATGGCCTTCACTGTTCATGCGCGTAGACCGCTTCAGAAGGTGCAACACCAAATACATTGCGTGGAGAAACAAGTGGTTGTGGTTGCCGGCTGCAGTGAGAGCGATAAAAGCACAAGGGTCTTTCACAAACAGCATAATGTACTACGCCGCCCATTCTCCTTCAGGCCACAGCGTACGAGAGCGCTTTAGTGATTAGCCCAGCGCAAATGCCGTAGCCACATCGTTTTGTCGCTGCAGCCTTGGGAATAAACTCGTAAGTCGCCACACAAAGTCCAATCATTCAACAGAGTGCGGCATACATCACGATATCGCATATCTGCCCCACAGTAGCGTGTATACATACACCGCCTAAATTTTTAAAGGGGTGGGAGGGACACTTGTACCGAGGTTTGTCAGTTAGAGCACGCTCTGCAGTGTTGTTTCTCCCCTTGGCAAAGTGACCTCGTTAGAAAAAGGTTTCGTTGATCAGTCAGTTGCTTTATTTGATCCCCGTACACTTTCTTTTATTTTCGCTAGTCACACGTGAAAAGGCAGCTGGGGTGACTCGTTGTTTTTTTTTCAGCTGGAAGCAGGCAAATTGTAAACAGTGCAAGGAACTGGAGGAAATAGTTTAAGCTTTCCAAATAAAAATAGGAGTGAAGTAGGAACATATAAATGTGTAATAGTTGCAAGTGAGATCTTTTTTTTTTCAACCGATATTTTTAAAAATTATGAGCCAACCTTCTCTATAAAGTGCGATAACCAGCGAAGCTTTTTAAAAAAAGCACATGGGATAGAGGGTATAAAAAAAGTATGAGCAAATGTTATTTCTGATGATTGATTATGGCCGTAATCCGTTAAACAGACACCTACGCACGCTCGCACAACTTCATTTTGACACTGTTGATTTCGAAAATGCTGCCCCATGATAGCTAATATACTCAAATTGCGTGTCCAAAGGATGAGAAGTGTAAGGTTGACGCCCGAATTACATTTTGTAAGCCGTTCAACTTCGCTGGTGACAATGTGCTATAGCAATCATTCCGTGACAATTGTTTTTTCGACGCCTCAGGACACGTGGAGCCTCGGGAGTTTTTGTTCTCGGATATCCGAATTACACGCACCTCTTGCATATGGACTTCGCTTAATATACTGTTGTGAATGCTATAGTAGATGGTAGAGAATGATAATGCTGGCTTCTTATGAATCGGTGGTAATATCGACGTATTAGGAGCACATGCGCGCAAGAGAAACAGCTGTTCCTTTCGCAATTAGGTATAATTTGCGGGAATGCAGCGTGAGGTGAGAACGGAGGCCTGTGGGTTGACGACAGCCACAGCCGGAACTGAATGCGAAGAGTAGAAGGGGATGTCGCAGTAACGTGTTTCAGAGCTATTGTGGTATTTGTAGCGCGCGTGGGTGACTCGAGATCGTATCGTCATCTGCCTGAATCGAAAGAAGAGTGCATACGTTGTGGGTTCGGAAAGAAAGTGGTGCGTGAACGGATAATAGATGGGAGTCGTTCATACACTCAATCATTGGAATGCCAGTACAATTTTCCTATTGAGCTGTTTCCTTTTTTTGAGCCACTGAGTGTACTGCAAAAGCATTTAGAAATGGTTTGCAGAAAGAGCGTGTTATTAGTATGTTTAGCCTTGGGAGGACGATGCCAAACGCAACAGACGCACTTGCATTACATAAATACGTTCTAAAGCAATGTCCCAATGACTGCAGGATTGAAACTGTGCTCCATGTCTGTACCAGTCCTAGTTTAGAGCATAATAAACAATTTGTTTTTTTTTATCCACCAGACAACAGTCATTTCGGGCGTGGATCCAACCTTTGACCTTGTGCGCCGTAGTTCGGTGCCTTGGTTTCCAGATAGAAACGTGCCGTATTTGAGTGAAGAGGAGCCATTTGAGGGATCCGAATGGCCTGCTGCACTGCGCGGCAAGCGTTTCTTCGACCCAGATCGCACGCTCCGGACTGCCCCCTTCCCCCTGCCCCTCGCCCGGATGACCGCTGCCCGAAACAGCTGCATGTGGCCAACAGCTGCGTGACGCATAAGCTACGGGAGCGCCACCAAGAATCTTCGAAGCTACATAACCCAGCGACACAACAGGCACATCACCATTTGAGCGATCCGCACGGCCTGCTGCACTACGCGGCAAGCGATTAATTCACTTCTGCTACCCAGGTTAGCACCCGTTGTCGTACCTTTTTTTACTTTTCTGCTTCTGGTGTTGCGGATCACTCACTCAGTGATTCTACAATTCCGCCTACCTGTGCTCAACTAGATAAGGTGGTGCGGTCGCTGAAGATGACAATGGAAACCAGATTCACTGCGTTAATCGTTGAACTTCGGGCAGAATTGGCCCTAGAAGAACGAAAAAAGGCGTCCTATCAATCAGAATTGCAAGACGTCACCAAGAGCTTGACCTTCTTAAGCAAGGATTACGGTACAATACAAGGCTTAAGTGACAGCTTGATTGCAGAGATTAAGGACCTAAAAACAGCGAACGAGGGACTTAAGGCTTCGAACATTACCCTGACAAATCAAGTATGCCAAATTGAACAATCTCTCGTATGAACAACGTTGAGATACGTGGTGGGCCAAATGCTGAAGAGAATTTTCCGCAGCCTATTGCTGACATTGGATCTAAGGTAAAATGCCGCATCACACCATCCGATATCGACGTTGTTCATAGGGTGCCTCCTCACAACAGCCCGACAGCCAACAACTTCATAGTCCACTTTGTCTCTCGAGACAGAAGGACCGACTTCCAGAACAGAGCAAAAAGGCTTGTTTGACGTCGAAAGATCTTGGCATTGGTACTGAAGCAGCTACAGTACTTTTAACGATCCTCTGACGCCAAAGAACAAGGCATTGTTTTCAGAAGCGCTCAACCTAAAGAAACCAAGGTAGTGGCAGGTCTTATGGACCGATCAAGACATCATCAAAGTTAGAGAAGAACCCACGAGCAAAGTTTATAAGTTAGCGTCGTATGATTACCTGCGTATCATCACCTAAAAAAAGCACACTATCGTATTTCACTGCCTTCAACATCTCATGGCTTAGAATTATTCGAACCGAAAAATTTTCCACAAGAGATGAAAGATTCATTGAAACTGTCACTTTTGCTCTTGAAGCGCACTATGATATGATATCTTGAAGCGCACTATGAAGCGCACTATGATATCCTGTATGATTTGTGCGCAAGCCTGAATCATACATTTCATTTCATACATCTCTCAGAAACATGGTTATCGTATCAAAACGCCTGTGCTTTTAATTTACCATGTTATCAGCTAGATGTTTCCTGTCGGTCACACCCACATGTAAATCAAGTGCCTACACATCCGTCACATGGGGGCGTAGCCCTATACATCACTTCTTCATTTCCATATACTCTTAGTAATGACATAATTATTTCGTCTGGATGGTGGACTCCGTCTTTGTCGAGATTCCATCTGACCATACGGCGCGAGATATAGTTCTCCACAAAACAAAATGTACTCTCTTAGGAATAATATATAGGACACCTCAAAATAGAAAAAAAACACTTTTAAGCTGAATTAGGAAAAAAATACTCTGCAGCTACCGTACTTCTGCAAAAAAATATTTATTATGGGCGATATTACAATTGACGTTTCAGAAAAAGATTCCTCCAACTTCAGTTATATAGACATCTTAAGCAGTCAAGACTGAGAACATCGACCCCAATATCAAGTAGCAAATAAAGTATACTTGATCACATAATTACAGAATATTCCTCAACAACTTTCAAAACAGGTACAATTTTGTCAGACATAACAGATCATCTGCCGGTGTTTGCAATACGCTTCCCTCGCCATAGAATAAAGTAAGCAAAGTTGCGCCCTATTTACAATCGCGAAAAATTTTTGAGTTCGCTATTTACGGAACGTTGGTAGCTTGTATATGAAGCAGAATCCCATCGTCAAGCACATAAAACGTGGTGAAGCTACAGTTACCCATCCGAGAACCACAGTAAAGCGTAATCCATGGTTAACGACTGCGCTCCTAAAATCCATCAACCATAAGAATAATATGTACAAAAAACTCAAGCGCAATCCCCATAAAGTTTCTCTGCAGACCAAGTACAGAGTTTGCAATAAGTTGCTTACAAACCAAATTAATGTCTCAAAACGGAACTGTTTCTACTTCAGAATGCAGCAACCAAATGGGAACAGCAGTGGAACCTGGAAGGTTATTTATTCTGCATTAAACAAAACCTGCCTGGCGAACACCCCAAGAAAACTAGTTGTCAATTATATCATAGCAGCGAGTAGTAGTGCAGTTTCAGAAGCATATAATAATTATTCGGCCACGGTGAGTTTGAAATTTATACAATTAATACAGACTCCGTCAGGGGAAGTATTATTGACCACATAAAAGGCATAAACAGTGCTAGATCCTTCTTCCTGCAACCAGTAGACCCACAAAATTTATCAGTCTATTTTAAATTTAAGACCAACTGCATCAATAAGGTACGATAACATTTCGGTTTCTATGCTGAAAACGTGCGCAAATCAAATAAGTGAACCTTTAGCGCATATTATCACCGACATCTTCACCTCCGCGAATTTCCAACAGAACTTAAAATATCAAAAATTGTACCGATATTCAAAACAGGAAACAGAAGGAAACCAGAAAACGACCGACCTATATCAATCCTATCACCATTGTCGAATGAAAGTTGCTGAAAAAGCGACGCTGTCTCGTTTCGACAATTTTTTTTACTTCGAACGGCGTATATGCGCAAGAGCAACATATGCGCAAGAGCACACGGACGTATGAAAAGCAAGTCAACAGAACTGGCTCTACTTAACATAGTGGAAAAAATAAAATAAAATATTGAAAACAAGCTACTTACAATGGCCGCACCTGTTTCTAGATTTGACAAAGGCGTTTGATGTGATAAACCACGAAGTATTGTTAACAAAATTAGGAAAATACGGTATTCGTGGAACTGCTCTCTAACATAAAAAATTACATGCTAAACCGCGAGCAATACGCATGCGTCAATGGTGCTTCATCCCAAAGATTGATTACAAATAATGGTGTACCACAGAGACCAAACTTTAGGCCGTTTTCTTTATCTGTGTTATATCAATAAGTTACCTGTATATTTAGAAGAGCTATGTGTTTTGTAGGCTCATGACACTTACATTTTCCTGGCAGCCAGAAATGAATCGGAGCTCTTTAAAAGCTAATGGAGTCTCAGCCAAATTGTCCCAATGGTAAAATACGACCATCTCGTTGCAAATGTTACAAAAAGTAACTGTGTTGTCTTTTCAGCAAAACCCACCCTTCTATTAAGCAATGGAATCGTACGGCTCAACAATGTTAACGTCGATAACGTGTAACACACAAAGTTGTTGGTCGTATACTTAGAAGAACGACAAACTTCTATGGCACAAGCATATTGAAGAAACTGCACGTAGAATCTACCAAAGAATTTCAATGCTTTGTAAGGTAAGCCCTACGTTACCCCTTAAAGCTATGATTATAATGTACCATAGCTAATTACATTTCTGCATTACATATGCAGTCAGTCTATATGAATTAACTTATCACACCTCTCTTTCACCTATCGAAATTGCCCAAAAAAACAGCTCTTCGCGCCATGCAATCCATACGTACATATGAATCTGTTAAATTTGCCTATCAACTGCTGAATA
Organism: Haemaphysalis longicornis; assembly: GCF_048455015.1. Lineage (NCBI taxonomy): Eukaryota > Metazoa > Arthropoda > Arachnida > Ixodida > Ixodidae > Haemaphysalis > Haemaphysalis longicornis. The sequence goes on from NW_027526203.1 coordinate 180,136,061, forward strand.
TAATGCCCTTAACCACTTGTATACACGGTTTCGCCAGCGCTCGCCGCTCTCTGGCAACATTGTGCGTTCACCGGAAACGTGCCGTAGAAAGCTTCCTGTTTACATTGTTTTACCGTGGTTTCAGCCTGCGTTGGTGGCGGCAGCTGCTTGTGTTGCGATTATTTCGGCGGATAAAATTATTCCGATGAAGCGCTCGCGACTCAGACACTGCTGTGTTGTGCCGGGATGCAGTCTGCGTTCCGGAACAAATTTGCTATCGGAAGTCAGAACGTTCTGTTTCCCGAGAGATGAAGGCAGAAGCAGCGCCTGGCTTGCAGCTATCAAGAGGAAAAACTGGGCTCCCACAAAGAGTGCGCAGATTTGTTCTGCCCACTTCATCAAAGGGAAGTAAAGCCCAACGTGTGCTTCAATTGCAAAGAGGCGATGCTCAGACGTTAGTCTAAGGTCCCCAATTACAAGGAACACGTCGGACGCCTTCGTGTTCCACCCATAACAGTAACCGCGGTGACGCTTTAGTTGGACAGCAAAGCTGCATGCTAACGCCGAAAATACACTGTAAAGGTGTTTCTTGTAGTTAGAGGCTTAATTATCAGGGATGTGTACTGTTCGAAGCAACACGCGGGACACCAAAGTAGGCGCGCTCCGCATGAATCGCCGCACAGCGTACGTCGCGTTGCCCACGTTTTGTTGCTAATTACAGTGGCGCCGTTACATTTGCTTTTTATGAGAGCGACGCTTGCGACTGGGTTTTGATCGGTGCGAACAACTGACTCGTGGTTTGTCGTGTTGCCGCCAATGGAAATCGTCGCACCCCAGCTAATTTACCTTTCCGTGTGAGCGCGGATTATATGTAGGCGGGTTAACTTGAAAGTTTGATTCATGAATAGTGTACTAGTCAGTAAACCATAGTTGTTCTCGTGACTCAGCCGCACCTGACGTCATCACATAATGAGTACGTTTTGTTATCTCAGTCACACTGAACACCTTAGATCGCGACCGATTCCGATCGGCGCCGATCTCTATCAACACTGCCCATTGTGACACAGGCGCAGTAGAAAGCGATTTATCGTGATGTGTGCCAAACGTTTGATTGTGTCAACTAGCCCGTTTTATGCAGCCTAAAATACGTGTGATGAAGCGTAGGTTCCGTTTATGTGAAGTGGCGTACGGTACACACCCCTTCTTATGTGAAAAAGTGGTGTTCATTATTACAACGTTGTTAATAGTGTTGTCAGAGCAGTAGTCATGTAGTCGCTAGACATCGCTGTAAACACATCTTAAGGAATGCGCCAGAAATAATGCAGCAACAAACTCAAACACACCAGGCAAACACCGCCGCGACGGCCGCGACCATTAGAAACCATTACCGGAAGTGCCGCACCGGAAGTCTTCTGGGGCGAACCGTTCGGCGCATTCATGTTTGTTTACAAACAGCGAAACCGTCTATAAAATAATATGACCTGACGCTTCTCTATAAGATATATCACGAAATAATCATCTGTCTTTCGATTACAGTTACAGACCGCTCTACAAAATGCTCCCTTCGAACCACTTACCCAACCATATTAGCAGTACTTGAGATAAGAACTAAGAACGTATTTTTTTCTTTTTTCCTTCGCGGTGGCACGCTAATGGAACAAACTCCCAGAGGGCATCAAGCCAGCACCGTGATTTTATATATTTAAAAACAAATTGTTTACGTTGTTTGACTGATTTACCGATCTTAGTAGTGTTCATATGACCAGTGTTTCGCTTTTATTGCAATTGTTTTTATCTTTGCTTTCCAACAAGGTTGATCTTTCCTTTTCTCCTTTTTTTCGCTCTTCTTTTTTTTTTTTTCTGTGGCCAATGACCTTTTTCCTCCTTCATGATTGTCATTTGTTGTGTTATTACGCATTTATTCTACAAGTCTTTTTAACAATCGCCTGTACAAGGAGAATGAATGTTTTGTTTATAAATGCTCACAAATATTGATGCGTCATACATCGTAGGAACCCCTTTTACATCTAATTCCTGAGTTCAAGGGCCCCACCCGTATACCTCGGCGCAGATGTATTTATTTCTGCTACAATAAACGTGAACTATAACTTGAAACTTGAAACTTAATAAGCAACTGAAAAACCACGGGGTGTTGCCGATTTATCGTGGTTAAGAAAAATAATCTATGCAGACCCAGTAGAACTTTTGATTTGATCTTTATTGTATCAAGATCGACTCCAAGGCAGTAGTCAGCGTTTGGAAGCAGTTAAAATGGAATGCCAGGCAGGTTAGTGGTTTTACAAGAATTAGGCATCTCACGCAGCAACCAACAAGACCTATACGCGTAATATAATTTTTTTTAAACTGTGATGGTCGCATCAGTGGAAAATATTAATTTATGGCGAGTGTTTCAGTTATTGACCTTATGTAAATGGTGCAAACGTCAGCAAACTTTTTTCAACAATTGCTGATGTCGTACGATGCCCCTCTATATCCTCATTTACGTGAGATCCTGTGGACGTCCTGTGGACGTCTGTGTGAACGTCCGCGTGCCGACGTCCGCACGCGTATGCGGGCGTGAATGTGTGAGTGTTGGGGGGGGGGGTGCGTGCACGTGTGGTTGGTTGCCCGTGCTCGTGTGTGTGGGGACGCGTGTGTATGCGTGATGGGGGGCACGTCCTCCTATGAGTGTGTGCGTGTGTGTGTGTGCGTGTGTGTGTGTGTGTGTGTGTGTGTGTGTGTGTGTGTGTGTGTGTGTGTGTGTGTGTGTGTGTGTGTGTGTGTGTGTGTGTGCCTGTGCGTGTGCTCGTGCGTGCGCGTGCGTGTGCCTGCGCGCGCGCGTGCGTGTGTGTGTGTGTGCGTGCGCGTGCGCGTGTGCGTGCGCGTGCGCGTGCGTGTGTGTGTTGTGTTGTGTGCGTGTGTGTGTATGTGTGTTGTGTGTGTGTGTGCGCGTGCACGCACGCACGAATGCACTCTAGCGCACACACACACACACATACACGCACGCACGCACGCACGTACGCACGCACGCACGCACACACACACGCACGCACGCACGCACGCACGCACGCACACACACACAGGGAGAGATACACACACACACAACAAAAAGCACCACAACGCACCAAACGAAGCCTTGCTGAACCAGACAACTGAACCCTCAGTGCGTTGATACAGTTTAATTGGCGATCTCTTGCCTACCCTTTGAGGTCGTCGCAGTTCTTGCTTCACTGCAGCTCATGATCATGGCCATGACCATGAGCGGCAGTGGTCAAGGTCATGGCAAGGTCATGCCAGGCATAATTTATGTTAACAAGGATGCTATGTTATGTTATGTTATGCCATAGTCTTCGCTTCGAAACAGAAAATAAAACCGGCGCACTTGCTTTCGTCGCGCGGCCTGCTTCGGGTCTGCGGTTGTAGGAGGCGTGAACAGCGCAGTCCGGAATTTCGAAGCGAAAACATTGATGGCTACTACTTACGACAGGGCATTTGTAAACCAACGAATCACGCCGAGAAAACGCCGTTCACACCAACGTTCTTGCCAACACCACGCCGTAAACCACGTTTCGTACCGGGAAACGAGGTGCCCGCGCGGCAAAGTACAACCGCACATTTGGCTTCGGCGCCGCCGCGCAGGTAGCGCCGCCGCGTGGTCGAAAGCACGGCGTGTACACCCAATACTAGATGGTGGTGCTGCCCATTTTAACAACAAACATCAGTTCCTCAAGATGTACAGCAGCGCATGCAGGGTAACAAGGTGGCTTATCTCGGACACCGGACAATACAAAAGTGCATACGACGGCGTGGGTGGGCTTTGAAGCATCAAGCTACTGTACATAACTCCATTGACATTCCAGTGAAGCCAGATAAAGTGCAAAACAGTTCGTGGACACGCATTCTGGAAAAGTGGAGAATTTCGTCATGCTGTATCTTGACGATGGCAAGCACGCCGTATTTGGAGACAACAAAAAAGGGGAGAGCAAACATGTTACGCCGGCACCCAGCATCCCGTCTTCTCACCAAAATCATGAAATTAAATGAAAGCAATCTCAGGTATACAGCATGCAACTCGGACTCGGAGTGGCAGCAATGGTTCTGGCCAGTGCTTGTGTCGACACTTTTAAGGCCCTTGGAAGTAGAAAGCTGCACCATCCCGTTACCATTGAAGCTTCCACAGTTGAAGTAGACAGATTGTGTAGCCTAAAAGTTTCTCTTTTGAGGGAATAAAAAAATGTTTTCAAAACGCAAATATATTTGCCATCCCCGGGAGCCTGAAAAGCGGGCAGTTTAAAAGACGTTTCTTGCCGTTAGAACTGCGCACCTACCAGAACTGCGCACCTACACCCTTGACAGCGGCGATCGCTTGGCAAACATTCTAAGTACCAGCAGCGTGGTTACTTACTTGTAAATGGGCTGAATTACTAATAATGTGCCATTAGGCAGCGTCATAAACGAAAATATAGGTTTCTGGCACAGCTAAGGGAACGTTGTAAAGAAATATTGTAAAATTAGAACCTTATCTGGTCGAAGACATAAGCTGAAAAATCTTACAATTAGTTAGAGCCTTCCGCAACTCACAAAATTGAACAATGGGTAGATATAACTACTCTGATCAGTTTTGTTTATATCAGTCGCCTTATTTTTCTAAAATCTGTAAAAACAGCCATACTTATTTGCCTTTGTTTACTACGGACAGTTGTTTGGAGAAAAAATGTAGTGAATGTGGCTTCATTTTTTCTAGTTCAAACAAAGATAACGCAATACATTTTAACTTTCTACTATACTCATTACGAGCAGCAAAGTTCGCAAATATATGGCCCCAAAAATTACGACAATTCCAAAAATTTTCCGCTTTGCTTTACAGGTCCACAATGTTGTAACACCATCCAATGTTGAAAGCAGCCCTGCCCGATCGAGTCCGAAATACTTTTTTTACTAAACCAACTATAGGGTTTCTCTGAAATAATTTCAATTTCATAGTGAGGATACGGTGTTCTACACAATATTAAAGTTGAATCTCAAACGACAAATGGTCATTGCACTACTTTGGCTGTCTTTCTTTGACCACACCCTCCACTGTATGAAACAAAATCTAGGGCAACGGGGCTTTGCTGCTCAGCATTCGATCTGCGTTCGATTCCTGCAAGCTGTAACTGCACCACGATGGCAGCGAAATACTAACACGTATTATTAGTTAGCTTACCCTCAATAGTTTCAGTGAAACCACGTTTCTAAACATCCCGACGTATTAAAAAGTTGTCGTTAAAGGAGCCATGAAGACAAAATACAAGTTGGGTTTATTAAAAAGACTGCTTAGCCCCGATAACAATGATACCAATATCATCGCAATCTTCGAACAAATAACGGAGATATGAAAGAAAACGTGTGAAGCAGTCGCGACCCCCTAGCCGATTTCCCGCAACTTTTCTATGACGTCACGGAACCTTGTTTGTGCGATTGGCGGCCGCGTAACTGACCTGTCGCGACGACACATGACTGGACGTCTGTAATGGGGCCTCTAGTTCAATTTAACCGCATCACTTGAATGCTAGCGTGCAGTTAACGCACTGAAAATTATGTTTTATTGTTGGCCCGTATGACGTCATTCTTGCTCATAACACGTCACTGCATGTGGCGCAAAATTTGAAAGTTTTTAAATACTTCTTGCTTTTTTTCGTTAAAAAAACATCTTTTGTGGCTGTAATGGAGCTGAGTGAGATAGTGAATCCTAGTTCTTTCAAATTAAACGAAGTTGTATTTTCTCTTCATGGCTCCTTTAAAGCAGGAACCTGCAATTCTACTCCAAAACGGTTTTTCAATTCTGGTGGAATACTACAATTTCACAAATGATTTCTTTTCCAATTCAGTTTATTTTTTTTTTCAGAAGCAAGTGGACGGCTTCCTGTCTAAAAACTGCGTGATAATCTAGACAAAGGCGCAGGAAGCCGTTATTATACTAGAGACGGAGATAGAAAATATTATTCCATCTGTCGTTTCACTGACGCCTTCCGTCACTTTAGCCCCATTTTCTTTTTTTTTTCTGAGGGGGGTGGGGGTGGGAGGGGGCTAATATATATTCTTGATATGTTGCATAACTGTTCAGTTTGAAGCCTGTGGGTCCAGGTGTCTTTTCTTCTTTTTCTCCTTAATGTCAGTCCATGGTTTCCGACATAAGGTATTTGCGCCTAATGGCCCGTCTTAAGTACCTTCCGCGGCGGAATAATCACAGTGAATGACAGAAAGGTGAGTCGTGCTACGAAATTACCCACGGCAAAATTGATCACACACTAAGCAGCATTTAAGCAATACGATGTAAATGCCATTCAATTCAAATTTGGGTTAAAGTACTTTTGCTATTCATGGGCGGCAAAGAACACCCAGGTGGAGGGCTCTGGATTGGGTTTTACCACTGGGCTTAAACCTGTACACACGTCTCTTTCGTTCTTAGGCTTCCTCCGTAAAACCACTGCCGTACCAGAAATTGAACCCACGTCAGCGTGCCCAGCAGCACGTTTTTTGGCCAGTGAGCCATCGCAATGGGTGGCTACATTTCGGAGGAGTACCAGTACATTCCGAGCTGCCTGTATGCGGCGTGAAATACCACCTACTTTTTTCTGCTGAGTACTCTTGGGCAAATCCTTGTCGCACTGGAGTTTGGCTGAATGGGATTTGCACGGGAGCTATTTCTTGTAGAAGCACTGCCTTACCTTCACCTGAAGGAGAGAAAAATGAGCCCCTGTAACCTGACATCGAGCTGACAATGTAGGAAAAATTGTCCTCCACACGCAGCAATAAGCTCCGTTGTGCCATTCCAGGCGATCCTTCTTACCCCGTCTTCGTCAGTCTCACACATCCTGCGTGACCTGTTCCTTTTTTTAACAGAAAACCCTGCGTGACAAGCATTATTCATCTAGAAACTGTTATTGCCGGAACGAGGTATAGGTAAAGCCGTTTCCGGTGCCTGGTGACGGCGACATGTATGGATCATACACACGACCCACTAAGGGTACCGCTGGCTCGCTTCAAGGATTTGCTGTCGAAACTCAAATATCGAATCCTCGAAGATCGCTTCGAGGATTTGCCCAGGCGAATTCAGTGAGCGAGGAAGTTTATACCGGTCTGTGCCGAATTTTAGGGCGTTGGTGGCAGCACCAAGAACATCTCCCGTAGTAATCTAGGCGCCTAGGAAGCTATATACAATATCTCTATATAAGGAGTCTTCCGGTAGGCACTTTGCAGCCTTGGCGAAGTTGCGTAACTGGATAACGATATTACATCTACAATAAACATATAAGAGCATTCATGCCTTTGTCAGGTGGTTTTATACTTTGTTACACTGAAATGTTTGCAGTTACTATATTCTCACGAACGCTTACTGCATCGCAAAAAATAAGTAGAAGAAATGTACATTTCTTCAAATTTTTGCTATGGTTCGGTCCCTAGCGCAGCATTATACTGAGCATCCGGTGCCTTATATTACTTTCTTTAAATGGCGCGATTAAGCCTAAATGGGGTAATATGGGTGGTTCCTACGTGTGTATCTGAAAATAATGGTGGAAGTTCCACTAAATACGTTGGAGAGTTCACCTCCGCTATTACTCTTTAAATGGGAAGCATCGTGTGGCTAAGACATTTTCTCAGACAATTACGTGACGCTATTAGTTGCAATAACTCGTACTTGTGAAGTAATACAGAGAAAGCGATGCATCAGAAATCACAACGTCTGGTTGTCTAGGATATACGAGAACATCGTGTATCAGACTACAAAGCAACGTCCTTTTATAGCGAGTAAAATTTATGCATCCGTACACTCGATGCGGTCTTTAGTCGTCGTAAAATCGTCGATGTCACCTTTCTCTTCCCTGTAAATTACGACTCCTAGGAAAAGTCTGAGAAAATTATGCCCACGGCCGATGTTGCAATAGTCTTCGTGATTGGTGCTATACAGACGAATGGCCTTTTTTAAACGGATTATCATGCAATCATTGACGGCAGCGGGACTGGAGCGCAGAATTTCGAAACCTGTTTTCAGCGATTGCTTCATAGTCTGCGTATGAAAGTCAAAGAGCGTGTAGGGTAGCTTCGGTGTATGTATGGCGCCAGCACGTTGCACCGCAGCCAATCGGCTCTTCGAAGATGGGGCAAATGTGAAGGAATGGGTACTGGCATTAGCCCACATGCGCTCGGCTCCTTCTTTTGTAACAATGCCTGATCGGCCTGAAGGTGGATTCCGATGAGGGTTGGACAAGAGTGCCCTGAGTTAATACTTAGCTAATTAGCGCCTTTCAGCCAGTTTACCCCCAGCTATACAGCATGCGTGCATAATGATCACCAAAATGGCTTAAACAACGTTTCCAATTAGACGTCCTGAGGCACGAAATTTTCTTTGTAAAAGTATAACGCATTGAAATACATGCTAATAATGCGAGAACATTCTCAGGACGTTCTAGTAACCTGAGGTTCATAATTAGTTTTCCAGTTCTATTATTAGGGCATGATTTCTAGTAAAATCTCAAAGTTAGCCTGCGCTCACAATTGCTCCATTTTATAGAAACCGCTCCATAAGCCCCTGTTATGAAATATTTGCCGCCAAGTTTCAAACTCAATCTCGATAATCATAGGCTAGAAGATACCGAAAGCTTCCCCGAAATGCCTGTCCTGAGCGATACAGAAAGTGTTGGTACTTCATCGGCCATTAAAGTGTTGAAACGAGGAAAGCCTGTTGCAGCTCATTTACGGATGAACTCTATGCCTCTACAAGTGCCTATTAATATTACAAAGTTGATATGAGGACTATTACGGTACCGTTTGGTGTTTTTGAGTCATTGGTTCGGCGCCGACCTTGGTGTATTCGGTTGCACAGACCAACAGCGACACTTGTAGATGAATATCTGTGAACTCGGGCTTAATACGATGACATTGGACAGTGTGTCACAAACGTCGGGCCAGGCCCTGAATTTTTTCATTCGGGCGGCCGACATCGCGGATTCCTGGGCAGGATAAGGCCACTTTTGGTCGCGCTTCCGAACCCCAGTCACCCAGTCTGCTTCGGGTGTTCGTTTTTTTATCGTTCGTCATCGCTGCTCCGAAGGGGACACGTAGCGGGGCCGCGGCAGTTCGGCTCGCTCGCGGCTGTCTCAATTTCTCGGGAGGCGACGTCAGTGGGCCGGGAGGAACCGGTAGAGTCCAGTGCTGGCCGCCTGCTCGATTCCGGGAAGGCGACGTCAGAATGGGGGGAGCAGCCCCGCACTCACATGTGGCGCGTGGTGGGGCGTGTGGCTTATATTCCCATAAAATGCGCTAGTTACTGCCAGGTATTAAATAATCTCCTCCTCGAAACATATTTCTCTACAACGTATATATTTGAATCAAAGCCGAATTCGTTGTCCCCGCTGCAAAGTGAAGCCTGAATGTGCGCAGAACCACGCCCCCTAATAGCTCTTGTTGGCCTTCAAGCACTATACCACGACGCAGCTGTTTTTTAAAGTGCCCTAAACACACTATTTGCTTGCAGACATCGCCATAACAAGTTCGTTAGAGCGCGCACAGCAAAAAGAAACGAAATAGAACCAAAACACTGCATGAGCCCCTATCAGCCACGAGCGCCACTCCCGTAAGCCCTGCGAGAAGCGGCGGCAGGCGGCGCAGCGATCGCGAAGCTCGAGACGTATAGACATGCTTAGAGCCACGGCAACGCTTTGCAGATGTCACAGGCTCCAATGGCTTTCATTTCTCAGGTGAAAGAATGGTTTCATTGCGGTAGATGACCGTTGCAGGTGATGAGTCGGAAAAACCGGACATTTCATCGGCGTTATCTGGCAGTGGTTGTCCGGATGGTATCACCATCGGACTCAGTTGTACCGGCGGAAGCGACGACACGGAGGACCCAACCTCAGAACAGGGGTGACCGCTAGCTTGCGGTGGGCCTGACGAGGCTACGAACAGCGAGAAGAAAATAACACAGTAAGAGACGATCGAGGTGAGCCAGGCGTTGGCTCTTCGTCTTCGTCTCATTAGAAGCAGGTGCTTCCACATGCAAGATTCGAAGTAGGTCCTTCCATAGCGTTAGCCGAGCACAAAACCGCTCGATTACCACAGCTCAGTTTCTCTAGCTGATCAAAGGTAAACATTGCGAATGGGTTGTGGCCTTCGACTTTGAAAAGTTGGTTAGAAACATTCACCCAGTACTTCAGGAGAAACTTAAGCATTTTAGTGCCGCAAGTAGCAATCAGCTGCGTAGAAAAGCATGCTCCCGTTAACAGCGTATCTGTAGGGAGATTGGCCGATGTTTATTAAGGCGATTTGCCCAGTCATAGTAAGTGAAAGAGGAAGGAAACGTTGCAACGACATAAGGATAATCAGGATACCTAAAAAGAGCACATGTCCACTAGTGGGCGCGGGCAAATGCAGGCACCGCGTCATTACCATGATAGAATTAGACTAATGCCTTGCGCACTATTTACTCCCACATTATTTAGATTTTTCATCGGTGTGGTGTATGCCACGATCGCCTCTTAACAGTTCACCTTAAAGTCAGCTGTGGAACAATGCGGTGCACCAGGTATCGGAATACTTATCCCACAATTAAGTACTAATGGGAGAGATGTAGTATCCTGAACATCGAATTTCTTGTAACAAAACAATCTTCTGGAAATATAACTATGAATGTGCTTGTGATTGCAGTAATGTTTAATACTGTAATGTTATTGATAAAATGACATAGAAGTATTCTGTAAACTTCTCCCATCCTTGTCCCAGTTTGCCACTGTCATGGCTGAAATTTAACGAATAAGCGAGCTTAACGCTCATCTATTGTTTTAGTCTTAAGTTATTTAAGACACCCAAATTTTACAGTGAATTTGTTAGCCTGAAGTTGGTCGGAAAAGTTTGCGCTCTAAATTAAAACCCGGGGAGGACCCAACAGTTCTCGCCTGAGAAGCCGAGCGCATGCGTCAGGCTAATCAGGCATACAGCACAAAGCTCAGTATTCGCTTAAAAAAAACACCACAGAAGCATTGAAACAGCATTACGGATGATAAGGCGCCTGTGAACAATGGGACTGCCCCCCCCCCCCCCACCAATGTGTTCGTGGTAAAGATTGTTTGAAGGCTAGGCAGGAGTAATATCACTAAAAAGAGCAGTTATTGCCGAAGACGCCGAGCGAATGCGCCAGGCAAGGCAGGACCCAGCATTTGCCGCCAGAGAGACCGAGCGCAAGCAAACAAAAAGCCCGCCGACACGACGAGAAACATTTCATACCCTCCCCATTAGCATTTGTAGTAATTACAACAGCTTCGTTGGACATCCGCTTTCGCAGAGCGGGATGGCGACCATTTATAAACTTTCAGCTTCTGTGTTTCAAGCTACACGAGTGGCGGCGTTGTAGAAGGCCCAGCAATATTTCTACAACCTTAAAGGGACACTGAAGTGATATGTAAACATTGCGGGATTACTTGCGCAAATTGTAGTCCGAAGTCCCAAGGCCATGTTTCGACCACCCTGGGCGCGTTTACGCGATTTTATTTAGTAGAAAAATTAATTCGAAAATGCTGTCCTCCTCTCTTTACGCTCGCCCATTTTCTGCGGCGTTTTCGTGTGACGTCAGAAGGGGATAAGCTGGCAATTGGCTGCGCTCATTTCCTCCATGGCTGCGCTACTGCACGGCTCCCCGGCCTTCAGACAGAGTCAGTCGGCCCAGCGTTTCGTCCGCCGGCCGCCGACGGGTCGTCGCAATTCGTTCGCTCAGTTGAAACGAAGCCAGGACACGTTTGTGAATGGTAGAATTTGCCTTTCTTTACTTGGTTAGTTTGTACACTGTATCTAGCTCCAAGTCAAGGTCGCTTCACACAAGCGCACATGCGACGCTTCGCTGACTGGTATGCCAGTAGGTTATAAGGCCTCTTGAAGGCGGCAGAAGAGTCAGCGAAGTCAATATAGGTACTAAGGAAATAAAATCAACTGATATTTTTACCGTACAGCGTAAAACTAGGGTGCGGGAAGCACTTTTTTGCGCTGGGCGAACAAGCACAGCGGTCAGCAGCACGACTACGCATCTGCGAACGCTTTTCCGTCTACGAAATGCAATTGCTAGACGTGAGCTAATGTGGAAACTCGGGCGACGCTTACTGCACGAGCGCAATACAACAAATAGTCACCTAAGCTGCTTGAAATGTCAAAACTGAAGAAAAGTGTAAACTGGTTATACAATAAATACACTATATTACCTACGCCAGCCGAGCCCGTTTCGTGGCCGAGCGGTCTGGGTTGCTAGGTATGCCAGCGCAAGTATTTTGCAAGTCACGAGTTCGAATCCCCGCGGCTACGTACTTTTTTTTTTTTTGTAAGTTAACTTTTTCGTTTTCCGCCGATGTTTTCTATTCTGAGTTGACCTTTTTTTGGGCCGCAATTTTCATTGCTCCACGAACTAGTTCACAAAACGCGCGCAGGCTGGCACTGGCGCGCTAGCGAGTTCTCGTTGGCGTGCTGTTGCCATAAGCACCGATTGCTTGCAGGCAGTGGGCACAGGCCAGAATGAACAGACCCTTGGCCTGGTGCGAACACGCTTTTTACGACACAGGCATGAGGGAGGCAAGCTCCAAATATGGGGGAAAAGCGCATGACATTTGGGCGTCTGCGGGTACGCGGAGGGCGTTCATGCACTGCGTAGGTTTCGGCTAGTGAATGCTACGATTCCAATCCGTCCTAGGAGGCTTATCTATGCATTTTTACAGCTGACAACATTGCAGAAGCGCGGTACGATGATTACTGAGTTATTGAGAATGCCCATCCAACAACGCCAACGGTTGTGTTTTACAGAACCGAAACCGAAACCGAAACTTGTTTGGTTGCTCACCTTGGGCATCGTCCAATCACGGTGCCCGCTCCTCCTAACGTCACAGCTTTAGTTGGTGCGGCCGCCGCAAACCGCGCATGGTAGTTTTTCTTCTGTCGCGCTTTGTAAAATAATTACCGATTTGTCAACCGAATAAACGATGAAAAGTGTGCTAATTTGAGCCAGTCTACGCAGTGCAAGCAAAAACGGGAGCTTGACAAATTCACTTCAGTGTCCCTTTAAGATCTCTAAGCTTTAACAAAATGTATGCAGAACGCCATTTTCGCTTCTACCCTCCGTCAGAAAACCTGTCTAGCCCCGAACCCGCCTTCTTTGGCTCCGCCATTCAGCGAACACGGCAGGCGCTTCGCGATGACCAGCCGATTACTCCAGCAGCTTGTACCAAAATGCCTAGCTGTTGTGTACGAGGCTGCGTCGTATGGATACTCTGCCAATGAAGAAGCTGTTGTTAGTAAGATTCGAAGCATTGAGCTTCATGAAGGTCATTTTAATCATGTTTTGGGGAGTGCAGCTGCCCCAAAGCAGTTTTAGTGACCATTTCGGTGTGACAGTTTTGCTGCCTGGAATTAACAAGAAGGGGTAAGTGCACAAAAAACGTCTAGTAGTAGGTTCGTGCAACCAAAAAAAAATTCTCAACGCGAATTACCGTGGTCTCTTCCTTCGGATGCTTCCTATAGAGGCCTGTATACCTTGCTTCATTTCAATGACTTGAGGATCACGTTCTTCTGAACATATGATTTGCCTTAGAATTCAATAGCCGCATGTTGTAAATAACCGTGGCTTACCTTACTGTGTAGCGCTAGCGCAGAGGTCCTCATGTGTTACCTTTGTGACAAGTGTGTGGCGCCCCCCATCCCTGATATTCGTTGGCCGCTAAGTTCAGTGGCCCCACCAGGCTCGGTGGGCAACCTTGTGTGTGGCCGGGCAATAAACACCTCCGAGCACGGCTGCTCGAGGGTCAGTCACCGTCACCACCAGCACGCTGCATGTCGTCTCTCGGCTGGAGGGTACCCCTACCCTCCCAGGTTCACGAACGCGGGACTAGATCGTGACACTGGCGACGAGGGAAGAAGCCCGCGGAGCGGCCGAAGCCACCGTGAACGCCGCCACCGAGAACGCCGAGACACCGCCCCCTCAAGCCAGCCGCCATTACGCCATGCCGCTGTACGGGAGGCTCGAGCCGTTCGAGGGTGAAGGGTCCGCCTGGCCGGTCTACGAGGAACAAGTCGGCGTGTTTTTCCGGGCTAACGACACACCCGAGGCGAAACAGCGCGACATCTTCCTGGCCAGCTGCGGGACCCGCGTCTTCGCTCTCCTGCTCGACCTGCTCAAGCCGGCCACGCCGCACGACAAGTCGCTGGGTGAGCTGCTCGCGACGCTACGCTCGCACTACAGCCCGGCTCCGTCGACGCTAATGGAGCGTTTTCGCTTCAATAACCGGAGCCGCCGAGACGGAGAGACGCTCGGGCAGTTCGTCGCAGCGCTGCGAGGGTTGGCGAGCGGCTGCGCCTTCGGGGAGCAGCTCGACTCGCTGCTCCGGGACCGTTTCGTCTGCGGCATCAACGACCCCGCCATGCAGACGCGACTCCTGGAGCTTCCCGACCCCTCGTTGGACGACGCCGTGAAGGCAGCGCTGGCGATGGAGGCTGCGGCCAAGGACGCGGGCGAGCTAGCACGTGCGGCCGGCTCATCGTCGGCGGAGGCGGCGGTGAACAAGATGGCGGCACGGCATGGCAGGTGCGTTCGCTGCGGTGGTGACCACCCCCCATCCCAGTGCCAGTTCGCGCAAGCGGAGTGCTTTGCGTGCGGAAGAACTGGGCACATTGCTCGGGCGTGCCAAGGGGGGACGACGGCGGACGGACGGAAGCAGCAGCCGGCGCCGAGCACAGGTTCCGCGCCAGCCCACGGCCGAGGGAGTCGGCGCAAGGGTAGGCGGCAGGGGCGTGCGGCAGCAGTTTCGGGTGCAGCGGCTAGGCTTCACGTCGTGGCCGAAGACCCGCAGATGTTCGACATGTGGCACGCGGCCACAGTGCAGCCGCCGGTGCCACCATTCTGGCTGACTGTCGAAGTCTGCGGGCGCCCCATCTCCATGGAGCTGGACACAGGGGCCAGTGTGTCGGTCATGGCCGGGAAAGCCTTCAAGCGCACCTTCCCTGGCGTGGCCGTCGAGGCGTCGGGCGTCATGCTGCGCAGCTACTCCGGACAGCTCGCCCAAGTCGAGGGTCAAGCCCAGGTCAGCGTCCGCCTTGGCGACAGGGAGGCCACCCTTCCCCTGTACCTGACCAAGGGGCCGTCACCGACGCTGCTGGGCCGGAACTGGATCCAGGCGTTGGGCGTGAGGCTGCCGGAGTACCAGGAAGCAGTGCATGCAGTGGCAGACGTCCCCGGCCTCCTGACCAAGTTCGAGGCCCTGTTCCAGCCCGAGGTGGGGACATTCACCGGCACGGCGGCAAGCATTCAGGTGCCAGAGGGAGCACTGCCCCGTCTAGCCCGACTGCATGGACGGTGTCATCGAGCAGCTGCTGCACCGGCGAGAGGCCGGCACCAACGGCGGCGGGGTGCTGGGCACCAACGGCCGCCTGCTGCACCTGGTGGTGCTGAGTGCCAGGGCCAGCGCCCAGCAGGTGGCGCATGCTATGCGGCAGGTGCTCCCGCAGGGCTTCCGGCTCGACGACAAGGCCCAGTACGCGCTGGTCGTCAGGATCATCGACGGCGACGTGGGCCTGCCGCACAACTTGTTCCGCACGGAGCCCCACGGCTGCCTGTGCGTGTACACCAGCCAGCCGGGGCTGGAGTACATCCGCGAGAGCCTCGAGAAGACCCTGCTAGCCAACCTGGAGCAGGAGAACCGGCTGCCCTTCCACGGCCTGCCCCTGGTCATGGTGTTTGCGGGCCAGGGGGACTTCCTGCGCGAGGAGGTCGTCAACCGGGCCAAGAACCTGCAGTGCCCCTTCGTGGACGGCGGCGGCGGCCTGGACCCCGTGCGCGCTGGTGGAGAGCATCGAGCGGCTGCACATCTACCAGGCGCTGCCCGCGGTCGCGGGGCCCCAGCTGGACATGCGGCTGATGCTGTGCATGCTGTGTGGGGACCCGTACGTGCCCGAGTAGGTGCTGGCGTCCCTGCTGGCGCAGCCGGGCTGCCTGGTCACGGGCCCGCTGCACTGCCTCAGCCTGGACTCCTTCAAGGGGAGCCAGCTTCACCGACCGCTGCCAGCACAGCACCAGGGGCTGGTGCTACTCGCGCCACTGCGGCACCACGCGCAAGTCCTTCGACACCGGGAAGGCTGACAGCTGGTGCGAGCATGACACAGGCAGCACCTAATGCTGCCACAACGGCCTCGACACCTGTGCTCCGGCGGAGTGAGAGACTGCGGAGACCTCCGGACTGGTACTTGCCGGGGGGACAGGTGTTGTTTTGTGTTTGTGTAGGACAAGCAAACTTGGGGGTGAGGGGTGTGACAAGTGTGTGGCGCCCCCCATCCCTGATATTCGTTGGCCGCTAAGTTCAGTGGCCCCACCAGGCTCGGTGGGCAACCTTGTGTGTGGCCGGGCAATAAACACCTCCGAGCACGGCTGCTCGAGGGTCAGTCACCGTCACCACCAGCACGCTGCATGTCGTCTCTCGGCTGGAGGGTACCCCTACCCTCCCAGGTTCACGAACGCGGGACTAGATCGTGACAACCTTCTTTGCGCTGTTATTTCCGACATCATGGAGCGGCCTCCGGCAGTTCACTGCTCCTACCTTTAGATACACTTTAATATACGAAGCATCTACCAAGAAAGGCTTATGACGAGGGTTGAGTAGCGGGTTGTCAGGTCCGCCTATGTTGAATAATATCCCAAAATAACAATGTTTATAGTTGTTTGATCACATAACTGTAACGTCAGGCATACGTCTAAGACAAATGAAGCGTGGGGTAAACATCACATGAAATCAGTGAAGTGTGTTATTTGTTAATCAGAAAACACAAAGCAGTCTCACGTGATGGTCGTCACACAAAAATAAAGGAAGAAAAACGAAACAACCTAAGCGTAGAATAAAAAAGGAGCAAAATAACGGGTACAATAGCTACCCCTGCAGACGGTCACTGTGGCGAATATCGTAAACGCAAAGCGGTCCGTCAGTGAATACAAGTTTGCTATTTCTCACTTGGATGTTGCCTACAAATGGAAACAATGCCTCATGTTTTATTGATAAATGCATTTTAAACCTCCTATACTTAAATTTCCCTGCCTAAACTTTCCCCGAAAAGGACAGCATCCCAATTCGCAGACGATTGCTTAATGTAATGCTACTTTCTGGGTCAGCTGTCAGGGTCCCGCATTGATTTCCCCCAACGCTGCCCATCGGCCCCGGAAGCAAAGGGCTCGGGATATTGAGGGTACAATAGCATTGACTCCACCGCTCTAAATTCAGCCGATGTTGCACCCCACTGAGGGGTGTTTGGACCGGGCGGGGGCACCCGATCCGTTCTCCGTGGCCTCCGACATACGAGTGGTAGCGTGTATGATGCGAGCGGCCAGCCGCTGTTGCAGCCGTGAAGAAGTCCAGAGCAGTAGGATAACGTGATTGTTTACTTCATATCGAGAGGTGAGCCGAAGCCAAAAAAACATACAATGCCCCGACGGGCGAGGTTACAATACAGGACTCGAGCAGAGCGACCGCATGGATTCGCTGCTCAGACAGGAATGAATTTCATCGTTTGGGCTGCTTCTGTTTATACCCAAAAGCAACAATGGTCAAACGCGAACAAGTAGACACACGCCACGAGCATCACAGACACACACAACGCTCTTTCCACAGTTCGTGAGTCATTCATAGCCTCGTTGCACGTGGCGTCCGAGAGAGAGGAGAGAGTGTCCTTGAAAGGTGTCGGGGCCGCACTATCGAATGTTGATCGCGCCGATAGCGAAACGTCGGAGCCGGGCATGTCAAGGCGTGACTCACCGAAGCGCTGGCACCTGACGGCGGAGGGGCGCACGTCCGTGAAGAATGCTTGGGCGTGCTGCTGTCATCTGGGGGTGCCGCTGGCAACCGCCGGAGGCGCGTTGCAACGTGAGGTGTCTGACCTTTCATGTCGAGACACGAAAGTATGGTTCACCGACACGCGGGCGGCTGTGGCACACGTGGTGGGTTCCCACGTGGTGGCTGATGCGGGAAAATACGGCGGCGTTGGCCGATTCGTAACAGCGGCGACTATCATGGCACTACTGCAACGCTGGCGTACACTTGAGAAGAAGACTACCTCCCGGCGAAGAGTCTTTTAATGCGATAATCTGCCCAGTGCATAAATTAAGGTTTATCTAGGGGCACGGAACTGCCACTAGAATTTGTTATATTTAAAGGAGCCATGAAGACAAAACACAAGTTTGGTTCATTCAAAGGACGGCCTCGTTAGGATCATACTGACACCAGTTTTAACGTAAACTTCGCTCAAATAAGCTATATAATTCGGGAACAAAGGGAATGGCCATGCGACCCACTCGCTCATATCCCGCAACTGAACTTATGATGTCATTCGATCCTGCTCTGCGATTGGCGGAGGCCGGAAAAAGCAAAAGCAAATTAGGCTGAGCTTATAAGCTTGCAGAACGAGCTATTTGTGCTTAAATTTAGGGCACATTTTTTTAAGCAATAAGAAAGGGGGGACAAACAGTGGAAGTTACGAAAGCACATGTAAACATATGATTGGTACTGCGCGCCCTATGCTTGCTTTAGCTGCACAGCACTGCGGGACTTCGGGGTTGTCTCAGACGACACTGGCCGATTGGCGCAAGCAACGGTGTCTTACGTGAACATATTTGCCAAGCGAGCACTGTTTAACGAAGCGATTATTTTCTCCCAAAACAATAACAAGCCAGGTTTAAATACGGCCAAAAACAAACCAAAGGCAGGAAACGGCTTGCCATGGTATGGTGGCGCCATCTAGGTTGCAGTAGAATACTTCGACACATTACCGCCGTACAGGGTAGAGACACCCTTTGAACAGTCCCGTGCCGCTGCAATTGGGTCAACGTGCTCAACGCGTTGTTCTTTTCGTTTCCCACGAGAACCAGCAACGCGAAACACAAAGACGATTCAAACTTCACCAGTAAACTGCGTTGCAGCGATAATTTTAGCGCTGTTTTGATGCAACGACTTGCTTCGATGGCGCGCGAGCAACCCAAAATGGCGGCGGCAGCTTATATGTGTCTCCACCCTCTACGACGGGCGCGTGATTAAAGGCATCCTAGGCTGCAGAGCGATCGGTTCCTGTGATGTCATTGGACACCACGAAAACACACGATTTAGCGGGAAAATCAAAATTTTAAATTAAATTGAATAATTTCTCAGTGAATAAAGCATCGTTTGTATCCGGACAAGCGCTGGGGGCACTATAAAACACGAAATCTTTCGAATAAAACAAACTTGTATTGTGTCTTCATGGCTACTTTAAAATTGCACAACCGTTACAGGGAAAAACAGTTTCTGGATGCGCTGGAATTGTATTTTGTTTTAGGGGCGAAGCTCCTTAAGTCATGGGTCTGTCCATCCCTTGTGTCTCGTGTTACGTGACCGCCGCATGCTTTCGGAGATGTCGCAAAGTGGGCCGCGTTGCACGCGCAAGAACCGGCTGCAACCGGCAGCGCAAACCAACACCCTCTGGACTAGGGTGTTGCGCAAACTCGGCACCGGGAGCGCGAGCTTGTCTGTGTTCGCCAACGGAGGCGCGAGCGCACGTGCACTGCGAGGGGGAGATCACGCAAGAGATCACGCCACGAACGCAGGCAGTCGTTCTCGGAGATCGAACGAGACGCAAAGACCTTTGCTCGTTTCCTCTCGTCTTGTTCGGGCACAAGTTCGCCCTAAATAAAAGTTCTTTCTTTACCGTTGTGTCCCATCCTATGTGACAAATTGTGGTGGAGGTGCGGGGTAGTCCTCGATGGCGCGGGGTCTTTCACCAGGTCTGGGCCTGGGAGCATTGACTCCGAAAATAAAAGTTGATTTGTACAATGTACGCACACAGTCTTACGTCTTTCTTAATGATGTAATGGGCGAACTTTCACGGGAGAGTTACGGTTACCGATGATCTCCCCCTCTCGAGCTTCGCCCCACTTATCATCATTCATTCCGTGGATATGGCGTTATTTTTTTATGGTTGTTTTAAATTATGAAACACTTTTTCTCACTTCGCTAATTAACTCTCCGAACAGGTTCCCGAACCAGATCGGGTTAAGGTTTAGTCGAACCGGACCAAAACCGGAACGAAATGAATTCCCCCGAACCTGAACCGTAACCGAAACGATATTTTTTCGGTTCGACACACTGATTATATATAAATATTGACAGAGTCGAGGACTCGTGAAGGAGAACGTTTTGTTCTGGGAGCCGCGGACCCAAGTAGACCCCGTCAGGAAGCGGTGATGATGACTTTGAGAGCCCAGAAGATGAAGATGAGGCGATGACGATAGTGCCTCCTGTCGGAGCATGGCAGTTGTTTAAGCACAGTAGATTGTCCCAAGACTGGTAGATTCTGCTGGCGCCCACCCTTATCCCCCCACTTCTGAAGCGGTCACGCGGCCGCTGTCTAGGTCATGTCGGACTGCTGGACATAAGGCTTGAGTCGCGAAAAGTCGGCGATTTCTCTTCCACGGCATCGACGATCGGTAATGGCACTGTTTCGAGGCACGCGATAATTGACAGGAGACCTTTGTTCTAGCACTGTATAGGTTCCGATTTGCCTAGGGAGCAACTTTTCGGAGAGGCTAGGTTGACGCAAACAAGTGAATAACAAGACCCCGTATCCTGGTTGAAATGCGACGTCGCGATGAGGCTCGCCATAGCGGGACTAGCGGGAATTCTGACTGGCTTCTGCGTTCATGCAGGCGAGATAGCGGCAGTAAGCGACACTGGAAGAGAACTGTTCAGGAGCACTTGCCGTGCAGTCAACAGGTGCCGACAAGAAAGATGATTCCAGAACGGAAGGAGGCGGGTGGCCATAGACGAGAAAATAGGGTGAAAAACCAGTCGTGCCCTGAACAGCGGAATTATATGCGTATGTTACGAACGGAACTATGGTGTCCCAATTGCTGTGACTTGGTGGGATATACAAAGACAGCATGTGAGAAAGTGTTCGATGAAAACATTCAGTCAAACCGTTCGCTTGAGGGTGATAATTGGATGTAGTTTTGTGAACGGTGTCGGCGGCACGAAGAACTTCTGTATGGGTAGCTGAGAGAAATGACTTTCCGCAGTCGCTTAGAAGAACTCGTGGTGGCCCGTGGCGCAAAAATATGGAGCGCGAAAAGAACTTGGCGACTTCTACACAGCAACCAGTTCGACGAGGGGCGGTTTCGGCATAGCTGGGCAGGTGGTCAGCAGCGGTTACTGCGCAGCGATGACCAGCTGTTGAAATGGGCAAATGACCATATATTATCCCAACGACATGGAACGGGGTTTAGGGGCAAGGTCGGGGCTGTAGCATTCCAACAGGTGGGGAGGTTGGCTGTTTACGGGGCTGGTAGGGCGCGCAGAAGGCGACGTATTTGGAGACACTCGTGGAAAGGTCAGGCCAAAAGAAACGACATTCAGGAGGTGGTAGTCCTTGTGGAAACCTACATTCCCGGGCAGTAGCGTCGTGATGAATCATTCCCAGTATCTGCTGTTGTAGAGAACGCGGAACGACGGTAACCCACTTGTAACAGGTAGGGTCGTAATTGAAATGTTATAAAGTACCATCAAATAGTAGTAATTTTTGCAGTTGGCGTCGCAGGCGGTTGTTAAGTGGCTCCGTCGAACTGGTAAGTTGATCATTCAGGTTTCTGCAGTACCGGTCTGCACGTTGGGGTGATCGCAGATCTTCGATGTGGTCGAACTTTATATCGCCCAAACGTTGCATTGGTAAAACGGCTTGTTCCTCATTGAATGGCGAGTCATCTTCTGGGGACACGGGGCCGCGGGAAAG
Organism: Haemaphysalis longicornis; assembly: GCF_048455015.1. Classification (NCBI taxonomy): domain Eukaryota; kingdom Metazoa; phylum Arthropoda; class Arachnida; order Ixodida; family Ixodidae; genus Haemaphysalis; species Haemaphysalis longicornis. The sequence goes on from NW_027526203.1 coordinate 180,157,841, forward strand.
GGCGCCCGCATCGATGTACTTCTTGTCAGATTTGCATGTCACAGTAAAGTGGTATACCTGCAACTGCAAAATCCAGATATCAAGCCCTTTATTTAGGTTTTTGAGTAACGAAAGCCAACATTGAGCATGGTGGTCAGTGACCACAGTAAAGTGCCTTCCGTACAAGTATGGACGAAATTTCTGTACGGTCCAGGCAACTGCAAGACATTCCTGCTCAGTTATTGAGTAGTCTCGTTCGGCAGGGGTCAATGCACGACATGCGTAAGCCACAACGTTTTCTACAGAGGAGGCGTTGCGTTGTAACCACACGGCACCAAGGCCATTCCCACTGGCGTCTGTAGGACAGTGGCTGCAAAATGATGCAGCACTGGTGCAGATGTAAGGGTATGCTTGAGCTTTTGGAAAGCTGCTTCGCAATCATCAGACCATGCAAATGAAGCACCGGATGCAAGGAGTTTGTGGAGGGGCGAAGCAAGCGCAGCAAAGTTAAGAATAAAACGCCAGAAATAGGAGTTAAGAATAAAACGCCAGAAAGGAAGACGCGCAAGTCTTTTTGACGCGCTGGTCGGGGAAAATTGCCTACAGCATTAATTTTGTCCGGGTCAGGGCGAATTCATTCTTTGCTCACAACATGCCCGAGCACCTTGGTGGATTTGCTCGCGAACCTGCATTTTTTGTATTTAGTTGAGGTCCGGTGGACTTCATCTAAGCGCTTTAGATGGTCGTCGAAAGTAGAGGAAAAAACAACTATATCGTCCAGGTAGTAGAGGCAGGTTCTCCATTTATTGCCAAGTACTGTATCAATCATTCGCTCAAATGTGGCTGGAGCGTTGCACAGCGCGAATGGACTCGCGTTGAATTCGTAAAGTTCATCGGGTGTGACGAAGGCTGTTTTTTTCTTTGTCGGCCTTGTGCATGGTAAACTGCCAATACCCAGAGCGGAGGTCCAGGCTCGAGAAGTATTCGGCACCTTGTAAAGTGTCTAGGGTATCATCAATGCAAGGCATTGGTTAGGCGTCCTTGCGTGTTTTGTTCAGTGCCCTATAGTCCACGCAAAATCGTACGAAACAGTCTTTTTGCACTAAAACGCTAGGAGAAGACCATGGACTCGATCAAGGGTGAACAATATTTCTCTTGAGCATATCATCGACGTTCTCCTGTATTATTTTCCACTCAGACGAAGATACACGGTATGGACGGCGACGGGCAATCAAGATCCATCTGCGCCGATGCGGTGTACCGCCGCAGATGTCTTCCCAGGATAGAAGAGTACGCATCAGAAGAACCCGGGGGTTTGGTCAGCAGCAGAACGAATGCTTGCCTCTCCTCTGGCGGAACGTCGGACCTTGTGAAGGTGTCAAAAGCCGAAGGTGGAGCTGGCGGTGTGCAAACGTGTTCATATGTCGAAAGGGTTGACAGCGGAAGAACACACGCTTCTTGATCACCGAAAACCAGAGCAATGGTGGCACCTCCAGGTGTTGCACACGGGCATCAAGTTTCTTTTTGGCTGCATTCGAGCGAGCAGGAGACGTTCCGAAGATCTTACGTAACTCCTCCTTGAAGATCGCCCAGTCAGAGATTGAACCTGCATGGTTGGGGAACCTCGTCTTCGCAACTTCATTCAGGGAATAGGAAACATTGTTCAGTTTGAATGCGTCATCCCACCGGTTGAACGCGCTCACTCGCCCATACTGGTCGAGTTCACTCGCTCATACTGGCTCATACTGGTTCGCTGGCCTCAACGTCTTCGCCCCGGAGGCCAGCGAAAAAGGGCGGTTCGCGTTTCGGGCAGTAAAGGTGGCCTGGACCGGAACTGCAGCGTTGCTGCATCATTGCTGCTCTCGAGATGCATGTTGCTAGTTGGTAAGCGCTGACCTGATCGAAGCTCCAGAAATGCGATCGGGAAAGGTAGATTGGAGAATCGAAGGCACCCTCCACCACTTGAGAGACTCCAGTACTCGTGAAGGAGTACGGTTTATTACGAGAGCAGAGGACCCAGGAAGACCCCGTCAGGAAGCGGTGAAGATGATTTTAGAAGCCGAGAAGATTAAGATGACGCGATGACGTTAGTGAGTCCTATCGGAGCATGACGATTGTCCCAGCACAGTAATTATACCTAAATCGCTTTATTCGAAATTTCTTCTGGTCCGAACCCAAACGCATGCATTTTAGGCCGCATTGCTTGAAGCGCATGAAGAGCTGGACCCGCTTAGAGCGAAGTGGCGAGCGGAGACGTCGCTGAGCGGCGGCGACCCAGCGGTGAGTCAGGCGGTCAACATACCGGGTTAACAAGGTGGTGTGTCCCCGGCAATTTTATCCAGCCGGTCATGCTCAGTTCGCGCCTTCCGACTTTAGATAAACGGTACAAATGCATGGTAGGGTGATTGAATTTTGTTCTTAGGCGTTCGTCAATGGCGCAGACGCAACGGTTCGCGTACACTGACATTCGAAGTGTAGAATTAGCACTGTCGTCGACAGCGGGACTCCGGAAAACTCTTGTTTTGAAAACTTCACGGCTGCACACCTCGGGAAAAAAATTGCCCAATGGTCATACAAAACGCTAGTGCAAAACCGGTCAGTTTGCATAACTGCGCTGTGTACCCACAAACAGCAGTTAATCGTTGCTTTCAAAAACAACCTCAGACTCGAGCCACGGAATTGGCTACGCTTTCCAGCCCGAAACTCTCGTAGCGTTCCGTGGCGCCCTCACCAACCCCCCTTCCCTCCCCCTTTAAAAAGTGGCCGCTGCCTTTTCCTCCGCATTCGCTCCACAGTCTGCGAGGGGTTCGGACGACAATCACTGCTTGCTTAAAATGGAGAAGGGGTTGCTCGCGCCCTGCAAGAACATGAAAAACAGGCACAGCTCATTGCTGTTTTTGCAGCTTAAAATAGTTGTGTTTCACTGAATACATTGTGTTTTGATTCCTCACAGTGGGGCGCAATTAAAGCTTAACTACTTTAGTTATCCAGTTGTTGCCTATGTCAAAATACCGCTTATAACGAAATTGTTCGCCGTCCTGCTGACTTTGTTTTAACCAGAGATTACTTTATGTGTGTGTATATATATATATATATATATATATATATATATAGATAGATAGATAGATAGATAGATATATATATATATATATACACCAAGAAAACTTCGAACAAGGTAGAAACCACGATTGTTACCAACGTTTAAGCAAAGAGACTTGCCTTCGTCAGGGCAAACCCTCGCCTGGCTGCCACGCTTTATATAGGGGTAGGTGCCCACGTGAGAGGGGAGAAGGAAGTGGAATTGAGAGAGTGGATTGGTTTGGGAGTATGTAGGGCGAGGTATTCAGGGGAAAAGGAGGTTGTATAGTTTGAGCCGCGAAGTCGGTAAGAGGGAAGTCAGCGGTCTTCCGGGAAATTGTTGATGTTCCGGGAAATTCTTGGAGAGTAGAATGAGAGGGGGTTTGTTCCCCCGCCGCGCGGCCTACAGAAAGGTTCTCAGAAACGCCGGAAGCATAACAGGCGGTGAGAGGAGTCCTTATCAGAAGCTATCTGGAAGTCCCACGTCAAAACAAAAGGTAGAGAAGGGGGAAAATATTTAGGTCTAGGAAAAAAGAAAGAAAGCAAAAACGACACAGACACACAGAAAAGAAAAAGCAATAACCGCACCACTGAAATGGCACGTGTCGCCAACAGCAACATTCCTGGAAGAGGCCTTTCCTCAAACTTAAAAACGAAGAGACAAAGTTAGAGGGACGTACGAGACACAAGATAAAGCGGAGCAAAAAAGACAAAAAAAAATAAATATAAAATCGAATTCCAGAGAAAAGGTTAGAGGCACCATAGAGGGGAAAAATATATGGTTGGGAGTGGTGTATCTGCGGGCCAGAAGTAGTGCTAGGGAGGAAAATGAGGAAATGGTAAACTGTTCGAGAAGAGATAAAGGAGTTCAAAGATTCGGGTCAAATAATCTTATTTGGAGATATGAATGCCCACATGGACGGTTTGGATGGATACACAGACCACCACGGTTCTCTAGTGATAGATATATGTTAGGAAAACTGGCTTGTAATAGTAAACACGGAAAAGATTGTGGCGGGCAAATACCGTGGGAAGGCGGTAACATACCGTCCAGAAGACTAAAGTCCAGTATACTAGACAGCATACGTAAGGTTGCGGGAGATGACGATAGATGAAACTGGAACAGACAGCATAGGAAGTGACCCCAAGTGGCTTACCTTGCACTTTGGAGGCGCAACCCGGACAAATTTAGAAATAGGTACAATCTGAGGAACTAATTTGAACAATGAGCAGTTAAAAATCATCGCTGATAGAATGGAAGATGAAATCAATAAATACCCAGACAAAAATTGGGATTACGACGAAATGATTGCGTTCATAAAGGCTAATATGATTGAAGCAAAGCAACGAAACCAATGGAAAGGGAAGAGAAAGCCGAGAAGCTGGTGGAATAAGGAAATAAAAGAGGCTATTGACCAGCGAAGAAAGTCATTAATTGAACATAAAGAAGCAAACAGAACTGGTATGGAACCGGAGGTAGTGAAGGAAAAATGGGATATTTACCGGGTAAAAATCTAGAAGTGCAAAAAATGGTGCAAGCAAAGATCCAGCAGAAAAGCGAACAATGGATGGCAGAAATACGGAAGGACAAAAACGCATCCAAGAAGTTTTAGAACAATGTAAAATTAATAAGCTCAAAAAACGATATCCATCAGCAATTCTTGATTGATGAGGAGGGGAACATTTAGAAGGACAGCACGCGTTGGGGCACATTCATCGAGTGACTAGTGAGAAGTTAGGGCAATAGTGGTAGGGAAGCCTGCACCAATAATATCAGCGCAACAGAAGGCTGCGGAAAGGAAAATAAGTTTGAGCAAGCTTGATTGGAAAAAAGCGGAGCAAAAGGTTCCCCCCGAGACAGCAGTGGGCCCGGACGGAATACCAATGCAACTTATAACCCTGCTTGGACATAACAGTAAGGAATCGTTTATAGAGCGATAGATAAGGTGCTACAAACCAAACAAATACCAGAGGACAGGCTACAAAGTTGGGTGAATTTATTATATAAAGGCAGAGGCAACAAAGCCAGTATTGATTCATACAGACCACTCCCAGTAACGTCAGGTGTATAGATTTATAATGCAGGCGATCAAATAAGAAATTCAAGCATGGATGGAAGAAAATAAAATACTTGGGGAACTGCAGAATAGATTTAGACAAGACAGCCGATTGGATGATAATTTGTTCGTAATAACGCAATGCATTGAAATTGCGAAAGCACAGAATAGACCATTATGGTTTACGTTCTTGGACATTAAAGGGGCATATAACAACGTAAACAGAGAACTGCTGTGGAGAATGCTGAAAGTCCAGGGATTAGATGATGAGGTAATACAGTTCCTTATAGCAATCTATAAAGACAATAGAGTGCACCTTACATGGGAAGGACAGAAATGCGCCTAGCAGGTCAACAACCATCGGGGACTGAAACAGGGATGCCCTTTGAGTCCAATACTGTTTATGCTTTACATGGCAGGGTCAGAAAAGTATCTGGAAGAAAGTCAAGTAGGGTTCAGCCTAAGCCATGTGCTGCAAGGCGAAGTGGTACAACAGCGTGTTCCGGGAATGCTATACGCAGAAGACATTGTTCTTTTAGCTGATAACCAGACTGATATGCAACGGCTAATAAATATTAGCGGCCAGGAAGCCACCGACCTCGGGTTAAATTTTAGCGCAGAAAAATAGGGAAGAATGGTTTTCAATGACACTACCACTGACTCAGTGTCTATCCAGCAAGGCGAATTACCCAGAGTAAAGGAATATAAATATTTGTGAGTGTGGATAAACGATGGGGATAACTACTAAAGAACTCACGAGGAGCCACAAAGGGTAGGGGAAAGCGAAACGCAGCTATAATGAAGCATAGAGCTCTGTGGGGGTATAACAAATATGAAGTAGTCAGAGGAATGTGGAAAGGAGTAATGGTTCCGGGTCTCACATTTGCGAATGCTGTACTCTGCTTAAAATCAGACGTCCTATCAGGCCTTGAAATGAACCAGAGAACGGCAGGCCGTTTGGCCTTAGGCGCGCATGGAAAAACAACTGACGAAGCAGTACAAGGATATATTAGCTGGCCATCGTTTGAAGTTTCAGAAGCACAAAGTAAAATATGCTTTGAGATGAGGTTGAGAGCAATGGATCAACGAAGGTGGGCAGCTAAGATTTCAGGTACCTAAAAGCGTGACACGCAGTGGTTAAGGAAGACTAGAAGGCTAACGATGAAATACGGAAAGAACAGTGGAGAATCCAAAACAGCCAAGGTAACCACAAAATAGGCAAGGAAGATTGAAACAAATAAATGGAGAGAAAAAATGGAAGCTAAAGCGTCGTTAGAGATGTATAGGGCTGAGAAACAGAACATCAGAAATGAAAATTTCTATGAAGATTCCCAGGGCAGCGCTTTGCTTTTTAGTCTAGAGCAGGTTGCTTGCGAACTAAGAGCTTTGTAGGGAAGTATTCAGAAAATTATGGGTTATACGTGGTCTGCGGTAAAGAAACAGAAACTATGCGGCAAATAGTATTAGGACGCGAGGGTATCCTAAAATGGTTAAACATTTCCCCCACCACTTAGAAACGTTGAACCCTTTGTGATCTATGGACCCTACCTACTTCCTGTTCAGTTGCTAGCTCTTGTGGAATGCTCTTTTGTGTACTGGGTCTATTCTGTCCATCCGCGGGGGGCACACCCAAAACACATTCTTTGTTCATGCCTGTATGGGTCCTTCCGAACCAGCCTCCCCACCCACTGAATACCTTAATGTATACTTTTCCCTTCCTCTTGAAACCGCGATTCTCTAGTCTTCCGCACTTGCAGCCCATGCCAGGTACGTTGCCCCGTCGTGGAGCAACCTTGACCGCTGCTTTGTAAATACGACCCCTTGCTCCCTCTCTTCCTCTCTCCTTTCTCTCTTTTTTGTTGTTGTTGTTGATGTAACATAGGCTTAGCCCGACTGCATGCATACTTTCCGTTTTTGAAACATCTTCAGATCCGTGTCACAGTTTTCTGCAACTCTATAAGAAATGTGCTTCAAATGTTTGTGACAGCAAAATCATGTAATTGTGCTCTGATGAAGGCAAGTCCCGTTGCCGCTACGTAAGTAAACGTTCTTTGTTATTGTTCTTGCTGTCTATCCGACTCTTTACTTATACTATATATATATATATACATATATATATATATATATATATATATATATTTTATTTTCTATTCAGATAGCATGCCAGGCTAACGCAGTTCAATCTCGACTGAAGTTCTGAAAAAATTCTCTCTTTGCGACAATCATCAGCGAACAAGGGAAACGCCGATATTTTTGATCGATAAAGCGGTTGGATTGAGGGATGGGCAGATGTAGTAGCACTTTGTTGGAAATGGGACGAATGCGCGATCGGCATTCGCGGCAAAAGTGATTGAGATAGATGTTGCACAATGATCGCAAAGCCGTGGATAAGTTGAATCCATAGAAACACAGCAAGGCCGGCATATTTTTCGTTCTCTCTAATCAACACAGAACGCCCCCATACACACAGAAACAGCAAAACAACCGCAATGTCGTTTCGTTTACCTTTATTGTCTGTGCGAACACCGTTAAAAAAAGCTTCCGGTTGCAAAATTCCGGCCCACCCCAAATATTCCGAGTCATTGAACAAGCAATCTTCCAAGCACTATCTTCCAAAAATGTAACAGCTAACAGATTATGGGCGAGAAGTGTGCCGGGGTCACTCAAAGAAGAATCACTAGTCGCTGGCATTGCATCTCTTGCATGAGCCAGAAGAGGTGTGAGAATCGAAAAGGGGCGACCGGCTATCAGTCGCATAAGGGCAGTGGGTTTCCTGCGTGATTGGCCTGCCGAGAAGACCTGGCCTAAGTGCAAGGCAATTACCCTAGCTGGCCACTCGATAATGAGGAGAGCCTGTCCGAAAGTGCGGGGCCTCTAATTTCCGCCTACTGCGCTGGGATCTGCCGAAAGAGCTAGACAAGGCCATCCCAACACTAGGTTGGAGATCCTCAGCTGATTGAACGCACGATCGTATGTGTGGCCGAGAAATTTATTAACCAAGAGAGCGGAAGTGATTTCGCGTTGGCGACGGCAACGAGGCTTATTTGGCTATTCCCCTGGTTAGCAATGATGGCTGCTTGGATTCCCAAGCACGACAGCCATACTTGCTCTGAAACTAAGTATATAAGATGCTTGGTTGGATTTGGGTCATACGTTCGAGAAGGGAAAGGGCGTGTGAAAACTTCTGGGTGCATTGCGCTACTATGCCTCTTAGCTATAGTGCCTTACATCAATTTTATAACCAGTGGTGATTCTCTAGCGTGATAACGGCAAATTAATTATGGCTTATTTTGGTATCGTTCAGTTTTAACAACCAATCCACGCTGTAAAGGTGGTTGGAAAGCAAAGCTTTAAACGACACCCACAACAATTGTCCATGGGACATCACTTGAATTCACACACGAGGCTCTAGAAAGCTGTGGGAACTTTTATATTCGCTATTTATCCTTCCGCGCCTTCCGCTTTTCGTAACATCTTGAAACACACCCAAATTGGTATTCATCAATTTAGAAAACGGAGTCCCGTTCGTGGCAAGCAGTGCGCGACAGGTAGCGTTTTCCGAGCCGCCAGATGTCTGTATGTGGTCTCTAGATTTCGTTTTCCAACCCTGCAAACCAATGCTTAACGTATCTTTGCCGTACGACCACTTAATTCCGTCGAGTCCGGGTTACCCAGAAGGTGCTGTCAAACAAGTTTATCAAGCCGTGCGAACTAAGCACGCATTGCACGCGAACCTGCGCCAAAACAGTCATAAAACAACTATCACTAAATCTAATGACCAAGCCCTATCGCCGACGCACCCGCCGGCAACGATGAGTAAATTCGCCTGGCATTCTACAGTGTGCTCCGTGAATGAAACCCTCCGCCCCACCCCCGCCCCGCCTCCGCCACGTTTGGAGTTTATTTTCCCGCACGCCGCGAAAGAACCGTTGGCTGGTAGAGGTAGAAGGCTTTGCTTTAATACTGGTGCCCCTTTATGGCACTCTTGTGTCAACTGCAATGATGCATGACGCAGTATCTGCGATGCATAACCCCACTGATAATATGACATATTTCTAGCACATTCCCATTTGAAATCCATGTCTAAGGCAAAAAGAGAAGCTCTAAACAGAGAGGTAAACTATATTCTTCAGCCCCCTGTCCGAATGGAACCAGCAACAGCGCGAATCGGCGTAACTCCCGCCAGATATGTAGGCTACTGATCAATGCTTGCGCGATGGCAAGAAAAACCAATTTCGAGAGGCTATCGCGTATTCTTTGCTAAAGGAGTATTGGTCGAAGCTATTTGAATTCAGTTTGTTTTGGAGATAAACGTAGATTTAAATGAATGTTACTGCCTTTCAGCCCACACGGTTAGCTCATTAACAGTGCTATTACTGGAGTCGGCAGCACATTTTATCAGCTTAACAGAGTATGCCTTCGGATTGCATGTAATCTCGGCCAAGGTGCATTGTTTGGACCAAGCAGAATTTTTCGTTCAAAGGCAAGCTCCTCAACACATATACGGTGCTGTTTTCATTCCATTTTATTAGAAGGAAACTGGAAACTTCATATTAAATAGCCATGATCATCTTCGTCATCCGCCTATAGGTCCACTGCAGGACGGTGGATGGCTTCTCCCATTGACCTGCAACCACTTCGGTGCTGCACTTCCCGAGTCTTCCCTTTACCCCTAAATTTTCTGAGGTCATACCTCAATCGGGCTGTTGGCTGGGAGATCCTCCTGCGGGTGGCGCCACTGAAGCTAGGCGGTTCCATGGTCAAATGTCTTAGGAGGGTAAACAAACGGCAAAAATACCCGGGTTTGCATAGGCACTCGTCGGTCAAACACGATTCATTTAATGTACGGGGAAATTATGCGCAGTGGGGAACTACGCATCTACTAAATACACATCAGGCGTTAGCTGCATCGCTTTCCACAGCCGGAAACCCAACGCAACCTCTGGATATGAAAGCTGAAATTTTCAAAGAACGCTGAACTCGGTCTCTATACTAGACACTTCACCGCAGAGTGTTTCAGGCACATCTCAGACGGAAATGGTTCTAACAGCAAAGAAGTCCCTATAGGCATGAAAAGCCGCCCAAAAAGGCTTTACAATCATTCGCGGTTCTGAAAAGACAGTGAATTTCTTAAAAGAAGAGCTGTTCCGTTGGACAACCACCCCGGTGTGAACACGATCAGCCGCCAAAAGTTGCACATTTTTGAGAATTCGCGTTGAACGTTCCGAAGCCTTGCAGGGGAGAAAAGAAGTTTGGCTCTAGGTGACTGTTGGTGAATGCTGCGTGTACGAAGCTTTGAAATCCCATACCTACGAATTGAGTCGCGAGTAAGTGCGGCAGTGCGGCAGGGCAGCAACACGATAGATACCCCCCAGTATCCGCTCTGCCGAAATGAACCTTGAACATGCTAAAAGCTGCTGTAAAAATGTTTTTTCGCTAGCAACCTTCGCTTCAAAACAACACACGGGACAGTGGTCTACAAACGCGCTCATTCCCTTAAAAACGCGTACAACTAACATTAGCACCGGTCACCTGCAACGCTCACGCCGCAGGCCGCCGTTAAAACAAGCGGATGCTTCCAAGGTGAAAGCGCCGATTAAAAAAATGTCAGGATACGGCTCCGCGAACGTACAAAAGAACGAGCATAGCACGATAACACAAAACCATTTCTTTTTAATTTTGCACCTCCTGCACAGCACGTCGGGGCGCGGTATTCACTTGTAGCAAAGCAAAACATGCTCCCAGCGTGGACGACGACCCGCAATCCGCACAAAATAGGCAGTGCTACACGTATCATGTGTGCTACACTGTGCTACACTGTGCTACACTGCGCTACACTGTGTTGTGTGAATCGGTGTGCAATGACCATTAGACATCATCACAGGGAGAGACAGTAGCGCATATAAGTCGGGCGAGCTGGCACGTCGACGGTGATAGACCAAGCACACGGAATTGAAGGCAAACAGCAAGATGGACACACTGCACACCGAGACAGGCCAGGTAACTCAACGGGCGACAAGCGCACACCTTCCACGCAGCCTTAACACGTCATGAGAAAACCAGTACGTTTCAAACAGAAGCTGTCGCCACTACACCAACGCTCATTGCCCTAAACAATCATGCGACCAGTGCCTCTGCAAATAAATGCCTACAAAGACACAAAGAAAAATTACAAAAATTAACTTTGAAACAGGGAACTATTCGGAGGGGGAAACTGGCCGGCCCCAACCCCCCCGTTTTTCTTTCCCCAAAACTCTGCGCTTATTGGACTGTCGCAATCAATACAAACGCACAAGAATGCGGGAGGTCACGGTTCCTTTTGTTTAACTCCCCTTAACGACAGCAGTCTGGTGGGTCCTACAGCCACGACGAATATCGAAATTGGCGAAGCTTCTTTTCATTGGTATATGGTTAGTTTCGCGCGTATTGGGGCGTATATTCTGCGAAAGTCTGTGAAGGAGTTACAACTCTGCCACATTGAGCGACTACTGGGTGCGACAATGTTAAGTGTGGGAGACCAAGTTTTGCGCCACTCGGGGAACCAGTACCCGGACGCGAATGCAGCTTCTTATCAAACTGGAATTTAGTTCGAACGCCGAAAACTAAACAACGTTGGTGACTTCACTCCTCTATTTCTTCTTGTAATAAGTTTTCTCGCGCTGCAGTTTTTCATTTCGGGCAAGTCCCGAAACTAACACAGAGTTCGTAACCACTAACTACAAAGCAGGCCACACCAATAGTGGTTTTTCTCCGAATGCTTTTCCCCTGGATTTTCACTTTTGTTCCAGTGATAAAAACAACACATTGAGACCGACGTAGCACTGTAGGGTCTGTATATTTCTGTAGGGTTATGGTGGGGCCGATTTTATGCAATATATTTTAAAGCGAAGCTTTCGGCCTCTGATGACGATTTTCGTACGAGAAAACGCACCGCACGAAAGCCAAATTTCGTTGTCGATGATGATGATTGTGGGTGGGTGAAGTGCAGTGAAATTTAAGCGCTTCCCAGCGAAGCTTGACGACAGCTCCGTTACGCCCCCTCCCCTGAAGTTCATGTGCATCTGAAGGAGGAGGTAACGCAGTAGTGCGACGGCGTGCGACGGCGCGACGTGTATAGACCTGACGTCATGTTCTGAGGTAAACGTCGACAGCCGTTGCCCACAGCTCAACGTACGATGAGAATGACGTTGCTGCACATGCCGTAAGACTGTTAGCCGGATGACCTTGGGCCTAAAGTCTCATTTTAAGGATTAGGACGACAGGCCTAAAGTCACACTTGTGGGTTTAACACCTTGAACCATCGCCCACTCGAAAAAGCACTCACTGCACGCCAAGCAGAAGATACCGATTCACGCAATAGACCCCAAAACCAAACGATAGGGCTACGGAGTGCATACCCAAGAGCTACTGCAGTTATTCTAGAAACGCGAGGCATACCTCCAAAGTAGCACGCGCACGCTGTGCGGGATTCACCGACCAAGGAATCCATCACGAGAAAGCTTCGCGTTCAACCATCGTTGTCGATAGACCGACGAGTGAATTAATTTTTAGTAAGAGCGAACCTTTAATGATGCCGTGGACTCTAATGTTGTTCTTGCCGCTTTTATATGCCCTGACACTTTACTATTTACTTAAAAATCTAACCACTGTGACTTACCTCACCACAGGTAGAAAAGGTATAAAACTTTATAAATGACCTGGAAAAGGCGTACCCGTGGAGGAACCCGTTAACAATAGATTGCAGTTTTCTAGGAAATACCAATACGTTTTATCAAGACTATGTTGTTGGAACCATCCACGTGCGCAGAAAAACATGCTGCGTTAGCATCAGCCCATTCTCACACCCCCGAGAAGAGCAATGTCTTCACTCACCCTGCAATCTGCAGTACAAAAATTTCGTTCACAAGACGCGGGATGGTTTAATGAACAAATTCGGGGGCTCTGTTCAGACCGTTTTCCTGGCCTTATCGTATACCGATGTGGCCAAAACGCTGCTAAAAAATGAGAAAAAGAGGAACGCCAAAGACAACTGGGGTTCACACAAAAAAATTAAAAAATAACGCGGACGTAATACCTTACATAGACTGAATCCACTAAAAAAGTTCCGCCGCGAGATACGGGATTTTTTATTTTGCTTTTTCTGCCCAGTAAAGGTTGCAGGGTTGTGCTAGAGCATACCGGATGAACAGAAACAAGGCTGCGTGAAGAAACACTCATATCGCTACGCTGATGGTGCCGGCGATGCTATCTTTGAAATATGCGTATCTCCCGGAGATCTTACTTTGGCCAGACGCCCCGGGGCGCTGCCTTACCGAAATAGCCAGGGAACATAAAAATCTATCAAAAATACTCACGGCGTGCATTAGCGCTGACTGCCGTGGCTGCGGTTGTGAACCCAGGTTTAAAGTTCAGATGCTCAACAGGCGCAGGCCCTTGGATGCGACGGAACTAGTTTAAGCTTGTATCAAAAGGAGATGAAGCGCAGGTGGAAGAAACTCGTCAGTTGCGTTATACTCAAGCGAAAGTGGCTTTCTGTAGAAAAAATGTTGTAAACAGGTTTCATCCTTCTTAGTACGAAAACGTTATGGTGTCGTTTCTCCAAAACGCACGGGTATACAAGCTCATGTCCAACGAAATAAATTTACTTGCAGGTTAGCGCCGGTCCTGTCTACGTTGCGTTCGCCTTCCGTGTTTTTAGTTGCGCATCGTACCATTGCAAGCCCACATGCTCTTTCACGCTGGAGCCAGAGACCAAAAAACGACTGTATGGATGTCTGCTGCATAAAAAACAATGACAGAATGCTAATGTCTACCGTCTCATTACCTTTGAAAATCCAAAACAGGCATCGACACATTCATTACTACGCACATTAACCACCACATTATGGCATTGCGACACGGCTTTCTAGGTACACTGAGCGTGCGCACGTGCTTTAAATATAAAAGGCGCTGTAGCTTAACCTTGTTATCCTGTTCTGTGACATCGCGGGCATATTGCGCTGATTGTATGAAGGCATCATAGTACATTATCGTAGATTCTCTGTGCGTACGTCTGAATAGCCTTAGGAGTGGTCCCATGCCCGCTCAAGGGGACTGGCCAATTACCGTAAGAAATTCGTGGCTAATTCCCCTGTCTCGAAGTCCTTCCCAGAGGCGTCCACATAACAACCAGTAAATCCACCATGCCCAACAGAAGGATTGACAAGTAAAGGTGACCGCTGCCGTTGAGAGTTCCAGCCCATTTCCCCATTCTTATTGTCTTAATGGTTCAGCATTCGAATTACGCGATGAGGTGCTAACTAACTTAGTATTTTGATTACTGCGTGAAACCAAAGATTAAATTGTGTGTACACGGAGCGCTGTGTTTTGCTTGAAGTAATCAGTTGGGATGGAGATGTCTCGGAACTACACTTTACACTGAACACGCCAGGACAATATAGATATCGAGGGACCAACGGGCCAACCAATGAGTTTCCCTTTGTGTAACTTCTCAGCACTACAAACACTTTTGTGAACACGCTAGGTACTTCGACCAGTATCGATAGTCACCAGGTGTCACGCTCGTTGAGCTATTGAACAGCACAGACGAAGCCGCTGTCAATGTGAGTCCGTAGGCCGCAGATGAGACTAAAGTCACTTAAAAAAAGACAGCACGAAATAACTGCAGATAACCAGGCAGCGCTCATTGGCTTGAGCGCTACGAGTCGCATTCAGTTCAATGGAACGATTGGCCTTTATTTTTTGTTACCTTAGCGCCAAATGTGTGTAACGCTCCGTAAAATACATGATATATAATTTCTTTTTCTACCCTCCATTGAATTCGTGTCATCCAAGTTGTGATAATAGTGGGGCGTCAGACAATAGTGTTAGTAATAGCTACGTAAAATGGCTGCCTATTTCACACAGAAACAACTTTTTAAAAAGCTGTGGGAATGTGTTCGCGAACGGGCAAAAGTAGAAAGATTAGGAAACGTAGGAAACTGGTCACCCTGTACTGTTGAAGAAGAGTTTTCAATGCGTTTTATTACATGTGGCGCAAACGTCGCTGGGGATAAAGGGAGAGAAAGAAAGCCGATCGGTTCACCGAAGTTCGGATCACTAGGGCAGCCATTTTCACTTCACAGAGCGTCAGCCACCACGATGGTGGACGAGTCGCACAAAGAGGCCGCTGGCGACCTGGAGGCCAGCATGCTTGACAAGACGGAACAGAACGAGTCGTCGGACGCGCAGTCCCCAGAGCTGCACACGGGCCCATCGTCGCTCAAGCGGCACCTCCGGATGACCTATGGTCGCCGCCACGTGTGGCTGCTGAAGCGCTACTTGCGCTATGCGTCGAAGATTGCTGAGCGCTCCAGCGACACCATCTTCCTGGCACGATGCTACGCCATGCCCATCGTGTCGCGGGACTACGATCGAGTGCCGTTGCATCCAGCAGAACCGCCACGCTGGTAGCATCCTGGACGAGTTCAGCTACCGGCTCATGCTCGCCGACCTAGGCCACAACCAACTGCGCAGGCTGCAGTTGCGGCGCTTCTTGGTGAACCTGCACGAGAAACGAGAATATCCTGTCCCTGAGTGGCCTGGGCTGCGTGGAGGATCTTGCCGCGGCCAAGTACGTCAACATCTTCCAGGATGCCATGGCGGAACATTGCGGCATATTTGCCGAAGTGCTGGAGGAATTCGGCCTTGTCCCGAATTGAGGTGACAGGTAGTGACGCGGAGGACGCTGCTCTACACCACCGGGAGTGTGCGGTAAACCAGACTTTTTTTCGTTGACGGCACCTTCGCCCACCCTGCCCTTCCTCCGGTACAGCGCACGTACAGCCGTCAGCGCAGACCATCTGTCGATGGTGCTGCTGGACGCTTGAGTGCACTTTTGCCGCTGTAAAGTGTAGGTGAGCTATCCCGGTTGGAGACTGCTATGAACTCTGGGAACGGCTTTTTTTTTCGTATTTCTTTCGGTCTCCTTTGAACTTTTTTATCTTCTCCTTTGTTTCTTCCGCCACAAAATAAACTCTCTGTCATCGGTCACGACATAGGGAAGTTGATTTCGTACGTTCAGCTGCAAGATTGCGCGAAGGGGATATCACCCTATATGCATCCCGCAGGTTGTATTATGGACTGGGTTCGCCTTTTCCGGCAGCAGGTATCGCCCGGGAGGAAGCAGGAAACAAACATGCTCACCTGGGAACAGGTAAAAGACGGGTGCCGAGGCCCCTACCTAATTGTGGCTACCTGAGACGCTTTATAATTTGTGTAGTAATGACCCACACCTGGCAAGTGTAAATTCAGAAGTGCGTTTCTGCGCGATAAAAACAAATGAAAATGCGGAAGCGCGGTTTTAGAATAATGCGTGTGTACTGACCGAACGCGAATAGCTTGCTCTTCGCTCCCTTCAACCTTCACATGAGCACAAGTTTACATGGCCGATTTCGCTCTAGATATTAAACAGAAGAAGGTACGTGACAATTTATCTACAACTGTTTCATGAAACGCCGTTTCATCGAAGGCATGACCGTTTCATCGAAACCGTTTCATCGAACGCAGTTTCTTCGAAGTGACTTTGCCCGTTATATCGAGTGCTGTTAGGAAGCGGCGGTCACAATTTAATGTTTCTGTTCCATTTTTCTCGTCATCAAGCACGAAATGCTTTATAATTTTACGGCCGCATATTTTTAGGGCTCATTTTTCGAGCACAGGTATTTGTCACTGGCACTTCCGTGGCGATTATCGGTCACCTGCAATGCTTTGAACTCGCTCCGGGTGATACTGCCTTTTTTGTTGTGATTACTGAAGTTTGTTATTATTTCCCTTTTTTCGGTTTTCTGGAATTGTGTTTCCATAATTTATTTAATCGCACAAATTATCCGAAGGAAGAAATGTTTAGGATGCAGTAAAATCCTATCACCTGACTGGCAGAAACCTGAAAAAAAAGTTTATTTTTCCGCTTTATGATCTGTATATGTAACTACATTATACAATGACAAAGTGCACGCAAACACCGTCGCTATCGTAATTGATAAGACATTTCTGTCAAGAATTCCTTGACTGCCAACTGCAGGAAGTTCTTCCCGCCGACAATCCGGAAAAGTCTGTAAGGATTAGGCTAGCTAGGTCAGTTGGCTCCGGAGGAAACTGTGACGCTCGTGCCCTGTTAATAACCTGTCTCAGCGTGTCACCGCATTGCAGTCTTCAGCGCACAGGGAACTGGACACTTGCGGCGTATCAAGAAAAAAACGTATGCACCTAGAATCCTAGAACATGAAAGTTCCTCCAGAGTATCGGCTCTTGTCTGGGTGGTCAACCGGAGAGCGAGTATTGCGAGTTGCAATCCGTTTTAAAGCTTCGATCGCACGCAAGATTTCTGCCCTTGTGCTTTCTTGTGGTTAGCGCATTTGTTGGTCGACTTGCCTTTGTTCTAGGATGGTGACCACGCGGCTGGCACTCCCAATACACTTTACATCCGACCATTTTGTCGAAGATGCATAAGTAACCATCAAGGCAGAGTGGCGGATTCCCACGAGCGGCAGTTGTCAGTTCCACTTTTCACGCCGTTCTGAATATCGTTCGCTGAGGCATTTATATAGATGCCAGTATCAGCTAACTCTTCAATGCTAATCCACATGCCAAAGTTCTTGGTCCATGGTTGAATATAACAAATCAACAGTTTCTTCAGCATTAAAAGTGGTCTATCTGAAATTTTAACTAAACAGGATGAAACAACAGTAATAAAAATGATAATCTAATTTTTTTTTCTGTCCATGCGCCATGAAGCCTCTTTTCTATTGTGTACGACCACTTTCGATGAAATGTCCTCGATGAAACGTCCTTCTACCAAACGGCTTTCGATTAAACGGTGTTTAATGAAACGGCTTCTATGAAGTGGCGTTCGATGTAACGGCGTTCGATGAATTGTCTGCAACCCACAGAAAGCTTTCTTGGGGACACGAAGGTGTTCTGACAAAACAAAATGGCGCAGCTTGCACTATGTGGTGGCTCATGTTTGCTGAAAAGACTTCGGCAGGTGCTTGGCCTTGAGAAACTGCGCATGGCGCCCTACTGGTACAGTGTCATCCGGCCAGCGCCACCAATCTCTGGAACCGGCGCTAAAATAGACTAGCGCTGGTTCTAATCTTGTACAAGGCCTATTAGTCGAGTGTATGTGTGTGCGCGGGTGCGCATTGAATTTCTAAGGATCGGCGAAGGGACCCCAGTCGAAAAACACAACAGGAATTTCTGTCGCACAACAGAAATTTCTGTCGCACGACAGAAATTTCTGTCGCACGACAGAGATTTCTGTTGGGACTACAGGATGGTCTGTCGTGCGACAGGAAGTTCTGTAGTACAACTACAGAAAATTTGTCGTACGACAGGCATTTCTGTCGCACGACAGGAATTTCTCTTGGGACTACAGGGTGGCCTGTCGTGCGACAGAAATTTCTGTAGTACAACTACAGAAAATCTGCCGTACGACAGGCATTTCTGTCGCACAACAGGAATTTCTGTTGGGAATGCAGGATGGTCTGTTGTGAGACAGGAATCTCTGCAGAATGATGACAGAATGTCTGTCGTACGACAGAAATTTATGTAGTACAACAGACATATCTATCATGCGACCGACATTCTGCAGTCCCCACTACAAAAACCTTTGTAATAGAACTACAAAATTTCTGTCGCATGAGACATTTCTGTTGTACTACAGTTTTTGTGCAACACCCTGTAGGCACTACACAAACTTCTGTTGGCCCATAGACTGTCCTTCAGCCACTACATTCAGCATTCCGTAATTACCATTATTATCTGCCATACGACAGATCATTTTGTAGTCCCTGCAGATTTTTATAGTGTGAAAGAGAAGTTTAGATCCATTGCGAAAGTGTCACATGGCAGACCGTTCAGTATTGCTACAAAATTTCTTGCTTACCCTGTCGGAAAACCCCGCGTTTTCCAGCATTAGGAGAGCGATGGAATAGCCCGGAAAGAACGGAATACTTAGGAAAACGCCGCGCTAAACGACAGCAACGCGGGGAGGTTGCTGGAGAGCATCGAATAACATGGGGACATTGCCTTTGGGGACAGGGATTTAGCCAATGCGAAGGGGATAGCACGAACGGGATAGTACGGGATGGTATGGTGCCGCTGCTTGGCTGGACGCGGGAATGCCGCGTGCCGGTTAAGGGGTGGACTGGTTGTATTCCAGCGCCGCGATCGACGCAGATGCTCCGAAACTTGGTGTTTGCGGCCCGTGTGGTGCAGCAAAATCCCACTTTTTTAGCGTGCGCTGCACGGAAACAATGCTGCGTGCGAGTGACGGTCATGTCGTTCAATTGCAGTGCAAGCGTCCGTTGTAATGAACGTTTGTTGCATTGCGGCCATTAGCATTCCGGCCGTGTTGGAAAAAACCTTCGCTACAAAGTTGCAATTAACAACGCAACTTAGCACAAATCACACTAATGTTGGAGCATCTAAGCGTAGCCCCATAATAAAAAAAATGGATACATAGAGAACTTCGGAAATTCCTCGGGTTCTTCGAGTGAATTGCAATTGCATATATTGTAATGTGGACAATGTTTGATAAAAGAATCAGGCAACAAGGGTAGCCCCTCGGCAAAACGGACGCATAGAAAACAAGCAAGATGTGCTTTTTGAAGACGTGGTGTAATAATCGCAGTGCACATTCTGACATGTATTTCTGGGTGTCTTTGAGAGCCCCATTGTTTTAATCTGCGTGCTGTTGTTTTGTTTTGTTTTTTTAGCGAGCAATTTGTTTATTTTAACGCGAAAGATGTGTCCAATCAAGCGAAATAGTTAAAATAAGATTTTAAAAACAGCAAACCAGTTGCCGCTACCTGTGTGAAAAAAAAAAAAAAGAAACGGCGCCAGTGAACTCGCTGCATTGCCGAGATGTGTTAAAAAAATTAATGTAGAAAGAAAGAAAACGCGCGCCTTCCCTCTAGCCCGGCCCTCTGGAAGAAGTTCGGGGAAGCATCGTCACCACTGAAGGCATGTCGCGGCGCGACAGAACTCGCGGGACGGGGAGACCACAATACGAAGAATCGAGAGGGGTCAGGAGGGGTCGCGAAACAACTTCTCGTGATCGGCCGGTTCCCTCCTTACCCTTCCTTTGTTCCCTCCTGCTTTGTTCCTTCCTGCTTTTCGTCTCCCGGTCAAAATTTGCGGTGGCTGCGTGGCCCAGTGGCTCGTTCACATTTCACATCGGCGCTTTGCCTAGTTGAAGTTAGGCTTAACTTTTTTGTAAAAACGTGCATCTTATGTCTCCGCGGAGTGTCAGCAGCAACATTTGAAGCTTCGGAAGCTGTGGGAAAAGCAAGATCAGTGGTCCGGATTTCAAGCATCTCGACTCCTCCAGCGACGACTAACCGGGGTGCTTGGGATAATTGGCACTTTAATGTGAGTGAATGCGACGAATCTCGCAGGCAGCGTGATTTGGAATACGTGCGATGTGCTTCGACAATCGACTGAACTTGCAACGATCCCTGCGTGACTTCGGCAGGTATCGTGTGTGCGTACTCTTCAAGATAGTGCAGCACCACAGAGACGTGCGCTTTTCGCCACAGGATACCCTTCCACGCCTTGCTGTGCGAATGCAACGGAAAAAGGTTCACAAAGGCAAGCATTCCAGCTAAAGATTGACTTTCCATTTTAATTTTCTCACGTTCTCTCACGTTTTGCAGTGTAAAAGAAATATTTGATCACTTGTGTTTTAATGGCCCTAACTAATATAAGGAACGAATTTTCGAACGGTTATTGTCGATGCTCGTTTAATATTTTTTTTCTATCGGGGAGAATAAATTTGCTTTAATGAACAGGTTGAGCGTCATTGACGGAACGCGATGATGGGACGCGATTTGGCCCTGCTTCCGAAGCACGGCCAAATCAGCTGAAAAGTGCCCAAATGAGTCTGGCTAAATTTTGTAGCGCTACTGAGGTTTCCCTGAAGGAATGACTTCTGTATTTCTTGTTAACAGCTACGCGGGTTTGCAATTACACGGCTATTAAAAAAAAAGGCAGAGCGCGAGCACCGGCCACGCTATTCGCTAGAGACGGCGTGGTCTCGGGCGTGTTCCAGCGTTACGTTCCAGCGGCTGCTGGATCCACGAGTTTCCGCGTCCGGCGTGTACCAGCGTCCAGGTTCCCGTGAATTTGCAGCAGCCGCAGTTTCGCATGACGTGGGGATGAAAGCTGTTTTGTACTAAAAGAAATTAGAGTTCTGACCGTTTCCAAGTCACCACGATCATGGAGCATACAAATAACGCGCCACATTTTGTTTTTATAATTGGCAATGAAATAAAAATTATTTGTTTGGTGTAATAGCAACATAAGAGGGCAGTAAAAGCCTCTCCATGACAAAAAGTGAAGCCCCGGTAGTGCCCAGGAACAGTGTTGTAAAAAGAGGAAAATAAAATGGATAAGCACCGCAAACTGCTTTTTTTTTCGGACTGTGATCAGGCATGTGCAGTCTGCGTAACATCAAACTTTTGTATTGCACGCATGAATGTACCACTAGTTGCATTGCTTAAATGCCTTTTGGTACAGCTTTCTGAAATCAGTTATTCACTGAAAACAATTTCAAGCTTGTACCAGAAAGGCAAGAATGACCCCAAATGCTTATGTTTGTTGGTCATATTTTTATTGAAATTGTTATGCATATCCTGCATACTTCAGGTAATTAATAGAAAAAACATCACGGGAAGTAAATTTCTTATGCCAAACTAGTTGAAATTGGAGACATGACAGGATTTACTACGAAAACAGACATGACAGGATTTACTACAGACTACAGAACAGGATTTACTACAGACTACAGAACAGGATTTACTACAGACTACAGGGCAGGATTTACTACAGACTACAGGACAGGATTTACGACAGACTACAGGACAGGATTAACTACAGAATACAGGACAGGATTAACTACAGAATACAGAACAGGATTTACTACAGAATACAGGACAGGATTTACTACAGACTACAGGACAGGGTTTACTACAGACTACAGGATGTCCCATTCCCTCACAGGATCATTCTGTCGTATTTTTCTGTTGTGTTTTTCGACTGGGACACCGGTCTGCGACCCTTCCGAATAACGGTCCAGCGCGCCACACGGGCACGGCGTCACCGGGCGAGCAATGGCAATTTCGCCCGGTAATGGCAATGGCCTTGGAGGGGAGGCGGGTGCGTTGGGAAGCGCGAATGACTCACCTTGCAGGGGGAATCTTCGTACCGTCTTTGAGACGCCACTCGAACCCCCGCCCCCGATAAGAAGAACTCCTTTTGTGACAGCCTAGATGGTTCATGTCCCCGGCGGACACGAGGGCAGAGCTGCCACTGACGGCGTGGAAGAAGGGGTGGAAGAAAGCGAAAAAAGGTATGAAAGGAGCAGCCCGATCACAGGGGAGGAGAGAGAGACCGGGACAGCGATCCGGGGAGCGGACGAGACGAGTCGTGAGAAGCGTTAGGCAGAAGGCAAGGGGTTCTTAGGGCTCCGGAGTCTAGTCATTGCTCGAGTGCGACGTCTCACCACCCGCCTCCACACTAGCCAACCGACGCCCAGCCACAGTTCAAAAACGCGCAGTAGCAGCCTCATCGCGGCAGACTTCTGCCCTTCGTTCGAGCACCATCCGGAGCAGCTTCATCGAGGCGTACGCAACCTCTTTGTACGAGCCCGAGCCAAGGCAGTCTCATCGCGGCGGGCCCTTCGTTCGAGCTGGAGCAGCCATCATAGCTGCGTACGCCGCCTCTTTGTACAAGCCGTCGCAGCAGCAGCGTCATAGCGACGGTCCCCCCGTTCGAGCCCGAGCCACAGCAGCGTGACCGCGGCGGACTCCACTCCCACGCCCGCAGCATCCTGGTTGCGGCGAACTACAGACCCTTCCTACAAGCCAGTGCCGCATCACGCCTTAGCTGCCCAGAGACGCCGAGCCGTAAGCGAGATCGAGCCAGTTGATACTATTAAATACCACGTAAAAGCTTCCATGTGTGTATGCCTCCATCTCCTCATGCCCAGTGTGGACCCTGGGTTACGTTGAGAATGCCGAACATCACAACTAATGGTGCAAAGCTGGAGGAACCATAGAGCTGGGAGCCCCTCTCCTTTCGTCGGAGACATGGCTGTTGCACGGCACACAGATTTCCGATCCTGCCACTGAAAATTCTCTATGACTGGCAGGACCCGATCGTTTTGTCCGCTGCATTTCACGTCTCTTCCAATGTGGATCGCGTTAGCACGCGCTGTGACCCGCCGCAATCAGCTTCGCGAACTCGGCGGAGGAGCAGCAGGAGGAAAATATTGTGAGCCTGGTGAGTTGGGAGTGGTTCCTCAGTCCAGGAGGCCATGCGACGACCGTGCTGTCTAAGCCCTGGACACCAGGAGTTGCTGTGCATCCAAGCCGGCGCTGGTTGGCACGTTCTCCCACAGCTCAGGGAGAGGAAGGGAAATGGGTAAAGGTGGGAGGGAGGGCTGGGTTGTGTTCGCCCCCCAAGATCATATGTATGAGGCCACGTGCGTTAGGGCAGAATTTACATATTGGAGGGCATTGGGTGAGGTACATCCGATGTAGCCACGTTGGGTGAGGAAAGGCGTTGGTAGCGGGAACTCGGCGCCTGTGATCCCAGCTTCAGGGCGAACAAACGTGAACTGAACAGTACGCGGGGGATCACGCCACGAGCGTAATTTTATAGAAGCCGATTTTATAACACCAGGTACAGGGGTTATATTCCGACTACGAGAAGCGTTTTTTAAGAGCGGAGCTCTTTCGCTAATCGTAATTTTTCGTGTCTGCAGTTAAAAATACCAAGAAATTGCCGAGTGCCCTCACGTGAGCGCAGGGTCTCGCGGCGACCACACATCAGTAAACAAAACCGAGAGAATGCGTAGCGCTCGTGTGTAGTTGCTTCGGGACGACCGCCCAGCGTCGCCTCCGCACGTTCGTCTAGCCAATCATACCCACTTAGGAATTAGCCAAGATCGCAGCGACCACCCGGCAGTAACAAAAACAAGAAAAGTGGCGAGCGCTCGTGTGTACGTGCCTCGCGGCGACTGCCCAACCTTATCGGCGAACGTTTGCAAGCCAAGCATACCCACTTGGGTGATTGGCAAGATCGGCAAATAAAAAAAAAACACCTCTAGCGCTCCCCGTTATCGTGGCAACACTTGTTCGGAACGAGAGACACGTCATATCGTACGCCTCTACAAGGTGATGTCCAATGATTATCACTTCCAAACAATAAAAGAAGGTCACACTTATAGCTACAATAATGGAGTCAAGGTCGTTTCGGCAGCCAAGAAGAAGCAAATTGGCTGCGATCGTAAACTTAAACCGTCGGGATGGTCGTGAAGATTGCGTACAGCTTTGCTACCTTCAAGTCTTACGCGTTAGTGTGAGCTTCCTGCATTTTTAGGGGTAGAGGTTGCGTATTATTCTTTTTTTTTTTAAAGGTTGCTACGTGCACCACAGCCCGTACCTATTCTGCGGCGGATTTCTTTCCCGTGGAAGGGATAGCCACTGCACATGTCCAGGCTAGTTCTATTCGATCGTTTAACTGTACGAACACTGCTTTAAACTATTTTAGATTACGTCATCCTTATGTTTTACCCTACTACTAAAATTTTTGACAGTACTGCCTAAATGCCTTTTCTTCCGGTGTCGACTTAATCAAACGCGTTTTCGTAGACTTTAAATGTAATATAAAGGGCTTTGTTATACTCTGCGGATTTTTCGATTGTTGGATAGATGACATGTACAGAATTTATTGTTAAATGCCCTTTTCAAAACCCATCCTCTTCTCTCGGTGGTTGGAGGTTTAGGCTGTCGCAAATAGTGTTAACCATATTACCTTTGTAAACAGCTTGCCTACAACTAAAAATAGGCTGATGGATCTGTGATTTTCAAGATCTTGACTCTTACCTTATTGTGAATCAGTAGTATGCTGGCGTTTTTTCAGGCGATTAGCACCCTTGATCTCATCAAGCATTCTGAAAATAGTTCAGGAAGTTCAGTTCTTCAAAGAATAGTTCAGCTCTTCAAAGAATCACAACAGTTATACCGACAAATGATAGTCGACTTGTTCAGCTCTTCTCTAACATCACACCTTCTTTGGTCGTTCAATGAGTTACCAATACCCCTCATGTCAAGAGGGACAATCCCATGTGAGTCGCCCCTCACAGTGCGAGTACGGTTACCGGACTATGTTTCGCTCCGACTTTGTTTGAGGATGACTACGATTACAACGGTCGCAAAATTTGACGCTGCACCATCACTTGATGGCACTATCAAACAGATCAATTGAGAAATCGTAGTGAAGTCAATGATGCACTTTAATAAAGCCATTTCTTTTCTCCTCTTCAACTGAGAAACAACAAACACTCCCTTTCAGCGGAGTAATACCGTGTCATCCGCTTTGCGCAAACCTCAAAAGAAGTGATGGGGAGTTCTTTGACTTTTTCCTTTTGTATTGGCACTGACGACGAAGGTGATGGTCGCCAACGATCCCGGCGAAAGCATCACGAACTGCGTTCCTTCGAAACATCATGAAAACTTATCAGTGAAAAGGTATCTGCCCGTAATAAAGCACTGGCAACTGAACATACTGCGGATCACTCAAATTTACACTATATGACAACGTTCTTTTTCACCAGATTATAAAAAAATATGTGAACTAGTTGCAAGTACGTTAAACGGCTGTTCCCTAAAAATCGATGTTTTTCGAACGAATCTTTTTACGAAGCCAATCGAGGCTCGTGTTTCTACTTTTTTTAATTTCAACGTGAAACACGAAACCCTACTTGTAATGTCCATACTGAAGGATATGGTGGCTATGGCAAGGGGAAGTAAAACGATGTAACACGTGTCGGTAACGAACTCTAGGTGACATAGGCGGGACATCAAATATATTGCGGGGTCAGTAGCCGTGTAAGCTGCTTTGTGCGAACGATGCTACGGACGTGGCGTCCGCAGAAGTGGTGACCTCAGCGTAGCCAACTGCAGTAATGCTTATGCCACCTAAATTTCTTCTTGTTACAGGGAAGACGACGACGACGAAGATCGCCATCGTGCTGCATTTACATCGGCTCCGTCTTCGATGACCGATTTGGCAGTGCCGTTCAAATCATATTGCAGTTTCATCCTTACCAGTGTTTTCGTGGCGGTCCAAGGAATCACCCGATACGAGATTTTCGACGAAAGGCAAGGTTTTCGCCATTCTATGGAACTTTTCATCGGCTGCGGTGCGGCGGCGAGCTAAGCCTACGCTGCGTCGACTGATAAGCGCATCCTCCGCAAGTGTAAACGACTTTTATCCAAGATGGAGGCTACTACTAGCGTAGCTATGCTTTCAGACAACGAAATGTGCGTCACAGTACAAGGAGAGGAAATCTCACCCGAGGAATATCGCAACGGCGAACGCTGGACTCTCGCCGGGGAACGCATGTCGAGGCTAAGTCGACGATCTCCGAACAACGACGAAGCACCTGGCCAAGGGCTACGCAAAGTGAGTACTTCAACAAGGCAAGGGAAGAATTTTAGCACCGCTGTCATCAAGGCTGTCCGCATGCCAATTATGCCGCGCGAGGAATGCAAGGTTGTCCTGAGACCCAGAGGTGGACTAGACATCATCAAAGCAGGCACTACAAACGGGGCGGATGCAATACTGCGTGCGGCCGGCATTTCCAACGAGGAAAGTGCGGGAGATACCATCTGTCCCAATGTTCAACAGAATATCCTGGTTGTTAGTACTCCAAGCGAAGCAAATGCTACAAAATACGCCCGAATTCAAGCAATTCGTGTGCACGATAAGGTTCACGAGGTCGGTGCCTACCGCACGGCTCCTTACGACACCGTGAAGGGCGTCATAAGGGGAGTCCCCCTGTCGGACAGCGCCGTATTCATCGACCGCAACATTGTGAATGACAGGAACCCTCTCGCAGTGGGCACCAAGAGAATTGGCGAGACCACCACCGTCATCGTCGCGTTCCAAGGCCCCAAGGTTCCCAACTTTGTACGCTACGGAGTCACCCTGATTCCTTGCCATCTCTATAGACCCTTTGCAAAATGGCCAAATCGTTGGCGGAAAAGCAGCAAGCCACTCTGGCAACACTGTGCACCCGCTGCGCCGCCATTAGAAAGGAAGCGAAAAGGCTGCGAGCCACAGAGTTTCTATGGAGTAGCTACCGTCCACCGTCCACGTAATTGCATACGCGTCGTGGGGCAACAGACTCGTGAAGCCGTGGGCGAAAACGTGCAACCGCAACGGCGTTGCTACGACCTGCTTCCTTTCTAATGGCGTCGTCGCGTTCACCACCAGTATTACCACCGCTGAATTCTCAGTGTTGTCCGCCTTTTTGCAAAGGGTTTATAGGAAGCAAATCGACATATGTTAACAGTGTGGCAAGGTTGGTCATCGTAAAGACGTCTGCCCGACGCCTACAGCTAAGACCTGTTTAGCATGCGGGGAAACCAACCCTAAAAAAGAACACACATGCACGCCCAAGTGCAAGTTATGTAATGGCCCCCACCCAACAGGGGACCGCGCCTGTAAGGCCAAGTACAAGACCCCCTACATTGTTCGACGCAGACATTGGACCCGTCGACAAGCGGAGCAGCAGCTGTCGAACGCAGAATTTCAGGTGCCACGTACCCCAAGATCCCATTCCCGGAACCGTTCGCTGTCGCAAGCAAGGGACGCCAGCAGCTGCAGCAAGAACAACGGAAGCCCTAGTAGAGACATTAAAGCATAAGCAGAAAGCGCTCGCCGTCACATGAGCGTGTTAGCTGGGCTGACGCGATGAAAGAAAACAATGAAAAAAAGACCCCCCAACATGTAAGCGTGCCTAGGAACGACGAGGCCATGAAATCTCTACGGAAGGAGAACATTGCACTTAAAGTGTCCCTGAACAACCTCGCGAAAGAAAATACCGAACTCAAGACATCCATGGACAATCTCACGAAAGAAATGGCCAAGCTCCGGGCATTGCTCACAACACAACCGTCCCAGTTATCATCTGATTCGACGCAGATGAATAACGAAGCTATGGACACTGCCAAGACGCAAGGCGAGAGCGACAGGCCTGTAAAGGAACCAGCCATTAAGAAGAGAGCTGTCGAATCCCACTCGTCAAGGGATAAGAAAAACAAGCATGTCGACGAACTTGAAGCAAGGATGGACCACATAGAGGCACGGTGGGAAGCTCGATTCAACAAGCTGGAGGAGCTCATGGGCTCATGCATCACGGCGCTTCAGCAGATCGAGTTAACCTTACGGCCAATTGTAAGTCACCCAACGTTTGCACCGCTCTTCGCGCAGCATCCTTACAATCAAGGCAACCAGCAGCTTCTCAACCTTAATAAAACAAGGCCACCAACGCACCAGCAACAACCGCAATTTAACGATCTGGCAGTGGAACTGCCGTGGCTTCAAGGACAAGAAGGTGGTCCTCCAGCAACATATCGCATACACCACAAGGAAGCAAGATATACTGTTACTTCAAGAAACACTCACCGACGCCCCGTCCCTTCCCGGTTATAGGGTGCACAAGGGCCCCGCCGCTGGCAGGGGCTTATGCACACTGGTCAGAAGGGGGCTCACCCTCGTGGAACATGAATTACAGCAAGGGCAAGCAAAAATTGAGCACACGCTCACCCAGATCATACCCTGCAAGAGGAAGAGAACCCTATACCTTCTCAACGTATACAGCAACCCATCACAAAAGAAGCAAAAGTTCAAGACGCTGCTACTCAGGGCTAGCACTGCAGCGGGTCGAAACACACTCATAGTGTGCGGCGACTTCAATGCGATGCACCCAGCTTGGGGTTACAAGAAACACACATCTAAGGGAAAAGACCTGCACCAAGACACTACGGACCCCGGCTACACGCTGATTACGGACCCGACAAATCCAACCAGGATCGGAAACTCGATTTCCAGGGATACCACACCTGATCTCACGTTCGTGAAGAACGATGATAAAGGAGTAATTACCTGGGCCAACACGGGAGTCGACCTTGGAAGCGACCATACTATAATTGAAATCAACATCCCGGAATAGAACGACACCAGCATCAGGACGCACAAACTGGTTGACTGGAACGCCTTCAGAGACCGTAGGCCCAAGGAACTCGGTGAAATCGAAGACATAGAAGCCTGGACGAGTGGACGAGAGAGCTTACCGAGGATGTACGAAAAGCGACAGAAACCATTGAGACGGATGCAGACATTGAGCAAATGGACAGCAGACTAGCACACCTCATCGAGGCTAAACGGTCCTTGCTGGACCGCTGGAAGAAACAACGGCACAATAGGCGACTCAGAAAGAAGGTGGCTGAGCTCAACAGGGCGATCCAAGGACACTGCCGCGCCCTCTGTGTTCAGCAGTGGAATGAGATCTGCAACGCAGCGGATGGACAGTTGCATTGCGAAAGGACCTGGAACCTCTTACGCCATCTCTTGGATGAAACTAAATCCAAGTCCCATCAACGTGATAGGCTAACCAAGCTTATGCACCGCACCATACAGAAACACGGTGAAGAGGAGGTACTCATGAAAATCAACGACAAATACTTACCGCCTACACCAATTGTGCAACATGGTCCATACCAAGGGCTACCAAACGGAAGGCTCGATCGGGAAATCGATGTAGAAGAGGTTCGAGTAGCACTACACGACTTAAACAGCAAATCTGCAGCAGGCCCGGACCTAGTAACAAGCAAGACTCTCAGGAACCTAGATGACCACTCAATTGAAAACCTAACAAAATTCTATAACAAGTGTTGGAAAACAGGATCACTGCCGCGGCAATGGAAAACAGCCAAGACCCTCCTCATTCCTAAGCCAGGTAAACCGCCGGACACCGACAATCTTAAGCCCATATCTCTTAAGTCGTGTGTAGGCAAGGTGCTGGAGCATGTCCTCTTGAATCGATGGCAGGATTACTTGGAGAGCGAGGATCTATACCCAACCACGGTTATCAGCTTCCGAAAGAGATTAAGTGCCCAAGATGCGATGATTCAGTTGAAGCACTAAATCCTCGACTACTCCGGTGCCTCACGAGATAATAAGGCAATCCTAGGGCTTGATCTCCAGAGGGCTTTCGATAATGTCAAGCACTCTGCGATATTGTCGCAAGTTTCGAAGCTCAACATGGGGGAACGCAGTTATAACTGCATCCAGGACTTCCTAACGGGTAGAACCGCTCAGCTAAGGGCAGGCCATTTATAACTCGACGATAAGAAGCTCGGCAGCGCTGGCACTCCGCAAGGGTCCGTGATATCGCCATTACTATTCAATCTAGTAATGATAGGAGTAGCCAACAGACTCGCCACAGTGGGGATCCGGCACACAATGTATGCCGATGATATTACACGGTGGATAGACAAGGGTAGCGACGGTCACATTGAGATTAAACTACAAGAAGCAGTCGACGCCATTGAAGAACATCTGGATGGTTCAGGACTTATTTGCTCTCCAAGCAAATCAGAACTCCTAGTTATACCACCACGGAGGGGTCCCACTACGGACAGGCAACAAGGCACGATCAGGATAACTACGCGGTCTGATCAAGTTGTTCCCGAAGTCAGCAAGATCAGAGCACTCGGAAATACCATCGAACGGCACAGAAGAAACGGCGAGACTATCGCACGTATCACAACCAAGACCGCGGACGCAATGAGGCTCATCCGACGAGTTACATCACGGAAAGCTGGCATGAAGGAAGACAGTCTGATCAGGCTAGTTCACTCCTTTGTGATCAGCCACATCACGTATGTCGCGGCATACCACAACTGGTTACAACACGAGCCTAATAAGATCAACGCCATCATTAGGAAGGCCTATAAGTCCGCGCTAGGCCGGTTTGACTCCACAAGCACACCACTCTTCCTCAAGTTAGGAGTGCATAATACGCTCAAGGAGATAGCGGAAGCACAACGTACGGCACAGCTCGAGCGTCTTTCTACAACGAGGACTGGAAGAGAGATCCAAGAGGACCTAGGATACATACGCCACATTGGTGGTGACAACAAACTCACCATCCCGGATGAGATACGTCGCCGGATCCGGGTAAATCTTCTACCGAAAAACATACACCCTGACTACAACAAGGGCAGAAAGGCGGCAAGGGCTAGAGCCCTGGTTGACTTACACGCCCAGGATAAGCACGCTCGCTATGTAGATGCGGCGGAATACCCTCAGGAAGCCTTCACTGCCGTTGTCATAAAGGCCACCACCGGAGACACTGTGACGGCGGCAAACGTCAAGTGCACGGATGCAGAACGGGCAGAAGAGGTGGCCATCGCCCTGGCCATTACCGACGCAGACTGCCAGTCGGTGATCAGCGACTCACGAACGGCAGTTCGGAACTACGCCAAGGGACGCATCTGCGAAGAAGCTTTGCAGGTGCTACGCAATGCATGTCTAAAAGGCCCAAGAACTGTTTGAGTGAAGTGGATCCCGGCGCATGCGGGCAAGGACGTGTCGAGTAAGAGCGCAAACCACAACGAGACGGCACACGCTGAGGCGCGAGCCCTCACCAACCGCGCCCCCGCAACTGACCGTCCAACGTGGTTCGGTGCTAAGGACCGAATGACAGACTATGGCAAAATCACGAAAGCCTACCGCCTGGCTCGCAGGACCTTCCCACCTCCGGACCCGGGGTTGTGCCGGGCGGAAGCAGTGCTACTAAGGCAGCTTCAAACCGGGTCCCTACCCACCCCGGCTCTGATGCACCGAATGTATCCGGAGGCATACCCGACTGACAAGTGCCAGCTCCGCTGCAGGGAGACTGCAGACCAGAAGCACATCTTATGGAACTGTGTCACAAGCCCAATGAAAGCGACGTCAAGAACCATCCCGCCACGGCTTGCAGAAGCCGCAAGGAGCTACACCTATGAAAATCAACACTCGGCCGTCCAGCAGTTCCTGCGGGCGCTCGCAAGGCATGACACTCGCGAGTCGGCCACGGCGAGCTCACGTCTCGTCTCGGATCAGTAGCCACCAGGACGACGCCGAGGCCCACGTCGCGGCGCGTAAAGACGTCGTTCTGCCGGCCTAAATAAAGTTTTTTTCAATCAATCAATCAATCAATCAATCAATCAATCAATCAATCAATCAATCAATCAATCAATCAATCAATCAATCTTGTTACAGCGCTTTTTACCAGCAGCTAGCTATGGGGTTAGTCAGTCGAAATACGATGGCGATATAACAAAAATAGGAGAAATAGTAAAAGTGGAGAAAAAGGAGTTATTCAAATTTGCGACCAGGATTTAGAAAATGCGAAGTTTGGACGAGTGTTTGTTTTCTCAGAGACAGTCACCAGATATATCTAATGTATTCGCCTGAATGGTGGCTGCACGACATTGTTTACGAACCTACATTTCCATTCCATTCCATTCTGTTCTATTCCATTACATTACAGTCTAGCTTCATTTGTGAAGAGTTAACTTTGGTGGGAATGCAATTAAAGTATATCGATCCTATTTCTATTCCATTCCACACCAGCTTCATTACTGAAGAGTAAGATTTCGTGTGAATCTAATAACGGTATACTGATCCTGAATGAAAAACTTAGCCCGAACCCATGCTTGGAAGAACTCAGCAGCTTTGTTCCGTTCATCCAATTCCTAAGTATAAAAGCTGGGTCTAGATCGCTAGGTGGAGTTACTAAAAACTATAAACCGAACCTTCTCACCTTTATTATCACCTTGTAAGTGAAAAAATGCTCCTACTGCGTCACAAATGCCGACTATTATGTTCCAGCACAAAGCACCGTAGGGGTTTCCATGTGGAGATATCTCACGTAATTGACCTCGGAGGATGGCAAGGGCCGGGAGAATGAAGTCGCGTTTTTTATTTACAAACTGGGTGTGTTTTCTTTACTTTCAGTGTACACAGAAGTGCATAGTTTTGACGAAGTTATCAAAGGAATGATTGGCATGCGCCGCAGGAGGAAGCTACTTTGTTTCCGTGCTTGTGAAACCTAAACACGATAATCAATTGTGCTGTGGCGTATTTACAAGAGCTCCGCATGTTGTAACTATCTTGCTTCAACCTCCATGCACTGCCGGATATACACTGTCACTAGCGTTGTGTATAGATGCTACAGTACCAACTTCAGGCCCCTCGGACAATGTCACCGAGCAGCTCTAAAACCATTGGAAATGGTATGTTTACCGTCACCTAACGCAAATAAATTGAGGAACACTGGTTTACACCACATTGCGGGACACTGCAACAGCATTTAGCAGTAAAATATGGTGGCGGAGCTTGCGTGAAGAATCGCCACCATACCAACTGCTGATTGATTGTAGGGTTTAACGCGCCGACGCAACGCAGGTGATGAGGCGCGCCGTAGTGGAGGGCTCCGGATTAATTTTGACCACCTGGGGGTCTTTAACGTGCGCCGAAATTTCGTACACACGGGCGTTCTTGCTTTTCGCCTCCATCAGAAAAGCGGCCGCCGCGGCCGGGAATCGAACCCGTGACCTCGTGCTCAGCAGCGCAACGCCTCAGCCATTGAGCCACCGCGGCGGGTCATAGCAACTGCTGTATGGCGCTCTGTATATTGTCACGAAACCAAAGACGACGCAGTTGTCTTCAAGGAAAACAAGTTTATTGGAGCGAACTTGTGCTCCCCTAACAACTCAAATAATACAGGCGGCGAAGCGGCAGTCAACAAAGTGACGTGAGAAGCGTCGACGATTCGAATACCCCGGCGTCTGCTCTGCAGGCTTTTAAACGCAGAGCATTTCTTTAACTCACGATGTCACCCGGCGTTGGCGTGCCTCGGCGTCCGCAACAGCCGTTCCAGGTGCGCCCTCTCCCCCACTCCTCCTCACCTGCTCTCCGCTGCTCCTCGCGTGTTTTCTGCGTGCTCGGATCGCGTTCAGCAACAGGTGGGGCGCGCATGCGTCGTAGTTTGGCGCGGGAGCAACAACAGTTGTGGCGTGATCGTGACGTAGTCGTGACGCGGTCGTGGCGCGGTCGTGCCGTGATGGGGCGGTTCTCGGCGTTCGCTCTCGCTGTCAATTTCTTTCGAACCAGATAAAATCGGGTATGTGCGCCCCCCGAAAATGCTCTGCATTTGACCGTGCCCCTCGCGAGGGGGATGTTGGCGTAACACACTCATTTCTAGGACACGGAGAGTACCTACATTATGTCCGTTTGCCTTTCTTCCTCCATGCCGTCAAACAACGTCTTGAAACAAATTTGCAAAAAAAAATAGTGACATCACAGGAAGTCACGTGACTAGTTTAGTTTGACGTCACTTCTGCGGGGCAGGAGCCACCGCGAGGGGGCTAGATCTTGTACCCCGCGCGGGGCACGAGACTTACCCAATTTTTTATCTTTCGGCGCTCGTGGTTCTCGAACCGTCGATTCACATCTAGAACATTGTAGATCCAAGAAGATTATTCTAGGCTTTTCACGTTAGTTCGGCACGCCCCCCCTATCAGAAGAGATAACACATGCGGCACAGAAAAAAAGAACGGAACACGCGCTTCCCTTGGCACAGTGATAACACAGACCGGCGCAGACGGGCTGTAAAAGCAAAACATAAATATTCAAACCCGATGCACGGTTTGCGGCAATATACTCTGACAAATACAAAAAATTACACCATCTTCCCACGTGGGAACCCTGAGGAGATGCAAAGCTGTGGAGTAGTAGCGTGTTAATTGGTAGTTAGAGTAAAGACACGTGTAGTAGCGTATTAAATGTCTTCTTTATTTATCGAGTAGTGGGGAACGTTTTGCGGCTTCTCGTTCTCGAAGCGAGGAATCCGCTGTTCGACACATGCGTTTCGAAGCGTTGTCACATTGCCGAACGCCATCTGGATCAGCTACTCGCCGCTGGCGTTTGAAAGCAGTTTGTCGTTCTCGAAGCGAGGAATCCGTCGCTCGACGCTGCCGTTTACGTTCGGCGTCGCGAGCTCTCCTCTGTGCAGCCTTGTCTTCGTAGGTACTCGCGGTTTTGACAGTGTGCTGGCTGGTGATAGTTGAAGGTGTGCCAGCCAGGTCGCTGACGGAATCGTTGGCGTCCCTTTCCAGTCATCAGACGGCGCAACCGAAGAAGCAACTGAGCGGAGCGCGGACGGGGTTTATTTGCAGACAGAGGGAGTGGAGAGGAGGAGTAGCGCGCATGCGCATGATTGGACAGCTGGTGGGGAGAGGGGAGAGGAGGAGCAGCGCGCGTAGCGCACAGGTGGTGTGGAGAGGAGGAGCAGCGTGCGCTAGCGCACAGGTGGTGTGGAGCAGAGGAGGGGAGAGAGAGAGCGGCGTGTTATCCCAACTGTTGTGGACAGGAGGAGAAGTGGGGACGCCGGACGACAGAGGGTCGGCTAAGAGATGCTTTGTATCTAAAAGCTTATAAATAGCTGCCCTGTCATTCAGTGGCATGCATAGACTCCAACAGGAGGAAAGTCACACCACTTCTAGCACACAGCTGGTATGAGACTACTGGTGGCAGCGTTGTTCTTCAGTTGGTCCAGTGGTAGCACAGACTGCCACGTCCTGGGGAACCCTATCTGCGTTAAACCACAGGTGACAAAGGTTATTTTAGGCGACTGGCTCTCACTCTGCGGCTTCAGTGCAGTGGGAACACGTGTCAGCAGCTTCGGCGTGGAGGGCATTGGGCTTTCATCGAGTGAAGATTCCTTCGACGCCGACACGTGCATATTGATTGCCTTTAAGATGTATGCGTGCACTGCGACACCGTCGCACATGTGATGTCACGACCAGCCCTCAGCCCGTATAAGGCCACAGGCATCACCGGCGTTCTTCAGTGTGCACGGCGGCGTCACAGGCAATAAATGCTCGGGGACCCTTCCCGCTTGACACTAAAGAGTAAATGGACCGCTTTTGGAGACGCGCTTGCACCGAAGCGCTGAAATGCAATGAAAAAACATGTGTACAACATTGTCTGGATAGCCCGCGGGCTATCGCTGAGTGGCGACCCATTTCTAAGCGACATATGGCTGTCAGTTACATTACTGTACTGTTATTCGTCCAATTGCGCGAGCAGACTCCCGCAAGAGCACCTCCGCGCTGTGGGGCGTCACCTCAAGTTCGAAACACTGTCGGCAGCTCCATCGTTCTCATGAGCAGGCATATCACCAATATGCTAAGGCACACTGTCTGCTCTGTGTTGTGGTAACAAATTTGCAATTTATTGCGTGCGCACTGTTACCTTAGCGGACTGTTTCTTAATGCTGTAGGCCTGCTCAATCATTACAAACTGTAAGTTCACCCCTCTTTGTATCGTACCCGCGTATTTATAAGATTACTGAATCGAATCCGGGTCTTATAAAAATAGAAATATTGTCAGAGCTACTAGCTGGTCCAACAAAACTGATCTCATTGAAGCGATGCGAGGCAGCCAATACGTAATCGAAAGTAAGATTCCCACTCCACGGGAGGGGTGCAGTAGGATGAGAAACAGGGCTCGCCATTAAAGGGTTTCAGTCATCAAGTGCCTGATAGAAACAGTGTCGAATGCAGAAAAGAAACAGTCCTCACTGTGGTGAGAAATACTTGACCACCTAAAAATCAGACGCGGAATAAATTTTTCTACATGGTTTAGATAATGAAAATAAAGAGAGAGCCGAAGTAATCAGAGTTGTCCTAGTTTGCATAATAACATCTTAAAAAGCATGACAACTATAGGGCGGCAAATAAAGAAGCGACAGAAAGCGGTGGGCATGTACCCTTCCTCAGTCTTCCGGTGTTTCAGCTTGTTTCAAACAGGGAAAGCAGAACATGGTTAAAAAAGCTGTGAATACCTAGGTATTACAAGACAGATTGGAGATAATTGTTATGACTACTGAGAGGCGCCATAAAATTTGGAGAAAAGTAGAAGTACAGCCAGCCCAGTTTCCGAAGTTTATAGTTTACAGAAAAATCATTTGCTACTAAACCGGTCCCGCGATCTCAAAGGCACTACATCATCGTCATCAAAACGTCTGCCTTCAGAGTTCGGCAAAATCCCACTGAAATATAGAAAAGACAAGACAATCGAGAGAGAATCGTGCTACGGTAAATCGTATGTAGCATCAGATAAGTATGAATGACACGTTTTTTGGCTGACTTAAACTTAACGGTTCAAATGTTATAGTTACCAATAAATTACCAGTTACCACAAACACAGCATGAAAGTGCCTCCGCAATTGGTGGTTGCGGCCACAGCGATAGATCGTCCGGGTATCACATCCCTGGAGCGGGAGAGCCAATGACTAATCCAAAGACAAAGCTCTTTCAACGATGGCCTACAAAGAAGATGTTGGCCACTCAGGACATCTGATTGGGGACCCCAAATATAAGGACGGGATTTGTGGATGGCCTGTGCACGGGTGTGCGTGCGTTCGTGTGTTCGTGCGTGTGTTTGTGCGTGTGTGTGCAACAACCTTCTCTAATAACCGACAAGCGTGATTAAATAAAAATTAATTAGTACATTTTAGTTTATTTTTATGTAATATGCAGGTTTATCCCAATTGCAGAATTACGCTGAACCTGACAGCTTCCTCGTGAACAGGAGTTGGTGGTTAATGCGAAAGCACTGACTGAAGACGCCGTTGTAAGTGTTGGCATTGGCGTGGAAAGCCGCCGAAAAACGGGTCCTACGTGTCTTCGAAGCGTTTTGTAACACGAGCTTGTTTTTAATAAAGACACATCTAAAGATCTGCTCTGCGACACAAGCCTAGGCCTGCGCTGAAACACGGAGATAGGAGCTGTGGTTGTCTTTGCCGTATTGGGTGGCAGCGACACATCAGACCGAGGACGTGCCCTGCTCTCTCTGAAGTAG
Source organism: Haemaphysalis longicornis (assembly GCF_048455015.1). Lineage (NCBI taxonomy): Eukaryota > Metazoa > Arthropoda > Arachnida > Ixodida > Ixodidae > Haemaphysalis > Haemaphysalis longicornis. Next base: position 180,195,763 of record NW_027526203.1, read on the forward strand.
CGGCGGAAAGTCCACTATTACTCACAGCGCAAAACTAACATTAGCTCTCATCGGAGTTGAATTTTTACTAATGCTTTCGTATTCACAACTCATAAGCAGTGCTGAGGTGAGCTTAGTGTTCAAGAGCCCACATTTAGAATTTTGAAAGCCTTCGCTGAAACACTCTGTATGATGCATGAAGCTTAAAGAGACATTTCTATAGCAGCTTCGCGGAATTACCATTTTTTGACTGTATTAAAGAGGAATGTAATAAATTACAATGTGTTTTCTGTCATTCCGGTGTGTGAATAAAGTATAAGGTCAGCGTAATATGCGATCCAGTCTTCGGGCCGACATTATTTGCATAACTAAACGTGCGCTTCTGGAACGATGGTGAGTTTCCGTGGAGTTCTTTCGAAACTCCGGGCACTACTCGCAAGGAGCGGCATTCTAGCTTCATGTGCCCCGGCCTGGTCTCTGTCCCTTAGAATTTAGCCCCTCGGGGTTGACCATCCTTCAGTTTGGCTCGCGCCCCCTCCACTGTAATTCTCGTTTTCCCACCAAGGTGCCGTTGCAATGGCATTCATGCAAGAGCACTTAGTGTTCGAAAACTAGTAACGGCGATTTCCGCTTCTACCTTCAGTCGGAAATTCCACTGGAAAAGAACAAAACAAAGAAGGCAAATTAAAACCTGTTCCGCTCTTCAATTCAGTCGCGATGGTTGACCATAAAATATGAGAAGTGGCGGCCACGGTATTTATCTTAAGGTTTATCACGCGGATATATAAAAGCATTTCAGAACAGTGTTACGCAAGTATTCACGCGACCGGTAATGCCTACAACCGGCACGTTTGACGTGGGTTCACCAGACACAATAAGCTTTTTTACACCCGTTTTGGCCGAAAAGTGCGTAAAAATGTAGTCCTAGGGCACACACCGTGAAAAGTTGTTCCGAATAAGAAAGGTGTAATGATGAAAAAAGGCGTGCTTGAGAACACCATAAAGTAAATGTGTAAGGTTTCCTAATACACTAAAATCAGGGTGTGGACAGTGCAGCTACGCGTAACAATGTGCATCGATTGAGCGCGCAGCACGACAAAAGACACGTGAATGTGTCTTTATGTGCGTGTTGAAACACGCAGAAGTTACACTTGCACCACAAAAGAATTCAGGAAGAAAATCATCGTAACGCACGGGGAGAGTGAATATATACTTACTGACGTTACACCTACTTCTACTTTTCTTGCTTTAGAGCAAGCAGGGGGACACCGTCTGACAGAGTCGGTGGGGTTGTCCCAAAAATCAAATATTTTTGCGGTAATTTTGGAATTATGCATTTGAATGTCAGCCTTTATACAAGCCAGCAGGCGTATTTCAAAAACCTTTTTAATCGTGAGGCGGAGTGGGAAAAGTGGTATAGTTATTATGTTCAATAAGTCATGGAATTTTATTGAATACCACACACCTATTCCACGGGGGGTGTAGTGTAGTTACTAGGTTCAATAAGACATGGCATTTATTAAATACCTCACACCTATTCCAAATCCTTTCGATACCCTCCAAGAAAGGTGTGGGTTATTTTAACTACGGTTTAAACACATGGGTGTAAAGCTGCAAATGAGGGGGTTGGAACCTAAGCAAAAAGGTGTAAAAGACCTCCAAATCCTGAGGTATTTTGTGCCATTATATAGGGGTGAATAGAACATTTTCTACAAGCGGCGGGATGTTTTGTACCTCACGGTGTTCAAAACAATATGAATTGGCATAATTTCTAAGCGGCGGAGCTATTAAAGGGACACTGAAGTGATTTGTAAACATTGCGGGATTACTAGCGCAAATTGTAGTTCGGAGTCCGTAGGCATTGTTTCGACCACTCTGGCCGCGTTTACGCGAATTTATTTAGTAGAAAAATCAATTCGAAAATGCTGTCCTCCTCTCTTTACGCTCGCCCATTTTCTGTGGCGTTTTCGTGTGACGTCAGCAGGAGATGAGCTGGAAAATGGCTGCGCTACTGCACGGTTCGCCGACCAGCCGACCTACCGATCGAGTCAGTCGGCCCAGCGTTTCGTCCGCCGGCCGCCGACGGGTCGTCGCTATTCGCTCGCTCAATTGAAACTAAGCCACAACACCATTGTGAATGAAAGAATGTGCCTTTCGTTACTTTGTTAGTTTGTACACTGCGTCAAACTGAGAGTCCGGGTCGCTCCACACAAGCGCTACACAAGTGCACATGCGACGCTTCGCTGACTTTACGCTAGTAGGACAATCTAAGGCCATTTGAAGGCGGGAGAAGAGTCAGCGAAGTCAATATAGGTAGTAAGAAAATAAAATCACCTGAAACTTATATCGTACAGCGCGAAACTAGGGAGCAGGAAGCACTTTTCGCGCTGGGTAAACAAGCACAGCGGTCAGCAGCACGACGGCACATCTGCGAACGCTTTTTTCCGTCAAAGAAATGCAATTGCTAGACGTGAGATATTGTGGAAGTTTGGGGGACACTTACTGCAGGAGTGATGTACAACAAATAGTCACATAAAGTACTTAAAATGCTTAAAATAAATAAAAGTGTAAACTGGTCATACATTATAAACCCTATATATCCAAACCGGCCAGCGCCGGCTCGTGGCCTAGCGGTCTGAGGCGCTGGAAGTTGTTTTGAAAGTCGCAAGTTCGAATCCCTGAGGGTACATGTTTTTTTTTTTTTGTCTAATGCGGCCGATGTTTTCTGAACTGTGTTCACCATTTATGGGCCGTAACGTTCACTGCTCCACGAGCGAGATCGCAGAACGCGCGCATACTGACAATGACGCGCTAGCGAGTTCTCGTTGGCGTGCTGTTGCCACAAGCACCGACTGCTTGCGGGCAGTGGGCCCAGGCCTGAATCAGCACACCCTTGGCCTGGTGCGAACTAGCTTTTTACGAACAGACATGAGTGAGGCAAGCTCCGAATATGCGGGAAAAGCGCATGGCATTTGAGAGTCTGCGGTGACGCGGAGGGCGTTCATCCACTGCGTAGGCCTCGTCTAGTGATTTCTACGATTCCAAGCCGCCCTGGGAGGTTTATCTTAGACATTTGACAGCCGACAACATGGCAGAAGCGCGATACGGCGATAATTGAGAAATCGAGAATGCCCATCCAACAACGCCATCAGATGTCAAGCATGTTGTTTTACAGAACCGAAACCGAAACCGAAACTTTTGATTGCTAACCTTGGGCATCGTCCAATCACGGTGCCCCCCCCTCCTGACGTCACAGCCTTTAGTTGGTGCGGCCGCCGCAAACCGCGCATAGTAGTTTTTCTTCTTTCGCGCTTTGTAAAATAATTACCGATTTGTCAACCGGATAAACGATGAATAGTGTGTTAATTTGAGCCAGTCTACACAGTGCAAGCAAAAACGGGAGCTTGACAAATTCACTTCAGTGTCCCTTTAAAGCTTGGTCTTAGTTCGCTGGCGTTAGCAAAAAAATACCAAAAAATGCGCGCCAATCCACTCTGTGAAGGTGGTTGGAAAGCGAAGCTGTTCGACACCCATAATGACTACCCATGCGACGCCCCTTGAATTTACACGCGTGGCTCTACAAAGAGTAAAACCAGAGACAAGTGAAATGCACTTAACCACGCCCTTTACTACTTCAAAGAGATATTCTTTGCTAAGGTCAAATCAATGAATGATCCATGAATGGTGGTTGGTTGAGTTGTATGGGTAAAGCATATGAATGGAAACTCTTTTTACTGCAAAGCAGTATATGTCTAACCCCCCCCCCCCCCCCCAGTTTTCATTGCGGTGTCATCGATTTACTCGGTGCCGCTCCTGGGCTCCTCCTCACCACCACTGGCACCTCTTTCACAACCATTTTCCCCCTCGCCTCCCCCGATGCCCCTTTGGCAAGTTGCGCAGTCGGCAGCTAACGGCGGTAGTTCGGTTATCAGATGTTCGTGAGAAATAAACAGAAGCACGGATCAGCGCAAAAAGTGCACTGACGATTACTACACTCCCTAATATGAAATTTATGCGCAGCGCGAGCTGCAGTCTTCTCGGTCACGGCGAATTTCTGCTGCGTCTCATGAAGTGTTCGCGTGATCAGCGAACGTACGGCCGCGTGCACTCATCTGCTGCTACCTCGCAGTGCGCTGCCGCCACCCGCCAGCATGTTGGAAATCGTGTTTGAGCCTCCCGCGCAAATCTGACGTGGTTCGTATTAGCCCCGCCCAAGGGAGCAGCGAGCATGTTGTTGCATATCGTGTTTGAGCCTCCCGCGCAAACGTGACGTGCTTTGGATTAGCGGAGAATGGAACAGCGTCTGGGGAAAGTGTCAGGGTGAGGGCGCTCCTTGGTGGCGACGCATGAGACATATGTCAGGGAAAGACAGTGCGAGTGATGACGCCGTAGCCACACGTGTCGTACTCCACTTCACCTTTCGCTAGACTCTCCTCTCCGCTTTCTTTCTTTCGTCGGTGCTCCTTTCACTCACTCGGTTACGCGGACACAAACAGATGCCGCTCGAGCGAAGCCCAGGTAACAGCTGCCAAAGGGCTGCGCCCACTAAGACGACCGAAACCCGCCGTCGCCGTTGGTTTCCGCTCAAATTCACTTCGCCAAGTAGCTGTGAACCCCTCCAGCCAGGTAGAGGGGAAACTTCCCCAGTTGGAACGCCGGCTTGAGCCCATATTTCTTTTCAAGCTGGGAAGGCTTTCGGAGCGAGATTTTTGCCGGCGTCTTTCACGCCTAAGTATGCGCCATCAGCGGTTGCCGGTGTAAGCGTGCACGGTTCGCGGGTAGAAAAGGGGGCGCGCGCACATCTAGGCGTCATGATGGTACCGATGAAATGCCGGTTGTGCTGGTGGGAGATTTAGATGTCGAATTACATGACTGAATGCGGTTAGTCGGCTGTCCTCCTTAATCGTGTGCTTCGGGTGTGGGTTGATGTGTTACACAGACATCTTACACCCTAGTGAAGATGCATACGAAGGGGAAGGAAAACGGACAGCCACATGTTTCTACGCGAGAATAGGGCTCAAGGACTTCCAGGTTTCAAATCGTTATGAGACAGATGCATGCCGCTTGTTTGGAGGAAGGGCAAGAATTGAATTGTTGACCCGACCAGAAGCGCGAATGGGAGCAAAAGCAACGGAAAGCTGCTGGCGCCGCCGTTACCGCCTCAAGTTCAGCTCGTCGAGTAGCCGCTAATTCCTCGCGGATGAATAGCAACTTGCCCGCTTGGAACGCCGGCGTGGGCCAATATCATTTCTTCAGAGGGCTTTCATGGGATTTTTTCGACGGCGTCTGTCACTTCTAAGCACGCGCACATGACCGGTTACCGGTTTATGCGTCCGCAAGTTTGTAGTAAATACTGGGAGGGAGTAGGCGGGCGGTGCACGCGCAGCTACAGGTTTCATGCCTGTACTGATGGATGTCAACTCCGCTGCTTGTGGGAGTTTTAAACGCGGACGTTAAACGGCCTAATGGGGCCTATCAGAAGTCCTTAGTGGTAGAGCGGATTGGGTTTGTGTGTTAGGCTATGTTCAGACTACCGACGCAAAATTTTGATATACGGACCTAAGACAATGGCATGTCAAACAGTTCGGTTGGCTGAGACGTGAAATGACGTCATTTTTTAAAGTTATCACAACAGTTGCAGCAACTGTCTGAACCAAGTCTTACACAAACAGTAAGATGCTTACGACGCAGAAGGGGCACAGGCAGTAAAGAAGGACATTGTTCCATGTTTATGTGCAAGAACAAAGCTTGGATTCCTCAGAGGTTCATTCAGATAATTAGCTATAGAAGTATGCTCCATCGCAAATTACAGTAAACGTGTTTTGTTTCGTGCATTCCGTCTACTGCGTCCAGCTTTGCAGGTCATCCTTGTTCCCTGAGTGGAAGGGCAATAATTTTTTTTGGTGTCAGATGATCTCACTTCTCCTCCGTCTCTGTTGCTGCCGACGGAGGCGACGAGATCGTCGGCAGAGACGGAGGATACGTGAGATGCCATGCGTTGGTGCGAGCTTCCTTTAACTTTTAAAACTCACAGTTCATGTGCAAAGCGCGCACGTGGTCGCTACACGCACCGGGGATGGAGCCCAGAGTGGCGCGAGATGTCCGTGACGCTATCACATCACATTCAGTGAGAAGGCAGGGGATAAACCCGCAGAGGTGCTCACTAAGAGCACCGTCTGTCTCCCCTGTCTCCGCGTCGGCTCATAGCTCAATCCGGAAGGAAGCGGCCACTCGGTGTTTCTCTATTCGTTCAAGGTACTGTTCCAGGCGGTGCCAGTAACTTATTTTATTTGTTCGCGGGAGTTCTCTGATGGCACCAATGGTTGCGACGAAACCTTTCGGGGTACATGTAAAATGATTCGCTTTAAAAACTGCGCCGGCTGTAAAGGGTGCAGCACCGCAGATAGGGTATTATAAAAGTGAAGCCGGGTTGTCGCAGCTTGCACTAGTGTTGTAAGGCTAGAGAAACAGGGGAGCTGGTGGTCTACCTAGCATATTTCCCCCTGGGATCCGCTGTAAGAGTGGGCGACCGACGAGAACGGCCTTGTAAAATCCGGATATACTTGGCCTCACCCATGAGCACTTAACCTAGTCTGAAAAGAACATCGCAAAACCTCATAAACCTTAGGAAATCCAGAAGACGCTAGGTCGACCCCAGCTCCGCTATTTCTTTTGCACCTGAACACCCATTTTTACACCCTTTCAACGTCCTACAGAAAACGGAGGGTGTTCAAGTCGGTCACGACCCTTTTTGCCACACAAAAAGGGTGTAAAGCTACAAATTAGGGTGTTTGGACCTAAATGAAAGGGCGGAATGATTACCCAATACCCCTATTCCACCAAGACTAGACCATGTGTAAGGGATATGGGTGTAAAAAAATTTAGGGTGCAATGGTTATTTATATGTTGCCAATGCGGCTTAGCTAAACGAATAGCAATGGACGGGCTGCAGGGTTGGACGGACATTGACGCTTGCGCTGGCGTCACGGTGGTGGTTCGGGGGTTTCTGGAGCGGTTTGCGGCGCCGTTCCTCGAACGCAGTGTTCGTGTTCCCTTGCTCCGTCGCACTTGGCGCGTACGCACTCCCAGAAGAATGCGTTACGTTACACCAGAGTCTTTCAATGTAAAGCATTGAAAGACTCTGGTTACACCCACGATGTGAAAGATCCCCACCTCCTCTTTCATCTTGCTCCCTCACAAATCTCACGTGGAGATCAAACGCCGACGTTGCGAGATAATAAGTACAATAATTAAAAAATGAAATGTGCATTCGAAAATATCAACCAGAACTCGAAAAATCGAAAAATACTGTTGGTTGAGGTTGATTAACGGCACGCCATTGGTATATGTGGAAAGCCATATTTCACAACTTTTTTTTGTAACTAAGCCACATATCATTTTGACTTCTATGGACAGACATCGCGCTATATGTGTGTGTTCGCATTCATATTTTTCTGCTCTTGTTACATTTCTCCATGTCGGTACGTCGAAAACACGTGTTACAATGATGTTAAAGATCCAGACATTCCCTCTCCTCTTGCTCCTAATACCTCTCCAACTTGGTTTGTCTTTCACGCATGCGCACTGGTTCCTGCGAAGGGCCCTCCTGGCTACGGACACACGTTTTTCAGGGTTATTCAGGGTGTCCCAGCTGTCATGCACCAAGATTTAAAAAGGGGCATGGCGCAACTCGAAGAAAACCTAGTGCATAATGTTTGCAGTACTGAGGAGAAGCGGGCAGCATTTCTTTCGTTAATGAAACTCAACTAATTAATTGTAATAATTATTTACCTTGAGAAGTGCTGTCCTAATCACTAAAGTGACAATGAGGCACTTGTAGGTACCCACGAGGGGCATCTAACTGCGGTATTTTCAGCGAAGAACTAATTGCGTACACAATTATTCTGACTGATAAAGAAAACCCGCGAAATATGAAAAAATACCACGTGACGGCGACTCCGCGGGCATCGTAAAGCAATGCTCTCAAACAGGCTGCCTCTCAGTTAGCCAGAATGAAATAAACAAAAAAAAAACAGAAAGAAGAAAGAGCGACCGAGTTTGTGCTTCATCTGCACACGCGCCCCCTGAATCTTGCTGTTGCTGCTCCTTCCATGCATGCCATTATCAAGGTGATGCGCTGTCTCTTCGGGCGGGTGACAGGCGAAGTAGTTGCTTTCAATCAGCTTATTTGGGGACGCTGCTTCACAATGCGCGCGGAAGCGCCATCACGTGGTATTTTTCATATTTCGCGGGTTTTCTTTATCAGTCAGAATAAATGAGTACCCAGTTAGTTCGTCGCTGAAAATACCGCAGTTAGATGCCCCTCGTGGGTACCTACAAGTGCCTTATTGACACTTTAGTGATTAGGACAGTACTTCTCCAGTTAAATAATTATTACAAATAATTAGTAAGTCTCATTAACGAACAAAATGCTGCCCGCTTCTCCACAGTACTGCAAACATTATGTACTAAGATTTCTTCGAGTAACGCGATGACACTTTTTTTAAATCTTGGTGCGTGACAGCTGGGACACCCTGTATACAGCTTTGCTGTAAAAGATGTTTCTGAGTGCCCGCCATTTTGGCCGAAAGAATTAGGGCGTTTTGGCGACTACTGCTGAGCTTCCAATCTCAGTATTCTGCTGGGATATATGGTCCGCTTCAATATGATTAAATTAGATATAACACGGAGACATAAAGAAGAGGCAGGTGGCAAATGGCAAAAAGAGCTACGCTTACTTTTTAACTTTTCCGGCATCTTTTGACGCAGGTACAGCTGTGAAAATGTTTGCGCATTGACAAAAATTCACCGCAGTGAATAGTTGCGCTCTGCTTCGCCCTGAGTATGTGTCCCTGTGCTCCAGTCGTGGCTAACGTATTTGTGATTGCGGTTCCCGTGTGTCTGTTCACGAGACATTTGCATCGGCTCATCGACATAGTCGACTAGGAACGAATGTCCTCGTCAGCTCTAAAGTTCGCTCTATACGGCTTACCACGTATTAATACCACTATCTACGCGAGAAAACAAACAAAACAGACAATAATAACATGAAAAGCGAATACACAGGCGTAACTCAAACGTGATTTGGTTAAACAGGATCCAATTTTGTATAACAATTGCGGCAGCAGTGTAAGTAATACAGAAAAAAGACATCCCCCTCGCGAGGGGCACGATCAAATGCACAGCATTTCCGAGGGGGTGCGCCGGCAAGTCGTATCTCTTGATCGCGGGACCCGTGTCGCCATCTTTTGGAGGCGCGGGACAACTTGTGGCGCTTTCGAAACAAACGAGAAATGAGTGAAGGATATAAGGCGCGTTCGGTGCATCGAAATCTGTGTCGGTTTCGTGGCTCGGTCGGTAGGGCGCCGGGCACCTTGCGCTCCGGAACGCCCGCGGCGTCATGGGTTCGAAACCGGGCGCCGGAAACTGTTATTTCTTCCTGGCTGCGGACTACGACAAGGCGCGCCTGCGGACTACGACAAGACGCGCATGCGGACTACGACAAGGCGCGCATGCGGACTACGACAACGCACGCCAACGCCGCGTGACATTGTGAGTTACTAAAATGCTATGCATTTAAAAACTGTTTGTAGCTTTGTTTGTTGCGCCATTTGTTTGGGGCTTTCTTCTGCGAAGAAGGCTCCAAACAAATAGCGCAACAAACCTTTACTTTTAAATGCATAGCGTTTTAGTAACTCACAATGTCACGCGGCGTTGGCGTGCCTTGTCGTAGTCCGCATGCGTGCCTTGTCGTAGTCCGCATGCGCGCCTTGTCGTAGTCCGCAGGCGCGCCTTGTCGTATCCGCAGCCAAAGAAATAACAGTTTCCGGCGCCCGGTTTCGAACCCATGAGGCCGCGGGCGGAACGCAAGGTGCCCGGCGCACTACCGACCGAGCCACGAAACCGACACAGATTTCGATGCACCGAACGCGCCTTATATCCTTCACTCATTTCTCGTTTGTTTCGAAAGCGCCACAAGTTGTCCCGCCCCTCCGAAAGATGGCGACACGGGTCCCGCGATCGAGAGATACGACTTGCCGGCGCACCCCCTCGGAAATGCTGTGCATTTGATCGTGCCCCTCGCGAGGGGGATGTCTTTTTTTACTTGTCATTACTCGCTTACATTGACGCCAGAACTTTGTTACAAGCCACGCGAGTATGTCACTACAAAAAACGACAAGGTCATGTTTATTCAGCCCCTATGTTCTCTACTGTCCATTTGTGTTTCGATATTTTTTCTGCTATTCCGCCATAAGGCACAGCATGCTAATCTAACGTCCACTTTTTTGAAGTTTTAGAATTGTTATTCAGCGTACTCGAAAAATGGCAGGTATCACAGTGATTTTCAACGTTTAGGTTCATGCGAGGAATAAATATCGATATAATGGCTATTTTTGAAGAGGCGGGCCTTTGCGACGAAGAATATTTAGTCATATTAAAATTACACTACAGAAAAAATTTCCGATTTTTATTAAAAAAAACAACGGGGAAAATCTTGAGATATTTGCTTTTGCTGGCTAATCAGTTTCCTTCCTTGTTGTGACAGAAAATCTAAAATCTTAAAAATTCAATACAAAAGGAGCATATGAGTTTAATGTAAGTGCTCATTCTTCTTCTAGAAACTCTTTATCCGAACTCAGATTAACATTCATTATACAAGCTACTGGTAGCTACAGATAACTCCAAAAATACAATATCAAGATCCGAAAAACAAATGAGAATTAACGGGCGGTACTCTATAAAAACTAAAGTTAGGGTGCTGCGAGCACCGTGCCAGTGAAGTAAACTGATCAGCTCAATTGTTGGTTAACCTTACATAACAAACCACTTGCCATTCATACAAATGCACCCAATATGGCACAATGAAATGGTACCTGTATCAGCAAATTTTCAGCTAAAAAAGTTTATCCCTGGTCCGCGGTTCCAACCGAAAATACGTCTTACCTAGCGTATTCGCTTTGTAAACCGAGCTAATCATCGGACTAGGCATTTGTCGTACGAGCAACATTTTTACATTACAGAAATTCTGCATCGGTGCATGTTTCAGTGACTAACTTTTGTTTCCAATGGTTTTCAATCAAAATTCGTTAGAAATAACAGCTACCTACCTCTACCATTTCCACTTAGACCTAAAATAGCGCGAATCGTAGGCTGAACATAATACAGGAATGGTAATGTGATTTACATAACTATGAAATTTTTGTAGATAACCGAAAGGTAGAAAGCAAGTAACAATTACAGTTGATTTAGTTTTCGAAAACTCCAGAAACCCTCCATGATTTCAGGAAAACAAGTGGCCCTGAGAACCTGACTTGATAATGCAAGCTTGATAATGCAAGCTCTGAAAGCACAAAAAACAGGTTTTTGTGAACCGTAGGTAAAGGCAACATAGAACGCAACCTTCTCTAAGGCGCCATGGTAATGATAAAATATAACGGGCTGATTTTGGCTTTATTGGATACAGAACGGACAGCGGGAGGGGGCTGAAGGAGCTGATTCATGGCTTACGGTAAATTATCGCTTTCCTATACTACTTCTGCAGGAGACACTTGGCCAGAGAAATGGGCTCTCATGAAAAATATAAAAAAACCGTGCCCTTAATCATGCGTGCAAGCGCCGTTTTAAAGCAATTAGAAAATTCTGTAAAGGACAAGAAAGCCGAGATACCTTTCCTCGATATCTTTATAGGTACTTTCAAACACTTTCGATAAGCGCTTTTACTCTTTCCTTCGCGTCTGGAACCACTGCGAAAGCTATATTTATCGCCAACACGGAGCGGCACTACGTGATTTGCTCGTCGCGCCAGATCCGCCTTCTATTTCTGCTTTGTTTTTGTGTCTCCTTTGCTTTTTTTTTACAGTTCTATCGAAAAGCGTTCATTGCTGCAACTGAATTAAAACCGGCCAACAGCCGCTAGATGTCCTTGGTGACGTAATTCGAGCCATCCAAGAATGTCAAGGCCGGGAAAGAGATAAAATTTTTTTTTCAGCGAGTTTACAAGCTATCTGATGGGCATAGAGCAGTAATTTTTGGCTGAGGTACTTTGCAACCCCCTAATCTAATTACTGGGTGTGTTGGGTGCACGACCATGTTCGGCAAGCATTTAGGATTTCAAGAAAAGTTGAAAAAAGTGTTTCAGGGTACCAATAATTGTGGGGTTCACCAGTGAACAAGTCTTTCCGCAGCGTATCAACAATTAGCGACTAAATTCTTGTTTCATGGTCATTTTTACATAGCTTCAGGAGATTCAGATTTGTTAAGGAACATTCGCACGACTAGAACGTCCGCATGGCGTGTGGCCGGCGCTTTCCGACAGAACTTATTCGTCTGCGCCAAACCCACGATATGCACCCAATTTTTACAGAGTGGTAGGAAATTAGAGTTGGATACTCGTTGTGGACACAATTAATACTGGTCTGATACAATTTAAGCTTACAAGTGATTCAACAGTTGGAATTCTCGAAAATTCTCGGCGAGGGGCATGTGGGTATAGTGCCGTCATGGTTCGCTCAATGGTAGCAGCAACAGGTTGGCAAAACACCGTTTAGGCCCCATCGATAGGCGTAAACATTTACTTTGGATTTGTGCACGCTCCACTTCCTCTAAACCTTAGTTCGTGTGTAATCGTGGATCAATGGAGTGGGTTAGGTGTTTCCGGAGGAAGCGCTGCTGTGGAAACACTAGAACCGCACAGGAGGGAAAAGGAGGGGGAGGCAAACGTATTATAAAAATGACACAAAAACCCGCCGCACTAATCTCAACCTAGAACAAGATTCGGGTAACGCAACAAGATATAAATGCATAACAAAAAAGGGCACCCGAAGCTTCTGGCAAGGTTGATATAAAAAACTCGGTTTGCGGGAACTGCCTTGTCCCCACGGGCTTTATAAAACTAGCAGCCATGAAGAATCAGGCTTGCGACACTAACAATTCTTGTGGGGCTCCCACGTCTCCTAACAAAGCGGCTGAAAACGGCACAAAAATTGGGACTGTTCACTACGCAATGCTTAACATGGGAAACAACGACTTGCCGGGGTTGTAATTTGAATACTTTCGAGGGAGCCACCGAAGCACACCATGCAGAGTGACAAAAAACAACCCTGCCGAGTTAACAGATGAGACGAGTACATGACTTTGCCTATTCGCAAAGTTTAAACTTATTGGGGCTGTTTGTTCCTCTAAACGACAAATCCGAGTGCGTGAAGTTGACCAAAACAGTGCAGCAATCACTCGATGTTTCAAGGAGGTTGGGTGGCCGTTCACCACTTTCTTGATCTCTTTTATTAGCTTGTTTATTTCCTTTATGGTGCACTGAATGCGGCCCAATACGATAGGTCTGCGGCAAAAGTAGTTCTCAAATATTAGGCGTTGAAGGCGAAACGTACTGCATAAAAATGCCGCTTCACTCGAAAAGATTCTGCCTGCAGACTGTCCGGTAGGCGCAGCCTTTCGTGGTTCACCATTGTCTGGACCTGCCTGACACTTGCAAGAATGGACGCAAATATGAATGTGACTTCGTCTGAAATTTGACAACAGAGTTCGACATCAGAAACGTGAGCAAACTGGTTCACAGGGGTCAATACCGCACTTAAAATGCAAACTCTAAAAACCGGGCTCGAAATTCGCCCCTTTCCCAGCAGCGTGGAAATGTACAACCGGTTTTGCGTCAACATCACGAGGCGATCTAATATGAGCTAAAAGCCGTGCCTGTATTCCAGCGTGTTAAAACCGTAAGTCGGAGGGTTCGCAGAACAAGTTTTTAGTCGAAAGCCTTAAGTTGCATTTTCTGGAAAAAAAAGAGAAAGAAAAGCGTTGTCGTTGTTGCAGTTGTCCGGTCATGAAAATAGTCGCTGATGTAAAGAGGAAGTAAAAAGCATATGTTTGAAGCGATAGGAATTGAACCCTGTTCTCCACAGTAGCAGCAAAGTGCCACACCAATTGCTCTATCACCCCACGTTTTTTTCTTAATGTATGAGAAATTTAGCCACACTCTCACATGACAATTAACACCCGACAAACAAGCCAGCCGACACACGCATTCAAAAGATGCAGGCACTCCGGTGGATCATTGTGGACCTCATAAACGCTCCCCATTTGCGCAGCCTGTTCCCAAAATCCCCTTGGTTGGCCTAGGGGGATCCGCATAGTGGTCAATCAATGGGGCACTTCCACAAGCTGAAGAATTGTAGTAGAACAAAACCGTCATAGGGGACACGATTAACATGTTGAAAAGGCAAGAAGCGAATTGTGTACGCAGTGATGCCAATGTTATTTTTAAGAGTCCATTGCAAACCGTCCCAGAAAAACACCGCATCACGGCTCTATCCACGTGCAATTGTTGGAAGAAAAGTTGTCCTCGTGGTTTCTTTCCTGCCAGATACGTACTTGCTGGATTGGCCAGGAATCGGGAGCGTTGAGGGGTAATGTGCCCGCCGCTCGAAATTTACAAAAGTGAATAGAAAACGTATGAGTTGTGGAATAGTGCGTGCGGCGTGACAATCGAACGGGATGGCACGTGAGTCGAACAGGTTAACACCAGCCCCGCAGAACGTCGATTCTGTGGCACGTGCCAGTCTGCTTGCTGGCGTGATTCACGCTTTAAGACGAAGAAATTAAAGCGAAGGAAGAGATAGAAACCTGGCGTAGCAGAGAAGAAGCCAAAATACAAATAAACGAAGGCCAAGAAATCGGCGCAAATATGAGGCAGGAGTAAAACTGTTAACATGTGTCGACAGGCTTGCGCCTTCGAAACACGTAAGGAGACCTAAGTTCCCAAAGGAGTTTTTTGCAATACAAAAATAAAGTTTCCTATGCAGCGCAATACCACCCTGCCCAACCTCCCTCCAGAAAAGCACTCTCACGCGTCATTTGTTGTTGCGATGGCCATGGAGGCAGCGGCAAGTTATTGTCCATTTTCCATTTTTAGTGAAGACCGGTGTCACTACAGTCAGATTCTACAAAGGGGTTTGGGCCGCTTTATTTATTTTTTGTGCACAAAATATTTGCGCAGCGACAAGACTGCTGCTGTACGTTTTTGTCATACAACGCAGCGGCGAATATTTCTGCCTTACACATTGCCATCTGGCTGCGCCCAAATAAACACTATAGGTGTATGAGATGTGAAAATGAACCTTTTTACTGACAAAGCCAATAACAGGGAACAGACCGTAACAGAGTGACAAAGAGCAGCAAAAAGAACGCAAAATAGTAACAAGCCGGGATTCCTAGAACGCTACGCGAAGCTTTTATGTCTTACGAATCCCGCCATTCGCATATGACCCGTTTGTTGTTACGTTACTGATGGTCAAGAGAGTTTTTTTTTTTCACACAACAGTAGCCTCCGGGTACGTCTGTCAAACGATTAGGCCATTCATTCTTAACCAATCATCCGCCCGAATGAGTGCCTTATATGTGTAAAAGCCACTGGCAGTTCTTATTCGCTCACCCGATAGCTACAGACCTATTAAGCAGCATCTACTATCTTTTCGTAGTAGCTGCTTAATATCGGACAGAATCCAAAGCCGGATTCATCCCGCAATGGTTGTTCTGCCTCCTGCTAATGTCAATAGAAGCTTCGAAATATGTGTAGAGTTGGTTACAGCAGATTAGTCACCGAATTGATTGCGTTCACGCTTTCTGAGCCATGGGTCGAATTTCGGTTCGCAGCACTTGCGAGTTAAGTGTATTTTTCGAATATGTGCTAAAAAACACACACGAAGTGTTCAGCACGCGTTGTACGCTCGAAAAACATATTTTATGGGCAGTAGGATTGAAAGACGTGTTTAACATCTGTAAACATATTTTGAAGAAGCTTTTATTGACCCGCGATTTTTTTGTGGCTGTAGGTTGGATTCGAGATTCGAAAGCACTGTATTTGTTGAAAAATCTGAATGCATTGACAATGTACATGTTGTATACCAGACATTTGCATGTCTGGCATTCATGTGGCTACCATTTACAGGTTCACAACAACTTCGTACTTTGAGAAGAACAGGCGAGGTGTTTCCACCGTTCTTGTTTTTTCGTTGTACTAAAGTTGTTAAATCCTGTGGGCAGCTGCAAACATTACAAGACGAGAAAAGCATAAGCTTGTGTTTTACCGATGAGAAAAGCACCTTTCTCCAAAGTCCAAGAAGAAAGCTAAGCACAATGTTAACGTTTTTTTTATATAATATCTTGATACGTATTTTGTCATCGGTGAGCGTTGACGATTGTTGCACGTGAAATTTTCACCGATCTGGGCCCATGTTTAGAATGCTGTTGACCTACACAAGGCACCGTTACAGCAGTTTGTGATTAAGAGGCAACTTAGTTAACACCTAGTTTTAACGGGGAACAAATCACGTACAGATGCCTCCAAACCAAGAAGAGATCTTACTAAAAATTACGTCCGAACATATTTGCCAATTCTGCGTCCCTAGTTTAGAATAAAAAAGACATCCAAAAACGTAATTGAAAGAATACAGCCGAACGATTCTTTTGAAAACAAAAACAAAAACAGAGAAAGCATTGCGCCGTTACTACTATTTTTCTGTCAAGATGAAATACAATCGTGATCTGGCATATCGGATAGCTTTTTTTTTGTTCCGGACGTCTTATATTTTCAATTTTAAGAGAGGACAAACGAAGGTTTGCTTACTCTGGCTAAAGCCGGCAGAAAAGGCCTGCGCATACTCAATCAGTCGACTTTATCCGCAACTTTTTTCTCCGGCTTCCTGCCATTTTGGCTTTTGAGCAAAGCCGCTTCATTTGAGAGCCAAATTATCCGGCTTATAATTTTTCGTTACATTTATGTTTTTCTACATTTGTGCTCCTTTTTGTTTAGAGCCATACCCCAGTAGCAGTCTGGTGAACACTAGGAGCATCCGAGACAGTCTGCTGTGACTTGAAGTGGAAGGGCAGAAAAGCCGTGCCGTAATGGAAAGGACAGACGTTGTCTCAGAAGAGACAAGTGCGGGTTGTCCCCGGTACAACCCGCACTTTTTCCCGCATACAAGTCTAGCTGAAAAAAGAGAAAATATATTCATAGCTCGCCTTGGTGGCTGTTAGCACTCCGCAACGAAGAGCTGGAGGTGGCTCCACTCTTCTTGTTTTATTTTTCTGTGAAAAAATTAAAGAAAACAAGAATTGGCGCTGCGCTTGGTGAAACTCGCGATTCTGGGCAGTGGGAATGGCTGTTACGTTAAATACTCCGTTCAAGCGCTCTACAATTTCACCGTATATCGCCGCTTGTAGTGGAAATGTACCGCTTTTCTGTAACGAACGTGCGGCAGTTCTTCCAGTGGTTCGGTAAGAGAACCTAAGGCACGATGCCGGAAACTGGCAAAGGCTCGTATATAAAGTTATATCATCATTTATTCATGTTCCGCGGTAGAAGTTCTTCCTGTGGTTCGGTAACAGAACCTAAAGCACGATGCCGGAAACTGGCAAAAGCTCGCATATAAAGTTATATCGTCATCTATTCACGTTTCGCGGTAGAAGTACAATGAATGTACCTACTATGCGAAAAGAAATGGGTATTTTGAGGTTATATGTATTCCTTGTGGCTTTGTAGCGAAGTCATGGTTAATGTTTTTTAAGGCCTGAACAGAGAATACAGGTCGATTACAAGCTGCTGGTACTAAAACTCTTCAGTTTAGAAGTTCCACTTTACTTTTAGCTGCAAATTGAGGCTATTATGCCTAATTCCGTTTCGGCATGATCGGTGCACACGGGGTTTCCTTAGGACATACACAGTGTAGGCATGAACTGCCAACTGAGCCTTTCGGGAAAATTAATAAGTTTTGGGTGTTTCTTCGAACGGTGGCTTTTCCCGGATATGCCGAAATTTGCGGATATGCCCACTATAACGTGTATACCACATCTATCCGAGAGCTTCAGAAACTTTATTATACGAGCTCTCCGTACCACTCAGTAATTCCAGGCTGTTTATCTGTGTATGCGTGTCAGCGCTTTTTGCTTAACTGCTGTATTACGGGCGCTTTCTTTTGCCCTTGTAGCCGAACACAGCGGCCACAAATTGTGAACATGAGGTGGTGACAAGGAATACTAGTGGGGAAGAGGGGTACCGATATATTCGTATGCGCCTTCGCGGCGATGTTAATGCTTTTGTTTTTCCAGGGAATAGCGCTTTGGGATATGCCGCGGAGTGACAGCTGGTTTAACGGCTTTTTACACTACTTAGGATTTATGTGCGTACGTGGAGCGTGTATACCAGAAAGAGAGGGGCCAGCGGAAAGGGACAGAAAAATTGCGTATTAGGCCTCGGGAGCACAGTTTTTGGGCCACCTTGACAGACAGGTGACCTTCTTAGTAAATAGTACTATTGTTACGCGACGCTTCCGGATGCACTAGCAAACGACGAGCAAGTTGCAGAATCCTTGGATGTTGGTCGGGGCTTATATCGACGGCGAAGTAGAGGACGGTGTTCGACCTGCTTTCGGGCAGATTTCTGTGTACTGCTACAAGAACGTTTGTCGCCTACTGCTGTAAATAGTGAAAGTAAGTATTCGGTCCAATCAGACACCGGGATCAGATGCAGCTTACATTTTTTGCCCTGAACTCCGCTCCGGGTACTGGTATGTGACTGTCGATGACATGGACCATGAAAAGACCGCGCTCGTCACGCCTGATGGAGCCTGCTAATTCAAAGTAATGTCCTCTGGCCTTTGAAATGCTCCGGCTACAGTTGAGCGAATGATGGATTCCCCTCTATACAACGCGTCAACTTACATTTGCTATCCAGATCGTGTCATCGTCTCTCCCCAAAGTTTCTGACCCACCCTCAATGCCTCTCCGACATTTTATCGTGTTCTGCCGAGCAGGGCTTCTGCTCAACTCTTCAAGATGTCACTTTACACAACCCAGCTGAAACAGAAAATATCGATGCTTGGCCACATTGTGGATACCACACTTGTTCCGCCCGACAACGAAAAGGTCCACGGCTTGCGAGAGTTTCGTGTTTCGCGCTCAGCTAAAGAGGTGCGAACCTTTGGCGGTCAGTGCTTCTATTTCCTCCGATTCGTGCCAACTTTTGCTGATATCGCTCGACCCCTCACCGAAACGATGTCCTATTCACTTGGGTCTATAATCAAGCTTCCCCTATCTCTCATCTTGTAATCACACTGACCAGCTCTTAATCATGGGCCACATCGACCACCGTGTTCCGACGGAAGTCCGCACAGACACTAGTTGCCACTTAACAAGCGCTGTTTTGGCACAAGTACAAAGCGGCCTTGATAAAAAAGTTGCGTGATCTAGCCGAACGTTGTCATCGGCAGAACGCCACTATACTACAACGGAGCTCAAGTGCCTTGCGTTTGTGCTGGCTGAAGGCTAATTTTGGCCGTACCTACACGGCCGTCAATTCACTGCAATCACCGAGCACCACTCGCTCTGCTGGCTGTCGTCGTTAAAATTCCGCACAAAGTGACTTGGTTGTTGGGTCTGTGCCTGCAGTAAAATACCGTTAACAGCTTCCACAAGTTCAGCAATTCGCACAAAGACACTGACGTTCTGCCTCGTTGCCCCGTCGGTACATCTCACAGCTCTGGCACTCCTGCGGATATCTATCCTTTGGTAATTTCAGATTTCCCCTAGATAGGCGGGGAACAACATCACGACACTTCGTTGCGCGCAATCATCAATAGCACCAATGTCACCCTCCTGTCCTTTCGTTAAGTGCCCTCCTGGAGCGCAGTGGAGTCCTACGCCGTCATAGCTTACCACTCCGCGGAGCAAGAATTATTGAGGAGGAGCAACAGGGCTTGCTCCGGCGGCGCTATAAACTCACGGTGCCGGGCACTCCGGGCACGGGCACGGCCCCGACGCGCCCTCTAACTCGAGGCGCCAAAGGAAAAACGCGCGCGGCGCGCTTTCCGAAAAGGACCGCTGGTTCAAGGTCAGTCAGTGCATAGCCAGCTGCCGTCATGGGCAGACGACGCCGACGAAACCCTCACGTGACTGGACTTTCATTGGATTGTTTGCGGCGGGAGATATCTTTGCGTTTCAAACATGGTTGTCGATATACGAAGGGGCTTTGATTTTTTTAGAACGCGAAACCTACCACAAAAAAAAAAAAAAAACATGTGGTTGAGAATCTATGTATGATTAGTTCCATTGGATGTTGATTCTTATCCTCTATGCCATTAGTTCATATTTAGACTGCCCTAACTTCTCTGCCCTGCCTGTGCAACATGAAAAGCGCGCCCAAATCTGAGAAGCCCGCGAGACGCAAGAGCAGCGAGAGTGAACCACTCGTCGCGAGGAGGCGGCGTCGGCAGACGTCGTCTGCCCCGGCATACCTTCTAGTGCTTTGTTTCAAATGCGGTGCGGCCTGCAACTAGGGCAGTATTTACTAATATCTGCTCTTAAAATGTCCAAAACTTTTATTTATTTTTTTACAGAAAAAAATCCGGCAATTTTCACAATATATTCGACGATATTACGATATTTGTGCGTCGCGTCCTTAGAAGGATATGTAACTATGGCAACTAAGGTCCCTAAAATACTTTAGGGACCTTAATGACAACGCACTTGACGCGTCATCTGTTGTGCTGCTCCGCAAGCTGCATTTCGTCCTTGCCAGACAGTGAGATTTACGCGCCGCCCGCCTGCGCTGTCCCACCCGAGCAGATTCCCCTCCTCGAATACTTCTCCGTGTTACCACTCTGATGTACCGGAAGCCCTCGTTGTACAGGAACACCTGTGCCAGGATGCCCTTAAACAGCTTCATGAATCGCCATTGGCTGGCCATCTGGGAGTGACACGCACTTATAAACGCGCCCAACCGAGCATCTTCTGACCCTGTCTCTACTAATCAGTCCAACTTTACGTCCGCTCTTGCGACCTATGCTAACACCGGAAGGAATTATCGGTGCTCCCCGCAGGCCACTTTCAGCATCTGGATAATCCTTCTGGGCCCTTCTTCCACGTCGGCTGGGCATTCTCGACCAAGTTCCTAATTCTTCTCGGCAGCAATTGCATTGCGGTTGCTACAAATTACGCGACCCCTATGGCTTCAAACGTGCCCGATTTCTTAAAAAATTACACCATCTCCCCGAAGGGACCTAGGTGGTGATGCAAAGCATCTCGGAGTTCCCACTCCCCCGTCGCGCGCGCGGCCGTTTTCGCGGCGTGGTCGCGTTGACGAGCGGCATCCGGATTCGCTTGGCGACGCTGGCGTTTCGAAGCGGCTTCGCTTTCGCCAGTTCTCTGACAGAATTGTTGGCGTTCATTCAGTTCATCGGACAAGCAGCAACTGAGTGAACGACGCGCGGAGAGGAGGAGAGAAGGAGCAGCGCACGCGCTATCGCACAGCTGGTGGGGAGAGGGGGAGAGGAGGAGCAGCGCACGCGCTATCGCAGAGCTGGCGTGGAGAGAAGGAGAGGAGGAGAGCGGCGTTATCGCACAGCTGGTGGGGAGAAGGGGAGAGGAGCGGACGGACGCCGACGGACGGACATAGCCCCGAGCAAGAGATGCTTTGCATCTAAAAACGTCATCTTACAGCACGGGGCTTTTCCACAACTGCTCATATATCGCGGACGTTCCTTTTAACAGCGAAGCTGTTGGTACTGGCCGTACGTTCGGTGTTGCAGAAAACTACCCGACTGGAACGCTATCGCCCAGCTGTCGCAATACCCACTAGACGACGGAAGGACACAAATGCCAGGTCTTAGCGTGCTACCCTACGTTCGTTCATGAAAAGAGCCACGCCGTAATAGGCGCGACACGTGCTCGAACGATAGGCCACGTCATAGGGTGCGCCTCTGGGTTCGTTTATATAAGAACCAGTCTTCGTGTCGTCGTGTGCATGGGCTCAGTATCGTAGAAGAGCCCTTGGTGTGGCAGCGTCTGCGCAGCGACTTTGCACCCACCCCTCGCGAAGACGACAACGACTAGCCCTATGGAATAAACAATGAAACTTAGCCTGTGATCTCCTTCGCTTGTGCCCAACCCGTCGCATACAGCGGCGTGTCTCCCACAGGCTAACAGCCAGAAAGAACGCTTTAACCGTAACTTGGCCGAAACTTGACCATGTACATCTCCTCTGATCATAAAGATTGGGACACGGTGCTTCCTTACGTCGTGTTCGCTGATCACTGTTCACGTCAGGATATCGGTGGCTATTCCCCATTTTCCCTTTAATACGGCCGGAAGCCCACTTTTCCCATGGATACCCTACTACCTGCCATGTCCACCCCGTCGAAAGCGTATGCCCATGACACCATCACTCTAGCTGAATCGGGCTGTCAGATTGCTCGTGCGAACCATTGTGATTCATGGGCAACCGAAAAAACCCGATAGGACAAGCACCACACGGTGTCCTTTCCACCAACCTCTCTTGCCCCTTCTGCAGACACCTGCTAGCCGCGTGGGTCAAGTCAAGTCAGTTCTTTCCTCAAAGCTTATTCCGCGTTACGGCGGTCCTTAATGCGTAGGTGACAGATGTCATGCACTCATATATACCCTTCTGTCCTCACCCCACCTAACCTGCCCTTATCGCTCATTATTCACGCTTCCCGCCTGACGGGCTACCACTCACCGACAGCTGCTGTCCCCTGGCCGGCCCGGGGATGATGTTTTGCGACGCTTCTGGATGCAGTGGTGAACGACAAGCACGCTGCAGCATCGTGGTATGCTGGTGAGCGCTTAGAAGAACGCCGAAGAAGAGGGCGTTGTTCGAGTGGGCTTTCGCGTGGGCGTATTGCGGCACAATTTCGGTAATATCTTTCTCTCAGTGGGCGATTCTTCACTATCCTGTACTCACCAGTGTACGCACCCTTAAAATTTGAATGGAATTCATTGTTCAGTCTTTCCCGCCAATTTGAGGCAGCCCTCACCGGGATGAGATGCCATTTTCCATAATTAAACGTATCATTGAAGAGATCTGAATTGATTGATAGATTTGACTGTAGGGTTTAACGCGCTGACGCAACGCAGGCGATAAGGTGCGCCGTAGTGGAGGCCTCCGGATTAATTTTGACCACCTAAGGGTCTTTAACGTGCGCCGAAATCTCGTACACACGGGCGTTTTATCTGATCGCCTCCACCAGAAAAGCGGCCGCCGCGGCCGGGAATCGAACCCGCGTCCTCGTGCTCAACAGATCTGAATTGATATCAACAGTCGCCTGTTTTGTAACCAACCCGAATCTCTACAACATTTTATTTGAATGCAGTCTCTTGGAAAAGCAAATTTCCAAAGTGCCCCATTCAAACACCTTGGCCTTGAAATAAAATTTTGCTCGTCCTTTTATTCAGCAATAGCAGCCTTGGAGAAGCAAAGAATGAAATTCACTCTCTCCTTCAAGAATTCATTACGGCCACCGGGAGACTCCTGGGTTGAGCCGTGCTTTTCTTTGTGTCCTCCACTGCCCCCGCGGAGTGTATATGTTTTTTTTTTACTTCTCGGGGTTTTCCAATTCAAAAGTACGCACTTTATCTAGTCGCAGTGTCTAGAGTGCCGTTTGACGGCGCTCTACCTCAGTGTTGCTGCAGTGGCTTGAGTGCCGTCCGTGCACATTCGATTGTGTAACACTATAGGCTGGCGCAGGGCACAGCGACAGCCGTTTTGATTCGTCTCAGCCCCCTGGTACCAACGGTGTTGTTTTGACGCGGCTTTTGCCACTGTTACTTTTTTACATATTTATTTTCAATTGTAATTTTGCAAGCGTAGGTTGGGTTTTGGTGTTTCAAATAATTCGTTTATTTTAGTTAGCTTAGGTGATGTTCGTTACATTGCTCTACGTTACATCAGGGAGAGCAAAGTGGTGCCAGATGCGCAAATTTTGAGCGAAACGCCGGTGGACATCGCTTTAGTGAAGCTCGAATGGTACTGTCGGATGGCACTTCGCGCACAGCCTCAACTAATCACCCCCATTTCCAAGACCTGCCGAATTGTCCTCAGTGGGTAGGCCTTAAGTAGATGAAGAGCAAGACTGCTTTGTACTGCTACAAAATTCTGCTTGTCGCCTGCTCCTTTGAGCATTGTAATACGTATTCCGTTAAACCTAATAATATGAGAGAGTGCACTTCTTCACAAATATTCCGATAAACACGGGGAATGAATTTAGCCGATATAATTAACACAGTGCCCAGTCGTTTCACAATTGTTTGTATTTCCACTTATTTACAGAGAGCCTCCTGGCGAGATTAAACGGAGTCCCCGCCTCCGTGACAGGCCGAAAGCACACGAGGAAAGCACCGGTACTTTCTCTGTGTTGGCACACCTGGCTAACCATATGCATTCAGACGACCGATACGTATGAGACATAATTAAACTCAGATCGGAACATTACACTCGAGTACGAGATTTAGATTAGGCTTTACGGACTCACTCGTAGATTAGTCACCACCGCATGTCGCCACGCTAGTCGGGCGATCAAGTGGTAGGTGGCCTTCGTCGCTTTTGGCAGCATTTAGGCGTAGCTTGTTTGCAATGCATACTGCTTGAAACATATTAAAGCGGTAATCGTCTGAACCCGTGCCCGGAATCAGGTTCAACGCCGAACGCAATGCTAGCAAAAGTGCGATTAGATAATTTCCGCAACGTTAACACCAACGCGAACGCTACAAGAGCAGAAGAGCCCATACCGGCAGGCAGGAATTCTGGCGCTCATCCCGTCCCCTTCCCCCACAGACGTTGACGAATGAGCTTTGGGGAGAATACAGCAAAATTTCCAGTACCGTGATTATTGGATGGCACTAACTCTCCGCTGCCCTGCTTCAGCTCTTTGCGGGAAAACGTGCAGCGTTAGTCACGATAGTGAAAAGTCGAGCAGAGGAGGGATGGCGCGTAATAGGTCCACCGGGATTTTTACCTGGTGTAAGCACAGTTACACAGCGCCGTTTTGAAAAATTATTGTGGAATGAGACCTGTGGGAAATAAACATTACCATAAAAACACTCTAAACGGTCGGTGAGAGATGTTGCAGCGCCCCTCTAATACCAGCACTGTCAGTCACGGATGAGCGCAAGCACAGCCTTCACAATGCCTCAAAATGAAGCCCGCTGATTTAAAACCACTCAACCGTCGTTTCAACTAACTTCCCTTCCCAGGAAGCGTGTTAAAGACGCTTTCTGTATGCATCTTCCTCCCAAAAATATAAACCCACCTCACCGCCATATTGTTTGCCGAAGTTACTCTTGCTCGTCGGTTATGGGAAAGTTCTCTCTTTCCTAGACGCATTTTTAGGTTTCTGGGGCCATGATATCGGTGTTTTTATTTTGCAGTTTTAATTTTGTTGATAAAAGTGTACAACGTATACCTATGCCAGCGAAAGCTTTTGAAGGGGTGAAGGTGCCATACTTTGTCTTTCGACCTTTTTCGACCCGGAATACCGTTAAACAAAATATAGAGACCACATACAGACATCTCGCCGCTAGGGAAACGCTACCCTTTCCGCACTCCTTGTCACGAATGGGACTCCGTTTTCTATATCAGTAATACCGATTCGGTTGTGTTTTAAGGGGTATTAAAAAGGGGAAAGGAGCAACTGGTTCTGATTAATAGAGATTATAAGAGTTCCCTTATTTCTCATAATTATCAAACTTACTAAACTGACTAGTTTCAATCGGTATAAATGGGAATGACTAAGCTCACATGAAGAATTGTTTCGGTGTTTGCGCTTGTGTCGCGTGGAGGTGTACCCCCGAGCTAGCACATCAGGATGGATAGGTTTTCCGCTCTCGCACCCTTCAAAAGACTCTCCTCTCCGTTTTTTTTTCTGCCGACACCCGGCCGGGCTACAGCGGTGGCGTCCGCTGCTCTAGCCCGGCCGTGGCCGACTCTTCCGCATTCGAGACGCCTCCCCCGTGAATCCCAGGTAACGGCTGGCAGAATCTCTGGATTCACTCTTTGTAGAGCCACGAGGGTGAATTCAAGTGACGTCGCATGGGCAACTGTTGTGGGTGTGGTTTGTAGCTTTGATTTACAACCACCTTCACAGCGTGGATTGGAGCCAATGTTTTTTGAAGTGGTGACTGGTGCGGCCTCAAAATTCAACAGAATGTTGAAAGAGAGATAAACAGAAGGTAAGCGTAGCTTTCGCCTTCCCATTCTTATAAATCTCTAAGCATTCCCCGTAATTTTATTACTCGTTTACCTCACACGGACATCCTAATCAACGTGACGGCTTTGTGCGTCGAAGGTAATCAAAAAATGGAATCGATTCGATCAAGTTTTGTTCAGGGACTACGAAAACGGTTATAATTCAATCGCTAACCACGATGACGTGAGTGATTCGTGTCCTCATTGGATGAAACAATGCTATTTGATGCAATTATCACGCGTTTGTTTTCGCTAATTTTACGTTATGTCTTGGTGTCCTTGGACCAGTGATGGAGGACGCATGGGAAGGTAGAGTAAAGTCGTAAGGGGGAACAGCCGTAGCCACCCATGTTCCAGAGCCTCCCAAGCCACTCACTGTTCAAAATCGCCGCAGGTGGGCTTCCCCACAACACGCCAGAAAAACCAATAATCGGGACCAAATGCGCAGGTTTGGCGTATGAAGAGGCCCAGCATGCTATTAGAGCAAAGTATAGTATCTGCGCTGTGACAACAGCGCAAGGCGTGCACCTGTGCTGTTGTCACTGTGAAGACACTATTATTTGCCCTGATCGCATGCTGCGCCTCGTCATTCGCCATATTTGCGCATTTGGTCTTTCTGGAGACTGGAGTGTTGTGGTGAAGCCCACCTGCGACGATTTTGAACAATGACTTGCCTACGCGGCGTGGCATTGGGCACTGTCAGCAGCACGGCTCAAGTGAGCAGCGGCAGCGCACGGCAGTTTACCCCGTGTTTAAAAATTTAACGACCACCCGCGGGAATAATCGGATCTGTGGGGCTTAATCCACTTTGCTCGAGTCGGCAGCCCCAGAAACAGTTTCATTTGGTTGTGTGCTTTTATCCCCCTGTTTTCGTCGTTGTTTTTTACTCTGTTTCCCTGTGATTTTGTATAAGCCAATAGGACGTTTGTTTATACTTTTGAATAGGGCGTGTAAAGAACGCCTACCCTTTCGTTAGTGTTGAAGAATGTGGAAACCATAGCTAGGAGTTTCGAAAAGTGTCGTCGATATATACTTTGCGTTTACGCGCGCTCTTATGGAAGAAATGCTTTTTGCAATTCCATACGGTCCCAAGTTGGTACACGAAAAAATGCGGAACTGTAATTTTCTTGCATCGTGGCAAGATACTCGCTGTCACGTGGTGGATGGTGAGGGTGTCTTGACCAGCTCAGAGACATAAACGCAGGAAAGCCGTTGACAGGGTTAACACAGCACACATTTAATGCACACTTGGAAGAACCCTAAAGCAAACCACTCAATAGAAATCAATTTGCACACAACCAATAACCAATCAAAATCTTAACTATATATCCCAAAATACAATCGACAACAAAACACAAAAAGTCTCCGCAATAAAGTTCTACACAATTCGTTCAAATACCCTCATTAGTAAACAATAACACTCACCTCAGCCAAGTCTCTACCACAACTACTTTCTAGTTGTGTCCTACGACAAGTGTCCCTAATGGACTGGCCTACCCCCGTCATCGTCGCTGACGAGTCGCACCCGTTGCGTGGCCGTGAGTCGGTGGTAGCCGTTGTCTCTTGTTGATGCCGGCGTTCGATGCGCGCGGTCGTTGCTTGGACGGCGTGGGTTCCGAGCGTCCTGACGTGTTTCCTCGGTGGCTACCTTCTGGTAGCAGCTGCCGCTGGAGGCCCCAGGTAGGTCTCGGTGCGAACGTAGTCCTTCGGGGCCGTCGAAGCGAAGGTAGACGGAGCGTGGACGCTGAACAGCTGGTGTCCGACCGATGCCGCTGGGGCCACCAAAACACAGTTTGGTGGAGCGCCTAGGACACCGCAGCCGATGCGAGGTCGGCCCGCTCCTGCCCAGGCTTGGATGACATTGTCGATGGCCTTACCGCGTCCACCTGGCTCGTTCCTCGCGTGCTCCTTCCACCTCCTGGTTCCGTGCCTCCTCCCTCCTCTTGTGCGCCCTGGATTTAACCCCTCTGGGCTTGATCGCGGCACACTCTGATTGGCTCCTTGCCTTTTTGTGTCCATATTTCGTCATCACGCCCCTTGCCTCCAGCGCGGCGTTCTCTGATTGGCTGACCACTGCGCAACCATATTTGGCCACCCTGCCTTATTGTTTCGGCGGGGCGTTCATTTAATGGTGCGGTCTTGGCGCGCAATTCGAATTCCTGTTTCTCTTTGTTTTGTATTTTTCTCGGGAGGTTTTCATGCATTCCCTCTCAGGGGGTGCCCTTGACACATGACACTGGCATCGTAGTCACAGATGAATTCTTTTTTAGAAGAAGTGACAACTGGGCTAGTTGACAATGCATATGGGACATCTTGAAGGTAGCGCACTTAAACACGGACACTAGCGAAAGAAACGACAAATCACAGCACTTTTTTTGTAACTTTCACCGAAGCGCAGCTTCCCCGGTTCTCTTAAACATATGTACATGCACCGTGCACGCTGTTTTTGGCCTTAATCCGTTTTCGCCATCTTGTAAAAAGGCAGAGCAGAAGCTGGGGCAAAAGAATCTCTACGCGGGAAGAGTACGTTCAGAAGCGGGACGGAAGACACAGTTTCTGTATAGCTTAACAGCAATCTGAAATCACTGACGGGGGCCCAAGAATCGCTTCCCACCTGGAATGTCAAGCAAATTTTATTTTTCTTCGCGAAGCAAGTTACAAGAGTAGTGGGTACGGGCGGACCGGAAGAATTGTTGAGGACCAGCTAAGAAATTTCACAACTTTTATTTCTCTCGCTTTTTGTATTTGGAATTGGGTTAGCAAAACTGACACATCACTTTATTCAGACTCTTCCCGCCCCTTTAAACTTTTAAATACCGCACACAAATCTGTAAGCTGCGTTTTCTATGTGCCTAGCCCAAGTGGAGAATCCCCACCGTATGGCAGAACCAGCGCCGAGCTTGCGTCCACTGGCTGCGGGGGCGGTTCGGAAGGGCGACGGAATTCAATAAACGGCGGAGAGACCAAGGCGAGAAAGTCGATTTACATTTTGCCGCCCAGCGGTGCCTGCCGGCTTGAATCCTCGTTCGAATCGTATTATCTCAGGTGCCGGGGTGCGCGTAGCGCTCCGTCAGGACGTAGCAGCGCATGTGACCCAATTCTACCCTTACGCGAGCGGAAGACAATCACATCCCGAAAACAAAGAACGGGACGAAGACGAAAACAAAGCAGTTTTTCTAAGCACCAACTCTTTCCGTTTCTCTTTTTACCGGCAGCTAAAACAAGACTTTAAACCCAACTTTCTCTCCCTTTAAGCCTTTGGCTGTTGAGAAAAGGGAGATAGGGCTTGGTCTAGCTGTAGCCGTTAATATATTAAGCAAAACTCACGAGGGAATCCGGATCAGTCTCGAGTGTTCATCGGAAGATTTTTGATGTGCGTAGATACGTAGGTTTTTCTAATTAACATTTATATCGGTCCTGTGAGGGATACATCATATTACGTAAGTGACTCATGATGGGGCCAAATAAATTGTGCTGTATCAAGCGAACGTTACCAGAGTAACGACTCTCTCAGTTTTCATACAGGAGTATGTTAAAGTCTTTTTTAAACTCTCGGTGGCTGCTCCCGAGTTACCCTCGCACTTCCCCGCGCGATTATTCGCGCTATTTCGCAGTTTCAGGAAACTCACGGGATCATCACTCTTAAAGTATTTGTTACTTCGAAGGTGACAAGGTCGAGCAACTCATAGTTTGAAACAAAACTGAGCTTTCTAACAGCTATATCAATTTTCAGCTGCAACGAGAAGATTGATGGTGACAATATTGATCGCTCATTCTATGCGAGGAGGAGAATGTTTGGATATGCTTATGTCTGTTCTTCGGAAACTTTTCAATCATCGAACTTTTTGTTGGCCTGATCGTGGGCTCGGCTATTAAAGCACGGAGTTTCTGCAATTTTTTCCTTGCTATAAATTACAAATTACTCCATTAGCGAGCTGGTCTGTGGGGAAGTCAACGCAAAAGCGTGCTACCGCGCACATTACAGGATTCTGGGTATGCGTTTGCACATGTTGGAACATTGGCGCATGTTTGCGTTCGTTCGCATGCTTGTGTCAGTTCGACGTGTGCACATGCGATTGTCTTTCTGTGTGCGCGTTTGTATGCAGCTGTCTCTGTGTATGTTTTCGGTAAGGCGTTTAAGGGCGCATGCATGTGCGCGTGTGCCCATGGGTGTGTGGGTGTGTGCCTCTATACGTTCGGTAGGGCACCTAAAATTTCACAGTGTATATGAGCACTTGTGTGCGTTTGTGCGTTTGTCTTCTGTTAGAATTTACATTTCGGGCGTTCGTCCATGCGAGCATGAGACTTTGAGTGTGTCTGCATGTCTTTATCTTGCGAAAGCCTTAAAAGTCTCTTTGTTCAGTTGACCTTAAAGGGGCACTGACACAAAAAATTTTGCATCTTTTTTTTTTTGTTGCGATAAGTAGCTAGTGACCTACTTATAACCTGTAGAAACCTCATTTGCTTCAGCGTACGACGGTTGTTTAATTAGAGGCATTTTCAATGCGGCCAGTCGCAGTTTCGGTTTCAGCGAGTGCCGCGAAACGATGGATTTTGTAGATTTTGTGTGAACAAAGCTGACCACGTGACCACCGGAGGGATATCACAGAGCAGAGCCGCCGTAGCACTGTCGAATCCGCATCGACGGCAGTTTCTGCGATGCCCCCGCGTACTGATCTCGTGAGGCGCTTAATTAAAAAGCGACCGTGGATGTGACGCAGGACCTGCGAGTGCAAATGCTACCGCGGCTAAAGAACGACGCGCGACGCTCGAGACGGTGGGTGGCAAGACGCGCGCTGGGAGCAGCCGGCCGGTCTGCCTACAGGTCCGCCTACAGATGTGCTCGGCTTGGCACTGCGGCGGATATTCGAGTGCCGCTCTCGTAAGCGGTGCAGATGCCAATTTTTAATGCAACCCGCCATCGCATCATTAACTCCTTTATCATCCCCGCACGGGGCACCTTGAGTAATCTTGGTGACGGTACTGGCGATACCGCGGACCCCGAGCCCCCCAACATAAGCTGTGACCTACCGTGGTGATGTGTTTTTAAGGTGAAGGGTAGAAACCTCAAACGGTGGCCGTCGGAGCCCAGGTCAAGCCCCGGCGGATGGGCTCCCTGTCTGTCTACCAGGCAGGGAGCTCCGGGACCTCTTTAACTACCAGGGTAAGGTCAAAGAAGAAAGTACCCCCGTCTCCCTGCTTTTTTCTATGCCGTATGGAAAAATCAAACCCCCTCCTAAACGTGATCGGTCCCTGAAAAGGGGCCGCACCAAAGTCTTGTTTCCTTCACTTCAAAGCATGAGCTTCCCCAAGCCAGACAGCTATTCTCGTTTCATTGTTATCGAATCTCTTGACGCAGCCCACCCACTTGCTTCACAATCGGTATTTTTGATTACAAAATACCTTGACGGAATAATTGGGAAAACCTACAATGTCAAAAAAACAACGCACAGGTGAAGTGCTCGTCGAGGTAAAAAACAAGCAGCAGGCAACCACACTCCTTGGTCAGACGAAAATGGTCGATCTGGACATCAGGGTCACACCCCACTGCAGCCTGAATAGCTCGCAGGGTGTGATCTCTGAGCCAGACCTCCTAAACGAGACAGATGACGACCTTCTTGAAGGTTTAAAGGATCAGGGCGTCACCGCCGTGCGCCGCATCACGATGCGCAGGGATGATAAGATAATCCCCACCAAACATATTATCCTGACCTTCAACCGCTCCTCACTTCCTGAACATATCAACGCAGGCTTCATTCGATGCTCCATACGTCCTTACATTCCGAACCCGCGCCGCTGCTTTAAGTGCCAGCGGTTCGGGCATGGAACCAACTCCTGCCGTGGCCATCTGACCTGCGCAAAGTGCGCCCAGCATGATCACCCATCGGACAATTGTCCATCATCAACCCTCACCTGCGCCAACTGCCAGGGATCCCATGCCGCCTACTGTCAAAAATTTGAAAAGTTTCAACTAGAAAAGAAAATCATCAACAGCAAAGTCACTGAAAACATCACCTTCCCAGAGGCGCGAAAGAGGTTCGCCTCTTTCCCCCTGGGCAGGTACGCCGACGCGGCTCGCCGGGGGGCGGAGCGGCGTCTGGTCTCGGCGGGGACCCAGTACCGCGAGTCCGACATGGTCTCGGCCCCCCCCCCCCCCCCCCTTGGGGTGCCTCAGGCAGCCCAGCCCGGCACCACTCTGCTCGCTGAACCAGCAGCGGTTGTGGTGGCAACCTTTTCCGTCGGGACCGGTGCCGCTCCCGTCTCTGCCTTCCCGTCCGCCAGTGCGTTAGAGGGTGCCATGGACACCACGGGCCACGCACCGGCTCCTGCCGCCACCGCACCGCCGGTGCCACTTCTGGTGCCCCCGACACCAGCGGCGGTGGCGGCTCAAACGAAGGGCCCCCGAAGGGGGGCCAAGTCCGGGGGGCCCAGTTCCATGGGCACGCCCAGGACATCGGACGACGAGATGGACGTCGTGCCGTTCTTTTCTGCAACGCAGCGCAAGGAGCGGCCTCCGACGTCCAAGCCTACAGATAGGACGCCCAAAAAGCCCAATCCAAGAGTCACAGCCCAGAAAGACGACACATAAACATACACACTCCAGTAGCTCTCACACTAAATAATGGGAAGAGAAAATATTGTTCAATGGAACTGCAGAGGCCTTCTGAATAATCTTGACGACGTGTATGAGATTCTGCATACCAATCAGCCAAGTGTAATGTGTGTTCAGGAAACACATTTGAATTCTAAACACACAAATTTCTTGAATAGTTACCTGGTATACAGGAAAGACAGGGATGGCTGCACACACTCTTCTGGCGGTGTGGCCATAATCGTCCGGAAATCCTTAGCATGCCACCCTGTCATTTTAAACACTATCCTTGAGGCTGTAGCAATACGCTTAATAATATTTAATAGGTTGATAACGGTATGCTCCATTTACATTCCTCATGATGTTACACTTTTGAGCTCTGACTTCGAGGCGCTGGTTGACCAGCTGCCCGAACCATACATTCTAACAGGCGACCTTAATGTTCACAATTCTTTTTGGGGCTCTTCTAGTACGGATGGCCGGGGTCGCCTGATAGAGAGGTTTCTTACATCCCCTGGAGCATGCCTTTTCAACAATAAACAGCCTACATACCATAACATAGGTCACAACACATACTCATATCTTGACCTGGCTATTGGCTCTGCAATTCTCTTTCCATGTCTTGAGTGGAGTGTGGGCACGGACCCATATGGTAGGGACCATTTCCCCACTTCATTAACGTATATAGGTGCAGGCCCGAGCAGTCCATCTTCCCATAAAATGTTTAATGCAGCAAGAGCTAACTGGAATACATTTACAGAGACATCCAAACTACACCACACATTCATAGGATACCTACACGTTGAAGAAGCTACCCAGCTGCTCACGGCGCACATCCTCGACGCTGCCAAAAAGTCCATTCCCCACGCCTCTGGTGCCTCGCGCAACCAGCGGAGGCCGTGGTGGAATGAGGACTGTAGGCGGGCGCGAGAGGCCCAGAACAAGGCGTGGGGTGTCCTTCGTCGGTACCCCACGTCGGGTAACCTTATTTTGTTCAAACGGGCTAAGGCGTTAGGAAAACGTGTGCGCCGTGAGGCAAAACGAGAGAGTTGGCGTTCCTTCATAACTTCAATAAACTCCTACACAGACACACGGAGAGTATGGACAAGAATACGCAAACTCAAAGGACAACAAACACACAGCCTGCCTCTGGTCATCACAACAGGGGACACACTCGAAGACCAGGCTGACACCCTCGCACAACACTTCTAACACGTGTCCAGTTCAGCACACTACACAAACACTTTCATAAAACACAAACAAACGGCCGAAAGGAAGCCTATACTAGATAACAATAGGTCAACATCTTCTTATAACTCAGAGTTTTCACTGCATGAGCTGAGGGCTGCTTTTAGCACGTGTAAACCCTCAGCTCCACGCCCAGACATCACATACACAATGATACAACACCTGCACGCAGACACTCTTCTAACACTCTTACACCTATATAACAAGATATGGCTTTTGGGGCAGATTCCAAACTCTTGGAAGGAGGCTATAGTTGTAGCTTTCCTGAAAGAGGGAAAGGACCCGTCGTCCCCCTCAAGCTACCGTCCTATAGCCCTGACGAGCTGCCTGTGCAAGCTCTTCGAGAAGATGGTAAAGCGCAGGTTCGTGTACTTCCTCGAGTACAACGGTCTTCTCGAGAGCTGCCAGGCAGGCTTTAGGGTGGGACGATCGACGAACGATCAACTGGTAGCTCTTGACTCGTACATCAAGGATGCCTTCGCGCATAAGCAGTATTGTGTAACTGTGTTTTTCGACCTTGAGAAGGCATACGACACCGCTTGGCGTTATGGGATACTTAGTGACCTCAAGTCATTCGGTGTTTCGGGTAACATGTTGGACACTCTTGTTAGTTACTTGTCAGACAGAACGTTTCGAGTAAGAGTTGGTTGTGCACTATCAAAGGTTCACGTCCAAGAAAATGACGTACCACAGGGTGGCATGTTGAGCTGCACTCTCTTCATAGTGAAAATGAACTCTCTTGGTAAGGCACTGCCACCTACAATCTCTTATTCCATGAATGTAGATGACGTGCAGATATCCTATAAATCATGCAATATGTCAATCTGCGAACGTCAAGTCCAGCTTGGTGTAAAGAAATTTGCCGGCTGGGCAGACAAGAATGGTTTTAAATTAAATCCTGTAAAAAGCTCCTGCCTTGTGTTCTCCAGGAAGCCCGGGGTCTATATGGACCCAGACATTACTCTTAATGGCGTGTCGCTTCCTGTGAACAAGGAGCACAAGTTCTTAGGTGTTGTGTTTGACCAGAAACTCACATTCATTCCACACATCAAGGAACTTAAACATAAATGTCTGAAAACAATGAATATACTTAAGGTTCTCTCCCATCAATCGTATGGTTCCGACAAAAAACTCCTGCTACGGCTGTATACTGCTTTGGTTGGGTCTCGTTTAGACTATGGCAGTGTGGTGCTTTTCGCACTAGCCCTGTCGAGAGTCTGTATGTCTAGTGTGATAAGTGGAGCCTTGAGAACCAACGAACGTACACGGACTTGCTATATGCTTTTAAAATTTCATCCCTGAATAATCATCCTTTTTATCCTGTCTTTAACGATACATCAACATCTCTGCTCTTTGTAAATCGCCCATCCGTTCCTCTGCCCTTTTCACTTACAGTGAGAGAGTGAGCCTCGGATCTCAGTGCTTCGTTTTCAGATGTGTACAGGTCATCCTTTTCAAACAGTTTACCGCCTTGGCAAGCTCGCCCTGTGTCGTGCGACCTTTCTTTTATGAGACTTGAGAAAAATCGGGTACCACGAGCTGCAATACTGCAGCACTTTCTGTCTTTGCAGTTTAAATACACACGTGCAGAATTTTATAGTGACGCTTCTAAAACTTCCAGTATGGTGTCGTGCGCTGCTCATGGTCCTAATTTCAATGCACCCAGAACCATGAGCGTGCACGCAACAATTTTTTCAGCAGAAGCGTATGGAATTTTACTGATTGTAAGACACATTCTTGAAAATCAAATTCCCAATTCCATCATTTATACAGATTCTTTGAGTGTTGTTCGCGCACTGTCATCGCACAAGCCCCCCAAAAACCACATAGTTAATCTTGTATTCAGCACTATCATGTCCGTGTATGCACAAAAGCATGAGCTGGTCCTCTGCTGGGTTCCAGGACACGCAGGGATCGCTGGGAACGAGTTGGCAGACGAGAGGGCCGCTGCTGCTGCACTCAGGAACACTGTGGACATTACAACGGTACCCTACACAGACCTCAAGCCACACATAAGACAACACATGCGTAGAACATGGCAAACACACTGGGATGAACAGACAGACAACAAACTACATGTAATAAAGCCACACTTGGGACGGTACACAGCTGACTCACGCAACAGACACACGGAAGTCGCCTTGGGTAGGCTGCGGATAGGGCACACCCATGCAACGCACTCGTATCTGCTGACGGGATCTTCTAGACCCCAGTGCAGCAGGTGCGGAGAGGCCCTATCCGTAGTGCACATACTAATCACATGCAAGGCACTTCACACAACACGACACAAACACTTCAGAGAACTCTACAGACAACATAATCCGCTACATCCATCGTTTTTTCTAGGTGACGATGCCATTGTTTCCGTGAAACGTGTGTTTGAGTATTTGTCAGACGTCAAGTTTTTAAACCTCATTTCCTATCACGCATAATGAAATCTGGCCCTATACACCAGCCATGCTCATTGTCGATTTGTGATTTTACTTTTGTTTTTGCTGACTTTACTTAGTGTTTAAGGTTTCACCCCTTAGTGTTTAAGGTTTCACCCAAAACTATTGTTTTGGCGCTCTTTGCCCCAGTTGGACTTGCGCCATAAACATCCAACCATTATCATCAACTCCTTTCTCATGTAAGCCACCATGGTCGGGACTTGGGGACAATTTCGTGCAGCGGTAACTCGAGCTACCTGCGCCGGCCTGGGCCACTTCGCGGCCGTGGCCGCCGCCTGCACAGCGACTGTGCGGCTAGCTCAGTGGGGTTTTCGTGCCTCCGGCGCGTTTTCGCATCCAATGGTAATAAACAGTAATAGAAACAGAGTGCCTGGAATCGCTGCAGAACTTTGGTCGCGGCCAGATGCCCGATGATCTGACGAAATCACGGCGCCTCCGCCGCCAACGATCTGGTCGTTCGTTCTCGAGAGCAGAAGCTCCGCCCTCCGGCCCTCCGATTGGAGCGGCGAGCCGGGCGAGCCGGCGAAAAACGCCGGCAGTGCGGAAGCGGCAAACACAAACTCGTGACGTGTTTGGATGTTGTTTATTTACACAATATCCTCGGGATGTCGATTGCGCGTGGTCACCTGCTGGCTGCTCGGTTGCGTTTTGCACACTTTAAAATTGATTTTAAATATGCTCTAGGCTGTATTCGCCGCTGATATTTTGCAGATGATGTATATGTGTTCCCACCAATCTATCTCCGAAGTTATCTCGCCTTCAAAATTTTGTGTCAGTGCCCCTTTAACGAAAACTGGCCGTTCGCACTTATAGCATAAAGATTCTTGTGGAAACAGAAAAGATTGATTGATTGATTGATTGATTGATTGATTGATTGATTGATTGATTGATTGATTGATTGATTGATTGATTGATTGATTGATTGATTGATTGATTGATCGATCGATATTTGGGTTTAACGCGCCACTACACAGGCTCTGAGGCGCGCAGTGGAGGGCGCCGGATTAATTTTGACCAACTGGGGATCTTTAAAGTGTGCCGAAACCTCGAACACACGGGTATTTCCGCTTTTCGCCTCCATCAGAAGAGCGGCCGCCGCGGCCGGGAATCAAACCCGCGTCTTTGTGGATGCAGAAAAGAAATCTGTATACACTGTAGTTCGTACAAGAATTGAAACGAAGTTTCCAGAAGGACACCCGAGTCCGTTGCCACAGCGCTACAACCCCACCTCTGCGGTCCACCAAGATTCGCCAAGTGTGTGCGTCGCGCCGCTGGTTACACAAAACCAATGGCCAAGTGAACTAAGGCATATAAAGTGAATTCAGAGCAACTGAAGTGCAATGAAAAAAAATGCAGTAATCTAAGTGACGTAAAATCAAATAATGGTTATTCGTAATTAATTAGGGTGAAACAAAGTATATCAGGGGTGTCAGTGGAAAGGAGGAGGAGGAATAAACATTTATTCAACTGTACGAGTTCCGGTGTGGGAGGCCTCCGTAGTCCAGGAAGCCTTGGTCCTTGGCAGCCCGGCTGGCCCTGTCCACCAGTCGTTGCTGGTTTTGAGGGCGTGAGCTGGTCAGCTGGTCCTCCCACTGCTCGAGTGTTGGGTTTGGTAGGGGGGCTAATGATGGTAATTGTCGGCACTCCCAGACCATAAGGTAGAGTGTTGGGTGTGGGGCATTGTTGACAAGTCAATGTGTATGTTGTTGGGTATACATGGCAGGGAGTAGTGTTCCGTGGGGGTAGGTGTTAGTTTGCAGCTGTCCGAGGGCAATGGCGCACTCTCTGGTCATATTGGGGTGTGGGGGGGGCGAGGGGGCGGTAAATGCTGCGCTGCAGTCGGTAATCGGCGAGGACATCCCTGTATCTTCTTGGAATGTCATCGCGGGAGGTCATCAATCGGTCTGCCAACGTGGGGAAGGCCCGGAAGGTATGCTCGCGGGCAGCGGCGTGGGCCGCTTCATTCCCCTCGTAGGATGCGTGGCCTGGGGTCCAGACTATGTGGAGGGGGGGGGGCGGCGCTTTGTAGGAAATGAAATTGATTTAGGTTATTTATGACGCGATAAAAAGGAATAACTCAGCGATTTGAGGGGGAATACCAAGCGAAATAAGGGGTATGACTTCGCTATTTCGGCCAATGTAGGCGTATAATAAATAGGTAATTGATGTAAGTAACGAAGTGGGTAGACCACCTAGTTAAGGAAATGGCTACGAAAAGATGGTAAACCTAGTAGAGTAAGGCCAAGAATTGGATATAGAGGGAATAAAGGCCAACTGCACTGAAAATCTCGACCTCTTGAAAACCTGATTTTCGTATAGTCAGCCTAAACAGACTGCAGGATACAAAATATGACAGCTAAAATACGCGTATTCACTGCGCCAAAGACCATCCAAAATCGAAGTTTTTGAAACCAAATTGAGAAGAGCGCGGCCATTATTGCCAGGCTGAAGTGACGTTGCAGCCGGCCCAGCCAGCGACCGAGTGGCCGCAAGCGGCTGGCCGGTCGCTGCAAACCTGCGCGCAACGCTTCGCCCTCTCAGCAGCCCAGGAGAAGCGTGCCCAGCGGAGCTCGACCGGCTCTTCTGGCTGGCCGGAGGAAAAAGCACCCGGCCGGGCGCAATCTCACTTCCGCTTCATGGCTGTTTGCGCGATCCGCCGGCAGGTACACCATGGCCTGCGACGGAGCTATTTTAAATGTTTATAACGGCTTAACAACGCGTTTTTCAGGACTACAATGTCCCAGTTGGTTTCGTGGTGCGTACTGTACGTTCGAAGTACATTTTGCCGAGTAAAAATTTGAGCGCAGTTGGCCTTTAACTAGGACCGTTCATGGGCAAGCAATGGACACAAAACACGCACGACAGCAGTGACCACAAATATTTGGGCCGTCGTCCTTTTGTAGACATGATGTACAAAAAAGAGGACGACGACGATAATAGGCATGATGGTGATGATGATGACGATGATGGTGATAATAGTTATTCTGACTAATTAAAGTGAAAAAATCGCAGCCCCTTTCTTAAAGGAAAAATGGCTAAAATTCGAAACTTTGTTCCATGCAACCTGAGCGAAATTCAAAGTCCAAAATACAGACTGCTTCGACCGTGTGGGAATGGCGCAATCGTATTGACCTTGGCCTTATGACGCGAGGGACGCGTGTTCGATTCGGACCACGGGGAGCGCTTTTTTTTTCTGTAGGCGCTTGATGTACCTTTGCTTATCATCATCGTCGTTTTGTGAATTTGTGAAACCCAATGTGTCAAGTTGGCTTTCCTGCGGTGCCTTTTGGCTTGACGTCGAATGCAATAAATGTGGCACAAAAAGCTTCGCTTTAAAAAATGTATATGCTAAATTTGTGTGCACGTTAATTTAGGCGTTACCAGTAAAATATTCACTCCTCAATATAAAGACCGGTATGTCGACAGTGCATGTGCAAACAGCGCTACTATAGGAGAAATACAGGTGTGTCGTGAGTTAACGTGTCCGGCGAACGTGCCGAAACAGGTGCGTGCCTCCTAGGGAGTCTTCGCATGTGTCTTTCTTCAACGCATCGCGACTCAGGTTTGAGCATACAAGTTGTCTTGGGGAAAACACAAAGTAAGCTGTGAGTTTTCTGGGAATGTTTGCTCGTGCATGTGAGGTCCGTTAGGCATTTTACGTCTTTCAGGCCTGTGAATTTATGTTGGATTCTGGAAATTGTGCGTATGCTTCCTTTGTATTAAAGCGCAAAGGTTTTTGTGTCCTTACCTGTCTTGTAGTGTTTGGTGGGTATTTGTGCTTGTCAAGCAGTACGGGTGGCTTTATGTGCTTGTAGGAAAACTTGTTGCTGAGGTAGTTGGTTCAAGACAAAAGGAAAAACGTACGCCCCTATAAAGACAAGGATGAAGCAAGACCGAAAACATATCGTGCCGCGAACTTCCACATGTTTATTGAAATGAAATTATGCATTTTACGCGGAACATCTTAAAAGCAAAAGAGAGTACAGATAATATAAAAAGTCCGGGTGGTGCTAAAAATCTCTCGCAAGTTTATGAACAATACTGCAGACAACATAACATTGAAACTGTAGTAACATCAACTAAAACATTAAGGCAATTACAAGAAACACGCCATAGTATAGGCACTACACGAGTTGAAAACAAAATAAGACTGTTGCACGTGATAAACTTGGGGTCAAATATAGGCTACCTTAAAAACATGTTCTTTTCTTTAGCCTAAGGGTAGAAACGGCGGGATAACGCACTTACATAGCGCTCTTTCTTTAAAGAGCGCCTCGATTAGCTCCTTCCTTGTTTTAATTCTTTCCTTAGAAAGGTCAAGTGTTCCACGTGTGGCGTACACAGTTCTTGCAGTGGTCTGCTAAGTTCGGCCCACGTTCGGGAGGCTTATTCACCACCATGCATAGCTTGCAGAAAGGGGAAAACACAATGCACACATGGTACCTGGTGGTGAACTTCTTTATATTTCCCGAAAACCTATGTTGGTAGGGCATTCGAGCGGCTTCCAAGGGGCAGATCTGATTACTGAAGCCTGAAACCAGGTTGCGCTCGCAATAATTTGTTAAAGCCGACTTGAGGCAAGGGGTAGCTACTCCCCTCATTATCAGGTTAGAATGTGCGTTGCAAAAAAAGGGAAGAAGGCTTTACTCGGTTCTTGGGGTGTACATCCAGAAGGTGTGGGCCTTCGCAAAGCTAAGAGTAACGTCAAAATTGTATTGAATTATCCTGTAGGCTGTGGCATTTCTCAGGTGAAATAGAGTACGCCAAATTCTGGGTTAAATCATAAACTTAATTTTGTCGCAGCTGCATGAAGACTACTCTTAAATAAATTTAAATGCACAAGGTAGTCAACCAGATATCTAAAAATTCCAACTACATTACAATAATGCTTTTGGCATCGTTTGGCTGGTCAATTGATGGAGGATAAATTTCACTAAAACCACTCCTGGAGAAGAGCGGATACAAATGCCGTCTTTTTGGGCGTAACAACACCGTTTAAAACACCGGACGGTGGACTGCAAGTAACACGTAAAATTTTAAAAACTGATTAGTGCTCACGCCAGCATTGTTCGGCATTAAAATTAACGAGACCCTTTGATACTTTCATCTGTAACAACCCTCGCTGCGGAGCCGAATAAAATACTAAATCGTTCACATCAATAGAAAATCTAGTGATGGCAGTCACCACTTTGCCTTCCGCGAAAACTTGCATGGATTCTGTCGAGCTGCGCACTATGAACCGGTCCTGTAAAACTAGATTGCTTAGCTGGCGTTGCAGAAAATGCTTACTTTGCTTTTCCAGGTTCCTCTGTACAGCAGAATTATTCTTCTCGGGCACTCCGACTTATGTCCCCTTCCCATGAGGAAGAAGATTATTCTTCTGAGGGATGCGATAAGTTAGTCTTATAGCTGACAGTGGGCCACGGACTTTTGTTGTTTAGGTAAGGTGGGTAACTGTTGAAAATTCTTTTGAAACGAATCGTACGCTTCTGCGTCGAACATTCCATGCGGCATTATACCCACGTCGAACTTATTCTGCTTCAATAAGCGCAAGGCACTCTTGTTTCATGCATTTTACTTCTGCAGGAAGGGGGTTGTTAAGGCGAAAGCCTTAAATGGCCGATTGAGCGAAAATGCCGCCGACCGGCGTCCGTAAATTGAAATTCAGGGAAGCTGGCACTCAGGCGTAACGCTTGAATGGCGAAGCTGTTGTAGGTGAGCATTGCCGGACAAGTAGTTAATGGGACAGACAACCAATTTTTGTCGAGTACATTTTCTTTTTCCCAAATGAACGTGCATCACTTCAAACAGCCTAATCCGAAACTGTTTGGCTGATAGCGCCCTAGAACTTTTGTAATCAGAATTTTCAGGTCTACCAGCCATACGTGTCCCACCGAAACGAATGCTGGCAGCCATGACAGTGAGCCGTGGGGAAACAATCTTTTAACTGCACGCGAGATTAAAAGAAGGATTTAAAAACTTCTTCCCGGCTCAAACAACAATATTGTGCAACCTTTCAAGTTCCTTCTTGAGCTTTTTGAATCACACGTTCAAATCGATGATTACACACCACATAGTGCCACATTTCAGACTTCGGAAATATCCGCGCAAAACTATAATTCTTTCTGCCTCTTTATTTAAAAGTTACTTATGGTTACCCCAGTATATAAAACGCTCGCATTCGCAAGACGTAGACGACAAGCACTCCTCAAAAATCGCTTGTTTGTCTGCTTATCAGTTATCCGCACTAGGAGTGCGGACAATTTTAAGAAACACTCGCGCTAGGAGTGCGGATAGGGACAGCCCACCAAAACAGCAAGCGACGAGAGCGCTGCTTTAGAATTTTCAAAACCATGTTTAAGGTACATACACAATTCAAACTTACAAAAATAGGCGTGGTAAATGGTTTTCAATAAGTGAATAAACGTTTCAGCAGTTTCAGTGGCTGCAAAGTTTGCAGGTCACGTGACCGGAAAACAAATTGTAGTCTCAAGTTTCTACACTACGCACCACCACCCTTGAGATTTTGGTAAGTTTAGTGCCAAATTAAAATTATGTCCACCAATTTGTTTATAAATTGCTTGTACTTACCCCATTAAATAAAACGATGGGTATTATGTAAGCTATACGACCTATACTGTACGAAAATCAGTTGTCTGCCCGTTTAAGTATCAGTATCATTATTTATTTGCATAGTTACGGTGCTAGTAATCGTCACCATACGCATGGAATAGGTCGTCGCCTTCTTCGCCACGAATGGCGGATGCAAAGTCATCCTCAGCATTGTAAACTTCCACCAGCTCTTCGTCATCGACTCGAGGCAGCGGTGGGGGGCCCTCTGCGAGTCGTCTTGGGGAGGAGTTGCTACATCGTAGCAATGTCTCGCATTTTCTATAATG
This sequence comes from Haemaphysalis longicornis, assembly GCF_048455015.1. NCBI lineage: Eukaryota > Metazoa > Arthropoda > Arachnida > Ixodida > Ixodidae > Haemaphysalis > Haemaphysalis longicornis. Next base: position 180,238,978 of record NW_027526203.1, read on the forward strand.
GCTTCTAGAGAACGCGGCGGCCGCGGTGACCTCTCCCAAGTAGGGTGTCTTTTCACCTTCAGCATTAGCGCTGGAGGTATTTTTTTTTTATTTGCTAAAGCCACTGCGTTAGCCAGGGACTCGGCGGTCTCCGGGAGGTAGACGCTCACAAGCGCTGGTCATTTTCTCGCTCCTCGGGGTTCTTGCCAGTTTTTTTTTTTTTTTTTCGCCGGAGCCACTGCGCGCGCCGAGGATGCTTTGCGGTCGCCGCGAGGTACGCACTCACGAGCACTCAGCATTTTCTTGGTAGCTTTTCCTGCAAAGGCGAACTTGCTGCCAATAGCAACAGCTCCGCTGTTAAAAAACGGCTCCTTCGGAGACGTTTCATTGTACGAGGCGCGCTACATCACGAGGCGTCCCGTGGGGTGAGCACGAGAGAAGAAACCGGCATCTGGCATCGGCGTCCCTAATAGGAAAACAGACCCTTACGAGGGGTTACTGAGCGAGAGCTCAAATGGGTCTCATTAGGCCATTTGCCGGCTACGCTTAAACCTCCCGCCAGCTTAACGGACACGCCATCAGTAAAGCCATGAAACCTATAGTTTCGCGTGCACGAATTATCCCCTTTCCACATCCAACCCGTGCGCGAACCGGCAACCGATTGAACCAGCGTGCTTAGAAGTGAAAGACACCGATGAAAATGTCGCTCTGAAAGCCCTTTGAGCTGAACAAGTAACATTGGCTCACGTCGGCGTTCCAAGCTGGCACGTTGCTGTTCATCCTGGAGGATTCGCAGCTACTTGTCGAAGTTGAACTTGAGGCTGCAACGGCGGCGGCAGAGGCTTTACGTTGTTTTTGCGTTTCTGTTCGGGCCGAAGCTTCTTCAATTCCCGCTTTCCTTAATCCAAACGAACGACATACCTTCGTCTCCTAACGAGTTAAAACCTGGGAGGTCTTGAGCTTTATTCTAGTGGACAAGCATGTGGCTGTGAGTTCAATTCAATTCAATTCAATTCCAATCAATTCAATTTATTGTTCTATGTGGCGCTACAAAACATACCCAAAAACTGTTTAGACCCATAGCCAGCGGCTAGTAGGGGTCCAATAAAAAAAATGCAAGAATTGCAGACACGCATGTCAGTACACATCGTCGATAGCAAATTTAAAAATTCCCCGCATTTCCCCGAGGGGAAGAATGTGAAAGTGCGAATGCACGAGTTGAATTTGCGCGGTTCGGTAATGTTCACGAAAGAGAGATCACACACACACACACAACTACAAAGAAAGAAAGATGCATTTATTCACAGACACCTATTTGTGTTGTCGTTGTACTTGATTGCTAGAGCGGATCTCAGCTTTGAAATTTCGTGTCAGTGCTCGTTTAAGCGGGTGCATTAGCCCTTCTCACGCCCGATTCCTGGCCAATCCCCCACGTGGGTATGTGCCATGTCAGCGGCCAGGCAGCGCGCGCCCATCTCCCCCCGTTGCCAAGGAAAACGAGGAGATTCCTGGCCAATCCCCCACGTGGGTATGTGATGCGGACATCGCCGGTGGACGCAGGTTCAGGGTCGCTTAAGAAGTGCATTGCACTTAAAACGGTAAAGACACTCTAAGCACTCGTTAAAGCACATATTTCTTGAATGAATACAATTCTAAAAGCCAGTGACATAAGCAAGAGCACGTTGAATTTTTGCCAGCAATAACAACGGCAATTGCATTTGTCACTCAGGTTACAATGACTACATCATATTAAAGCACTAGAATCACTTAAAATGCAGGATGTCATCACATTGTATAAGAATAATCACGTCATTCGATAATGTGGTATAAGTGTGAGAGAACGTACAAATAATAGCTGCAAGCATGAACTCAAAGTGCGTCATTCATTTTAAGGTAGGGCGTTTTTATTGCAACAGAAAAATTGTCAGCAACTTTTACGTCATCCGGCAGGCTGTTCCAGACCTTTACACCAGTAAATTCCAGCATACGTGAACCGTACACATTTCTTTTTATGGCTAAGTTAAAGTTTCCAAAGGTATGGCCCCGTGTTGCGCGTGTAGGAGGATTAAGTGTAGACACGTCAAACGGAAGGTTGTTTCTTATTATGTTGTGGATGCATTCAGCAGTTTTTTTTCTCACGAAGTAGATCAAATGGTAAGACGCGTAGTTCAGTAAACAGGGACTTGCTCGGTCGAGAGTAGCCAGAACGCGTAATTATTCTAAGAGCTCGTTTTCGCGCTCGCCTCAAACGCTCTAGGTAAGTATTGCATGTCCAGCCCCACGACTCAATGCAATACGTAAGATGAGTGTGCACTAACGTGAAGTATAGGAGTCGCAGAACATCGGTGTCGAAGTATTCATGCAACTGGATCAGAGCAGAGCAGCCAGACGAAATCTTCGCGCAAACCGCGTCGACGTGATGTTCCCAGTGTATATGTTTATCTAAGGTGACACCGAGGTACGTAAAACGGTTGGTTGATTCAAGCTGCGCTTGGCAAATAGCTAATCTGATATCAGCCAAACCGAGAGATCGGTTTCGCGACTCGAAAAGTACATACTTAGTTTTCTTTGTGTTGACTGTCAATTTGTTCCTCAGATTCCTCAGATTGTCTGAGATTGCTTTCAGCTCAGCGTTTGCGATGCTTTCGAGTTCGGTAGTATGATTGGCAGTAATTAAAATGGCCGTGTCATCAGCGTACATGATATAGTTGGCTGAGGTTAATATCTGAGGCAAGTCATTCACGTAAAGGGAAAAAAATAGCGGACCAAGAGTAGAGCCCTGCGGTACTCCTGTTCGCAGGTACTGCATAGATGACGTCACATTTTTCATTGAGACAACTTGTTGACGGTTTGTAAGATAGCTAGCAAAAAATTCAAGCACCCTATCACGAAACCCGTATATTTTTAATTTGTTTAGCAAGATGTCGTGGTTCACCGTGTCGAAGGCCTTCTTTATATCTAGAAAGATAACAGCAGCTAGTTTGTTGGTGTCTAGGGCACTATTGATAGACTGGGTGAGTGTAATGACGGCTGAGCTAGTGGAATGCTTCGGACGAAATCCATGTTGCTGCGGGCAAATAATATTATATTTATTTAGGAAATTGTGAATGCGTTTAGAGAGAATTTTTTCAAATATGTTATTAATAACGCTTAGAACAGAAATAGGTCTGTAGCTGGAAGGGTCAGAAGTATCACCATCCTTAAAGGGGTCCTGAAATACCTTCCGCCGATGCATGGATGTACATGTACCCAAATAAAGCAATGTATTTGCAATCTCCTCCCGCAAGAATTTTGTTAAAGCGATGAGTATTAGCTGAGAAATCGTAAATCGAAAACCGCGCATCATCGTCGCTCCGCGTTTCCTCCTCCTTTCGACTTACTCTCCGCTGTTGACGGCGCGCGAGCTTTGCCTCCCATGATGCTGCGCTCCGCAGCGGTGACGTACTTCCGCTATTGCGCTGCTCAGACTGTCGTCTGCTACGGGCAAGCTTTGTTGACACCATGAATCCCGCACTCCGCTCAAGGCTGGAATAGCGAACGAAAACTCTGGCCGCATGTATGCGGCGGCCTGGCCTTGCCCTTTCGCGGTGTACGTTGCTGGCGGCACATGACTTTTTATCGGCGGTGAACTCGCAGCCGCACGGGGAGGGTCGTGCGCTCGTTCCCTTGATGCACCGCGCACTGTTTATCCAAAAAGCGCCGTATCAGATGTGGCCCCGCTGGTGCCGGGTCTTATTTTGCGGCGGTGGTAATTCCTGCCGGCGGCATGTGAAAAAGTCATATTAAACCGATACAGAACCCGTGCACAAAACGCTTCAATCATGTCACCAGTTCAGCTTGGGGCGACGCGAGGTGGAGAGTGGCAACGTTGGCAAAACATGCTCCCCCGCGGCTCTGAGCTTTCTAGCGCTGGAGCGAGCGCCATTTCTTTGACAGCCTCAAACATCGGTTGCCTTGGCAACAAGGCACAAACCGCTCCAGAAGTCTGTTAAGGTTTCGTGATCCCGGTTCAGCTCGGCGCCCCACCTCGCGACATGTGGGCACTGCAGGCGTACCACTCACTCCCATTGGGAAGTGCGAGATGCGTTTGGCATTACAGGAGGCGATGGTGTGTGTGTTGTGGACGCCTTTGTTTCGCGATGAAATGCGACGTTGTGCTTCTGCAGGTGGATAGTGCTTCCCATGGTCTGGATTATCTTTCTCGAGCGAAGTACGACTCAACCTCGCATGGGGTATGTGCAGTGTGCGTGGCTAAAAGCCATCGGCTTGTGCGCCAGAGTTAAGTGACTTGCTGTTCGTCCCCGCAAAGCGCGCGCGAGGTGAGTACCGAATTTACGACGGGCAGGAGGCAACCCATCCTCTGTCAATCGTGGTTCAGACTTTCAACGCATGTTGTGACGTTGTGTTCGTTAGAAACGCATCGCTAGATTGTTTCGAAGTTGAATAAAATGTATGCGTCAAGCCCGGGAATTCGGCTCAGGGCGTGCCCTGCGATTGCACGAAAGAAGTGCCACGGGGCTTCAACGCTTTCTTTATGGAACGTACTCAGGTAACAGAATATCCATGTCGTGTTATGGCCGTGTTGCATTCAATACAAATGGTTAAGCGTTTGTTTTACACTTGTTTCTTTTGTCGTAAAATGCCCAAGCACTCCGACACTCCGCTGGCAGATCAGCCGGCGAGCCGACGCTGAGCAGACGCCTCATCTCTTTGCCGGAAGTGCGTGAAAAAGCCGCCCAATAGCAGGATGTCTAGCTCATAACGAACATCTGGGAATCGATGATGCAGACATGTGAAGATGGCGGCGTCCAAAAACACGAAGGGAAGGGTAAGAAAAAAACGACAAACTTTTGCAACAAAAGTGTGAGCTTTCCGCTGCGCGTAAATGAGTAATACTTGGCACAGAGGACGTTGACGACCCAATCTAACGGTTGCGCTAGTTCATTTAGTGTGCTCAAAATGCCTTTCAGGGCCCCTTTAAATACCGGTGTAACTCTGGCTATCTTTAAGGAAGACGGGTATGTGTATTCAAGCAAGGAATGGTTGAACAGACGGCACAAAATTGGTCCTATGATATCACTGTTTTCCTTGATTAGTTTTGCAGAAATGCTGTCCAAGCCTACTGCTTTCTTTGTTGACAACTGCGCAATAACCGACAATACTTCATTGGCTTCAATTTCGTGAAGGGCGAAAGTGTTAACAACTGGCGGTAGCGGAACACTGTCCAAACTTGCGACTGGAAGCTTCGAAGCTAGTTCAGGACCGACATTGGTGAAAAAAGTATTGAATTCGTTAACGGTGTCTTTAGTAACGATAGGCGGAAGGGTGGAGCATTTTTTTTGAATTTCTCGTGACCTCGTTGACCACTTCCGACATTTTTTTCGGATTCCCTGAGGCATCTTCGATGCGGCGAGTAAAATATTCTTTTTTTTCTGGCTCTCATTAAAGACACTGATTTGTTACGCGCGCATTTGAACTGGTACAGGTAATATTCGTTTCCCTTATGATGTAGCCACTTATGATACCAAGAGTCCTTTTTCCTTAGTATGCTTACAATTTCTTCGGTCATCCACGGACAAATTGGTTTATAGCGTTGCGACGATGCTACATTTCGGCTACTGCAGTCTATAAGCTCATTTAGGGTAGTAATCAGGTTCGAGAACTCTGTATTTACGTCTTCATGATAGATATGATCCGGTCTGATTAACAACAGCTTGTTACGGAATAATTCATAATTTACATTGGTTCTGCGTGTCGGCATGAGCGTTTTTACCATAGGAAGTGTGTTAACCTGTACGAAGATTGGCAAGTGGTCCGAAATTGGTGTTTGGTAGACCCCTCCGTTTACACCTGTATCAATGTTTTTCAGCGCATGGTCGATTGATGCTGCCGAAGACGTGGTTATACGCGTCGGGGCGGTGATCAGGTTGCGAAAGTTGTATGATGGAAGAAGGTGTGTATAATCCATGAAATTCTTGGAAGCTGCATCAATGTTCATATCTCCGACAATTATGACACGAGTTTTGCTTTTCTTGGTTAAGGAAGACATGATTATTTGCATTTCATCGATAAACCCGGCAAGGCTTGCATGCGGAGGTCGGTAGACAACGCTCACTACGAGCCCACATTCACGTTTCAAAAATAACGCTTCAAGTGCCGGCGAACAACACGAAACTGATGATAAGATAGTGTATTGTAACCTATCTTTGACGGACAATGCCACACCACCACCACGAAACTGAGAGTCCCGTGGCTGCGATATTGTCATGTAGCCAGGAATTGTTATATTTTCGTGTTTTCTTAGCCATGTTTCAGTTGTCGCCATGATTTCGAACGACTCGTCTTGTGTACCGATAAAAGAAAGAAGGGAGATCAGGTTTTTATTTATGCTGCGGACGTTACTGTGAAGAACGGATATGTTTTTCCTGGGAGCAATGTTTTTCCTGGGAGCAGTTTGTTTATTTATTTGTTTATTTGAAATACTGCCAGTCTCTTTTGAGACCAGAGCAGCTGGACATACATAAACAGACAGACAATAACCGTAGAACCGGTGGGTATAAATGAATAAACACGGATAATAATAGTAAGGATACTCGGTAGATAGCATAACAGTGGTAAATAAACATTCTTTAAGCTGATAAAAAGGAAACATGCAGGTTTTGTTTACACAGCCAGGTGTTCGGTGTCCCTTCGCCATCGCAGGCATAGCGCTTCTCGTGTGTGACACTCCGAAAGGGGGAGAGGGTCACGCTATAACTAGGTGGGTCCACACAGAGTTGAGTTGAAATGAGATAAAACGGACTTGGCTGTGGGAAGAATTTATTTAACAGTGAAGTTTGCCTGGTGCCGACGCGTTCCCCCGATGAGATGCTGTGACTGGTAGGGGCGAGCCAGGAATGCAGCTGGCGCAAGATCTCGGGGTCGGGACCTCTCGTTCTGGGCCCGGGGAGAACTCGGTGTGCTAGCTCTTTTGGGCAGGGGAAGCCGGGACTCTTGTTCCGGGGTGCCGTCATGTACACGGACGCTTCACAGATGTGGAGGCGTACTCAAAGCTCCCCTTCGGGGTGGCTGGTCTGCAGAGCTGGCCACGAAGGAGGCGGGGGTACTGTCCTCTCGATCCGGGTCGGAATGCAGGAGCTCGTTCCCGGATGGATTCTACGGTGGCTCCTTGCGCGGCGGGTGAAGAAAGCGTACGAGGGGGGTTGGGGGGGGGGCTTCGTATTACCTTTGCGGTTCCGTAGAGGGAAGACACAGCCGGTTTGGGGAACAAAGGGGCTCAGCAGTCATTGCACGCTCCACGCGCACACGTGACGCCTCCACCGGAAGCCTGGGGGTCAGCGTGGAGGAATCTCCCACGGACGGCCATTGCTCGGACCAGGGGTGGTAATAAAGAGAAAAAAAGCGGCGTCTCGCTCGCAAAAAATGCTGGAATGGTCACTCAAAGCTAGTTAAAAGCCCGAACCACCACGCTTTTTCTAGTTAAAAGTACACCAGACGCTTGCATAACAGAATCGCTTAATTCGAAATTTAGCTTTATCAGAAGGGTTGCATAGTTCCCACTGCACTGAAATGAAAGCAAAACCTTCCGCTTTTAATGAAATATCGCTTATAACAAAGCCAGCTTCCTGTTCGGGGGACTTCATTCGATGGTCGTAAATGGGACACCGCGGTAGGGACGCCCGCGCGGATCAGCAAAGAGAAGGGATGCATCGTGGTTCAACCATTCAAGTTCCGCGAGCTCCGATCGCGGTTCCCCGCTAATTTTGAGTAGTGCATGAACGGTTCACAACGAGTTTCAGCACGCTCGACTCACCGAGAGCCATTACGGGCGCCGGCGATAACCATACTTGATCCCCCAATCGACGAATTCCACTAATGCGCTCAACAATAGAAGACGGGCGGCGGCTTTCAAAATTGGCGCCGGAGGTTCGCCCAGCAGAGGGGTAGGCGGCCGCAGCGCCGCTGTAGATACGTCCCCGCACTGACGTAATTCCTGGCACAGTGGGCAAAGGCCACTACGGTGACATCATCGACCTGTTCGTTATTGCGCGCGCGAGTTATCCTCCTCACGGGTTCCTCTCGCATGCCGGCCACAATTGCGCTGGTCCTCTCAGGACATTTTACAATTTCACATGCTTAACAACTGAACAATGAAAGTGGGTGCATTCCGTTATTAGATCTTATGTATAACACTGAAGAGTGCATATCTATATATATATATATATATATATATATATATATATATATATATATATATATATATATATATATATATATATAGACTGAAAAGATAAAAACTCACACAGAGCGCGAAAAAAATAAGGTTAGTAAAGACAGAGACAAACGAGAAAGACTTAGAAAATAAAAATAAGTTTACTGACGTTTCAGGGAGAGGACTCCCTTTCTTCAGAGTGAGATGGTGGAGACGTTAGGCCGATATTGAAGGATAAGGTCAGTCAGCGAGCGATAGTCACAAAAAGCGCGTTCAGCAGAAGAAGAGGTCAGGTCATTCGTACCGACATGCAGAAACACTGTGTTAGAGCAAGCAGGTATAGAGTCAATGAGTAAGCGTGCGTCAGAAATGCATGCGCCGGGTTGCGAAACAAAAGCAGGGGTTCCAACACAGAGCGGGTCAAAATGTTCAAAAAGGTACTTAGTCTGAGAGTCGCCTATCACAACACTAGACGGGGCAGTCTGCGGGAACTTCCGGATGACGTCTTTCTTCGTTGTCCTGGCAGCGCTCATGGTCAAAGATAGACTGAAAAGATAAAAACTCACACAGAGCGCGAAAAAAATAAGGTTAGTAGAGACAGAGACAAGTCTTTCTCGTTTGTCTCTGTCTCTACTAACCTTATATATATATATATATATATATATATATATATATATATATATATATACAGGGTGTCCCAGCTATCATGCACCAAGATTTAAAAAAAGAGTAAAGGCGTAACTCGAAAGAAACCAGGTGCATTATGTTTGCAGTACTGTGAAGAAGCGGACAGTATTTTTTCTTTATTGAGACCTAATTAACCAATTGTAATTAATTATCTAACTCGAGAAATACTCTCCTAATCACTAAAGTGTCAATGAGGCACTTGAAGGTAACCACGAGGGGCATCTAACTGCGGTATTTTCAGCGATGAACTAATTGCGTACACATTTATTCTGACTGATAAAGGAAACCCGCGAAATATGAAAAATACCACGTGACGGCGCCTCCGCGCGCACCGTAAAGCAACGCCCTCAAACAGGCTGCCTCTGAGTTCGCCCGAATGAAATAGTCAAAAGAAAAGAAGAACAAAACGCGACCGAGTTTGTTCCTTATCTGCACACGCGTCCCGCGAATCTTGCTGCTGCTGCTCCTTCCATGCATGCTATTATCAAGGTGATGCGCTGTCTCTTCGGGCGGGTAACACGCGAAGCAGTTGCTTTCAATCAGCTTTGTTTGGGGACGCTGCTTTACAATGCGCGTGTAAGCGTCGTCACGTGGTATTTTTCATATTTCGCGGGTTTCCTTTATCAGTCAAAATAAATGAGTACGCAATTAGTTCGTCGCTGAAAATAGCGCAGTTAGATGCCCCTCGTGGTTACCTACAAGTGCCTCATTGACACTTTAGTGATTAGGACCGTATTTCTCAAGTTAGATAATTAATTACAATTAATTAATTAAGTCTCATTAACGAAAAAATTACTCTCCGCTTCTTCACAGTACTACAAACATTATGCACTAGGTTTTCTTCGAGTTACGCAATTTCTCTTTTTTTAAATCTTGGTGCATGATAGCTGGGACACCCTGTATATATATAGTAAGGAAATAAGGGGCTCGTTGAGGAGAAAGATAGGTCAGCAGTCTACAACGCCAAAGGAGGCATAGGGGTGTGGTTAGGCTCTTTTCTTTTTCACTACGGTTAATGAAATAAACATTTTTTTCAAATATACAGAAGAAAGAAAGAAACACAAACACGCGCCCAGAGTGGGAACCGAACCCACGCCTTTCGATTACATGTCGAATGCCTTACCAATTCGGCTATTTGGGCGACTGTGTTCTCCTTCACTTTCTGGGCTATTTATATTTACTAGAGGTGTATCTGACGCTTGAGGGTGGTAGCCAGCGCCACTCTGACTACACGGGGAGAAGGGACCTTCTTTTCAACCCCCGGGGTAGAGTGTACTAGAAGTTTTAGAGTGGCCCGAGCGGCGGCCTCTCCCATTGCTCCGCCGGGTCGACTTTCGCGCAGAAAATAAAACCGGTGTAGCGGCGGCGCTGCTGTCGTCAACAACTGAACAGCCGGCGCTCCCCGGCACTAGCTCCCAGCCTGCGCGCGGCAATATTTGCGTTGCTCGCTGCGGTGTTTTGCGCTTGCGAAGCTGATTTATTTTGGATTATGAGGTTTAACGCGCCGGTGCTACACGGGCGATGAGGCAAGCGGTACTGGAGGGCTCCGGATTAATTTTGACCACCTGGGGATCTTTAACGTGCGCGGAAATCTCGAAGACACGGGCGTTTTTCGCTTTTATCCTCCATCACAAAAGCAGCTGCCGTGGCCGGGAATCGAACCTGCGCCTTTGATCAGCTGATTTAGAAAGTAGACGCAGAAACGTTATGACTCCGCTTGAGCAAACTTTAAACTAGTACGACCCGCCATAAAATTACCGACCTCCCCCCTCCCCCCCCCCCCCCCCCAAGATAATTTCGCGTTAATTGTTGATATACAGTAATTTCTCGTTAACTCAGTCGTAAAATTAGCTGAAAATTTTTAGATAAGCGCGGAGTTTCGACTATTAAGAATCGTTCTTCGAATATTTGTACTGTTAACCGTGCAATAAACGTCGTTCCTGCCTTTATTCTAGCACTATGATGAATATTTCTGGGGTGGAGAAGAATATTACTGGAATAATATATTCTGGCCAGAACTAAGCAACGTGAAGGACACAGTCCGCAGTCCTGATGACTTCGAAGCATTACCCTATCTCCTGGCAAAAAGCTTAGAAACCTTTAATAAATTTGTATTATGCTTAAGTCAAATGCAGAAGATTTGTAGCCAGGTCCCTGAAATAACAGCTAGCACTGCTAACAAAAGCACTATTGCACAGGGGAGATTTCGTGATAAAGGCAAAACAATTCGCAGGAAAAATAAACTTTTTTTATTGCAGAAGAAAGAACTGTGTTGCGCTCGGCTGTTTCGCGTTCGCATCTACATCCCAGAAAAGCGTACCCGAGAATTCTCAACGCATCGCATGACTTGGGGGTCGCCACCGCTACATTCTACCTTGTTACAAAGCAGACGCAGCATGTATGTTGTTTCTGCCGTTGTAGGCACTTCTGGAGGCTCCTCTTCGTCCGCATGATCAGCTGCGTCGTCTACAGTTATCTAAATGATGTACGCGCCAGACAGCATTAATTCCGGTAACGGGGACGCGTAGTCCGCGTAAACTAGCTTGCACTTCACGATCGCGTTCGGTGAGTAGTGGGAGTAATCATTCGAACGGGGACCTTATCAGCTGCCTGCAGCGGACTTTGCCTTGTGTCCTCTCCGCCAGTATTTCGAGATATCCGTGGTCCTCCGAAAAAAAACGTTTGGAGATAAAGCGGGCAAATGCGTAGCGCCTTTGGGAGGTAAGCACACGCTGAGAAAAAGTTTCGAGAAGATATTTTGAGATATAGCAGAGTTCGAGTTAAAGAAGGATTACGGACAGGCACCAGGAATGTTCTTCCCTTCCCCTTCTTGACTCTGCGCATGAAGCAAAAGCGGCGGGGCGCACAATCTATGCTGCAAAAAGTTTACTGTTTTTTACGTTCCTATTTGGAACAAAAATACCAAAAGCCTTCTTCTCGGATACCCCTACCGTTGATGCTTGTGCTGTTGTTAGTGGGCTTTCTTATTTTATTAACCTGCTATGTCGCATGCAGGCCCTTGGTAAGGAAGTGTGCACTGAAAACGAAGTGCCAAGTCTGCAGGACCAGACCTACATGCCAGGGGACAATGCCGCGGTGTTGACTACCTCTTGTAATTTGGGGGTAGTTCTGAATCCTTCCGCGCATTTTTTTTAAGTTTATTAGCGATCTCTAGGACGTTTTTACCAGTTGCTTCAGCGACAAGAAGCTCCACCATGACAGCGTTATGGATGTGCTGCAGCACTTATTCACAACAAACACCTTAACGGTGTTGGTTGCGACCAGCACGTGAGACCTTGACAACAAATTTGGTTTGGTTCTGTATACATCGCGACACGGATTCATTTCTACATAAAATGTTTAAAATTTCTGTGATTACATGCGAAGGTGGGAGCAACACCTTAAACTTAGCCGTTGCTAATGATCGAGGGCGAGTTATGAAAATGCGTTGGCCAAAAATGTCAATTTAAATCTCCATGTTAGCGTTATTCCTAAACCTTTACATGTGTAGACTTTGTGCATGATTTCCCGCGTTACATTTCATTTGCTGGGCTATTGAAAATGAAAACAAAATGTGTATTTGTTCCAGTTCCGTTTATTTGAACCTCCATGCTAGCGTTCTTGAACCTTTACCTCTATAGTAGACGTGTTATATTTCATTTTTGTCGCGGTTAGTATATTTTCTGATCTATGTTTTGCATTTGTTTTATGTGCGTGTAACTGCACCCTCAGCATACTTGTGAATTAAATTTGTGTTAATTTGATTCAACTCCTTGGTGGACCGAATCAGGTGAAAGGTGGTGCGATTAATAGAACTTTGCGGAATAGTTCTATGAAAGACGGTCATTGGGACAACTTGGCTAACCACTGGGCTAACCCCTTTTTAGTTAAAAAGATATCTCGCTTGCTTGTGTCATTTTCTGTTCGGCCACTACGGTGACCCGTAATTATCCCAGGCGGGCCACTGCTTAAATACCGCTATAATAACAACTCGCGCAATAAAAAACAAACACAACTTATGATATTAACCCACATAACTGCAGTCCGAGCGTAAATTTCAAGGCAATAACTAAGGAATTCTTCTGAGAAGCTATCATCCCAGTCCTCATATTTTTTTCGTGTCATGTCCATCAAGCAGCACAATAAGGACACAATCATAAAGCAATCATGAACTGGTTCATGTTACGCAATTGAACGCAAAATACTTTTTGATGGGAAACTGGAATAGCGAAAATGTCGCTGCAATTACTTTATTTACAATCCGTTACGAATGCTGCACCGAAGGAAAATCCGTAATTTTCCTTGCTGTCGAGCGGGAAGGCAAAACTAACGCAAAGTGAGTTACAGCGTTTATTTTTCATTTCGTTACCCACAGTCCACTGTACCTACAGTACACTTCAGAAATTGGACGACCCGCAGAACAAATTTCCAGCGCTCCGCGCATGAAGCGCTTCCTGGCCCGGCCGGCCACGCGGCCGTGCGCGCGGCCAGCCGCCGCTTTCGCTTTCAATGGTCGTTGACTACAGCGCCGCCGCTATTTTCTGCGCGAAACGAGCACCTCTCCGGGCGGCCGGTCGGGCCACTCTAAAACTTCTAGTACACTCTACCCGGGGCGTGACTGGAACGTCTACAGCCTGTCATGAGCGGGTAACTGGCGGGAAGCCCTCTTATGCTACCTAGGCATCAAGGCTGCCAGAACCGAGACCCTCGCTAGGCTTTCGCAGAATAATATAGTAAGGAAATAAGGGGCTCGTTGAGGAAATACAGAAAGATAGGTCAGCAGTCTACAACGCCAAAGGAGGCATAGGGGTGTGGTTAGGCTCTTTTCTTTTTCACTACGGTTAATGAAATAAACATTTTTTCAAATATACAGAAGAAAGAAAGAAAGAAAAACACGCGCCCAGAGTGGGGACCGAACCCACGCCTTTCGATTACATGTCGAATGCCTTACCAATTCGGCTATCCGGGCGACTGTGTTCTCCTTCCCTTTCTGGGCTATTTATATATATATATATATATATATATATATATATATATATATATATATATATATATATATATATATATATAGAGAGAGAGAGAGAGAGAAGGAAGGAAGAAAACTTTATTAAGAAAGGATGGCCCGAAGCCGCAGGGGAAGGGGTAGGGCAGGAAGGACGCTAGTAATGTCCAGCCATCGACGCCGCACAGACAAAGCTCCAGAGTGCTGTCAAGGTGTCCTTGACACGCCAAGAGGGCCGAATCTACTCTTCGTAGGAGTGAACCCACGCCGGGCGGTGTTGGGCGCGAAGCACGGCAAGGCCCGGGCAAGACCAGACGAGGTGCGGAAAGCCAGGCTTCGTTGTGCCATGACATGCGTAGCAGAGCACATTTGGGTCCAAGAGAGAAGGGGAGGAACTGGGAGCTGATCCGGTCTGTGGAGGTCCTGCGAGGTCTACAGAATGGGAGTTTCCCGCCGATGTTGACGTCGGAGAACCTGCCGGCGGTATGTTGTTGCCTTGTTGGGATTCATTGCCCGAAGGGTCAAAGTGAATGTGCCGTCCTCGCCACCGTGCGACGATGTCAGCGGTTATGGCGAAGCCAGAACGGGCCCGGTTGAGAAAAACCTGGGCGCCGCGAGATAAGGCAGGAGGCAGAGGGTGCGGGTTCTGGTGTACTGATGACTGGAGGTGAAGGCGCCGGGCATGTCGGCGACGCTGGCGCTCCTCGTCAGGATCGAAGTGGGCTCCGCTGGCTATGGTCTCCCCGGGCTGACGGCGGTACGACGAAGATGCCTCGCTCGCCAGCCTGTGGGCGCTTTCATTACCGGGATGCCCCCATGGCCAGGGATCCACCGTACTGTTACGGGCGTGTGGAAGGTGGTGTGCAGAGAGCTGCATGATCGTTTAATGCAGTGTGCTGCAGAGTGTTTCCGTGGAATTCCTATAAGGGAACGTAAGGCCTCGGCACAATCCGTGAAAATGTGCACACGGTGGTACGCGCGCTGATTGCATGCCTGCAGAACGGAACGTGCTAGGCGTAGGCCTTGTTCAATAGCGCGCAGCTCAATGGTGGTGCTGTCCGGAATGGAGTCGACGATGTAGGCTGTCTGCCGCTACAGCTGCAAGTGCCACAGCAGCCGTGCGAGGTTGCCAGGAGGCGTCCACGTACACACGTAATGTCCGCGGATCCGCAGCGTCGGTGGCTGCAGTGGTCTGCACCAGTGTGGCACGTGGCGCCGCATAAGTAGCCCGAGCAGTTTTCCGGGTTGCTGGTCGCCGTTCTGTGATCAGCACATCCTCCCATGGGCGAACGTGTGGAGGGATGTGCGGCTCATCTAGTAGTTGCTCACCGTCGTGACGTAGCAAGCGGCGTCCCTGCAGTGTCAAGTGGCGACGGTCGTTGGCGCCTGCTATGCACGCAGAGAGGGTATCCCCAAGCGTGGGCAAACCAGCATAACGGTACAGCTCTTCGACGCGAGTGTGACGGGGCAGGCCAGTAATAGCCCGCAGCGCCTCCCGATACAAGACCTCTAGCTGATGAAGTTGGTACTTCGTGAGATCGTAACACATGGCGCCGTAGACCGCTCTAGATACCAGCACTGCCTGCACTAAGCGTCGAGCGATATCTTTCGAAGCACCACCGAAAGTGCCAGAGATGCGACGTATTATGTGTAGGAGACGTCGCCACAATGGTTTGAGCTGTCTCAGCCATTCTTGAGCTCCCCCGTTTTCATGAAACGGAACACCTAGTATGCGGATCCAACCATCTGGAGCTGGCTGGATGGGTTGCCCTGCGATAGTTAAACGAATGCTCTCACGATTAGTGGGTATGCCGCGCACAGTAATTTGTTTTTGTTGCTGACACCTCCATGCCAGTGGGTATGAGAAGGGCCGTGAATGTGTCCAAAGCATGTTGCAGGCGGTGTACGGCAGCATCAGTCGTAGGATGATCGTTGGCCTCCGTCCAGATGGTCACGTCGTCAGCGTAAGCCGTGACGAACCCCTGTGACGGCAGCAACACCCTTGACTAGCTTTGCCATTACGATATTGAATAATATCGGGGACATTATGGCGCCTTGTGGTACCCCGCAGGTGTTCTTGAAATGGTGGGTATTCACACGTCCCGAGCGTATTTCAAACGTCCTGTCGGCCAGGAAGGCTCGCACGAAATTCCTCATCCTTTTACACGGGTAAGCATCGCAGAGGGCTTGTAGTACGGCGTGGTGGGAGACGGTGTCGAAAGCCTTGCGAAGGTCTACAGCCACCAAGATATGTGGCTTATGATGTCGTGTGCCGGAGTACCCGCCGAAGGAGGTGGATGCTGTCATGCGTTGCGAGATTGCTTCTGAATGCAGTCTGCGCGGGGTGGAAAAAGAAAGCCTCTTCTTCCAAGTAGTGGATTAGTCGGGTAGCGGCCATTCGTTCAAGTAATTTGCACAGTGTCGACGCCAGGGAGATGGGCCGTAGATTAGACATTGTGGATGGATCTTTCCCAGCCTTAGGAATGGGTGTGACGACTGCGTGCTTGAGAGATTCTGGCAGATGTCTGGCAGTTCCAGTATGTCGCATCTAGTTTGTTCATCTAGATTTCGCAGCATTGACCAAGTCACGCCATCTTTGCCAGGCACACTGCGCACGTTGACTTGCTCCAGGGCAGTTATAAGTTCAGTAATAGTGAAGGGCGCCTCAAGGGGGTCGTTTTCGTCTACCGGCTCCGAGAAGTAAATGTTCTGGGGTGGCGTAAAGGATGGCTGCGGGAAGAACGTCCTTGCAGCTTCTCGTTCGAAAGCCTCGTGAGTGGCCCCGGTGCGTAGAAGCACAGCCGGGACTGTAGCCTGCGCGCTCGTGCCACCAGTGATGGCCCGGAACGTTCCCCACAACTTTCGAGCTCCGGTTCGGTGAGAGAACGAAGCGCAATGCTCCTCCCAGCGGTTCTTCGCAAGTTGCCTCATGTGACGCCGAATGCTGGCATTGTGTTGGCGTATTCGCACGAGATCTGAATAAGTGCGGCCTCCAGCACAGTAGCGCTCTTGTAAAGTGTCGCGAATCCGCCACAAGTTAATGAGGTGGTGGTCTGGAGGTGGTGTGTGAAGCTCGGTCTGTAAAGTTTGAGTAGCTCCTTTAGCTGCCTCAACAATGCGGTTAACAAGGGCGTGCGTTGGAGTATCGCCTGGCTCGTGGAATAGCTGGTATGGACTGGCCGTAGTCACGTATAGTTCGTATGATGGCCCACAAAGCCACCATCCAAATGTGCACTTTCCCGAAATGCCGTCTTGGGTGTTTCCACGAGCCATGCGGGGACGCGACGCTTTGTGTGAACATGCCTTACGGGAGCCAAAGTGTGAGCAGGACCTGAGAAGATACGGCGGCAGACCTCGCAGTGTTCTCGTGCAGACTCTGGCAGTAAAGCGGTCGTCTCGCAGGCACGCGACGCCAACGTCACACATAATGACTGCATCTGAAATGATCAATCTGGATCGCTTCTTCCGGCGATGCTACGTTCGTGGAGAAAGTCATTACGCAATTGGGCCATAGCAGCTCATCAATGTAAAAGTGGGATGTTGAGCGCATGTCCACTGTCCTTCATCGTGAGCCTGCGTCATTCGATAGATCGATTCATCATACTTGCGCTGTCGGCGAGTTGAAAAAAGCCGCTTTGCAGCCTTCTTGACCATGAGTTGCCGTAGTGGAGGGCTCCCTTGTAATTTTAGTGTTTTAGGCACATCGGTCTCCCTGCTGTATCTGAAATTCTCCTCAGAAACATGGAGAAGGCAAGAGGATACATTCGGGGCGTGAGTCAAAGAAAGCTGCCATATTTAGGGATCTGCATTGCGTCCACAAGGCGCACACAATTTGAAAAAGATAGCCAATAAGTACGACGTTCCGGTCGTGTTCTCCGCCGGGACCAAATTTCCCCCACCCCCTTAGGCTATCGCATTACTACAGCCAAGAACTGAAAGTTCGCGAAAGCAACACAGAAAACCCTTTGTGAGTTGTGTACGAAGTCCGCCTAACGTCACTAGTCCTACAGTCCCCAGGCGGGACGTTGGTTAACGCAGTCGTTGGTCAATATTCTAGGGCGAGGCAGGCGCCAGGCAGTACGGGAGCGTTAAGACACATTTTACATAAAAAAGGGAAGGAAGAGGATTATGCGAGCAACACTGGTATTTGTACGCACAACGAATCCGGGTTAGTTCATCCCTTCGAGCGTTTTCACGACCAGAATGTGGTTTTTCTTTACGCACATACACTTGGGAGGGGGGAGGAGGATGCTGATTGTAAAAAATTCCTGGAATTACAGTCAAACCTGGATGTAACGAACCTAATGTAACATATTCCTGGATTTAACGAAGTCTTTCAATTGCCCATTGCCAGCCCGATTGAAGCCCATGTGTTTGCGACCTCTACGTAGCGAAGGCGTTGCGTTGGTTAACCTTGATATAACGAAGTCGTACGCTTATGAGGCACTGTTTTTTGCACTTTTTCTGAAAAATCGGCTGGAAAAATGCACTAATTTAGCTCATTCCTCCCGCACAGCAAACTATATATACCGTGCGTTTCCAGTGGGAGTGTGGTGTCGGTTAGGTGCTAGGTCGGCCTGTCGGTGTGCAGTCGCGCGTCTCCACTCCGTCGGCGAGAAAGAAGAACGTCGCCACGCGGTACCGTACCCCTTTCCTACCCAACAAAAGGATTTTAGAAAAAATGGCCACAAGTAATTAAATTTTGTGTATTTACTCCTTGCTAATGATGCTTCGACAAGGGAAAATGAAAAGCTCAGAGTATTTCACAGAGGCAACAAACCCACACACACGTGTGGGCTGGACTTCTATTCGTATTGTCATCGGGTAGTAAGAATACCTTAAAAACGGCATCAGCACAGAAAAAATGCATTTTTACGTATTATTTATAAGGTTTATATTATTTCCAGGAGTACTTATATTACAAATAGGATTCTTAAAAATTAATAATAACGAAGTTTTAATAATACAATTTGTAAATATAATTAATATTATTAACCCAAGCAATTACGAAACTAGTTCAAGGTTAAGGCGCAAGAAAACATTGCCAACGAGCCAGCACAAAACCGCCAATAAATGAGACACCAAGAAAGCAAGAAAAAAATTTTTATCGCTAGCGCTGCTGTGCACGAGCCCGCCCCCTGTACCTCCGGGCAAAATTTTCGTGACAACGAAAGCCCAGCTCAATATACCGTAATTACCCGATTCTAACGCGCCCCCGATTCTAACGCGCACCCGATTTTCCAGGCAAAAAACCAAAAAAACTTGCACCTCCGTTTGTAACGGTCAAGGAACTTTGTGAGCAAGAAAAACGAATGCGAGAGAAACGGGCGATTTATTCCCCGAAGTTATCTCACTCATCTCACTCCTCGTAGCTCTCCGAGAGCCCCTTGTCGTCTTCCGCTGACCGCAACATTCGTCATTGGTGCCGTCAAGCGCGTTCTTGATGCCACACTTCTGAACGAACGTTCAACCATGTTCGATGGGATCGTGGCCCACGCCTCGCATGCCCATCCCGCGAGCTTCTCCAGAGGCACACGCTTCAGCCAACCGCTCGTTGAGAACGCGTGGGAGCCGCTCGTAAGCCGCGGAAGCGGCGCACCTTCGTTGCCGCTGCTGCCATTGCTGTTATCAAGCACGCAAGTGGAATAATTTGACGATTTGTGTGAACGCCGAAAGAAAAGCCTAGGCGCCTAGATCCGAAAAATTGTTGCTAAAAACTTTGGCGCCATCTTGAGATGGTGATGGCGATGGGTAGAAAGGAATTTCAGCGGTGTCGGCAGTTTCGGTTTCGTATCCGATTCTAACGCGCACGCGATTTTTCGGCCTATTTTTGCGGAAAAAAGGTGGGCGTTAGAATCGGGTAAGTACGGTATGTCTGGGCGCATTTTTCAAGCGTGATGACCGAACGCACATGAAGGGAACGGTTGTATTTTTTAGCCGATCGTGTTTTTCTGAGTCCTGCAAGTCGTGTCTTACGCTTGTTATTCAGAAAATACGAGAATAGCAAGAAGAAATATCAGTTTTCGTCTTGAAGGCGGCTAGCGTGATCGCGCCGGCGGGGGCGCCGTTTTTAATGTGCGATTTCTCGCCCCCTTGCGGCGAAATGTGTGAACTACCGAAACAAATAAAGTCTGGGAAGCGTTCGCAGCGACTACCCACGGCTGTGAAACCGAAACCGAAACAGCTAGGTGCCACTTAGGAAAGGAATTTGTTGACCCACACGTTTGTGTGAACTCGGCCGTAAAGAGCTACCCCAGCTAGCACCCTCTCACCGATTTTGAGTGCGGAAAAGAGCATTAACTTCATCAAATTCACGCAAAGGCGCCCTTTCAGCATTTTGTTCTTTGAAATGCGTTTGGGCGCCGAAAAGTGTAAACAGACAAAAGTGACAGTTAAGTTATGTTTGTGAACACGGGGGAAGTGACCTTGCTTCTTTCGAGTGCCGTGTAGTCACTAAGCTCGTGGGAAAGCAGCTGGGGAAATCACGCACTTGTCAATGTGAAATAAATCATTGAAGGGTGAGTTCACTGTCGCTGCATGCACTCTAGCATATTGGTTTCGTTTCTGCTCCTGTCACGCGAGCCTTAACTCGAAACCTGCCTGTAACGAACGAACGAACCTGTATGTAACGAAAAATTTGGAATTTTTGTTAACTTCCTCATATACAGGTTTAACTGTAGTTGTATCGTACCATTTTTCCTCCTCGCAGAAATTGCAGGATATAAGCGTTTCTTATCGGTTAAATAAACAGTACAGATTTAACGCACATCCTCTGTGTTTTCGTAAGGCTTGGTTAACCTTTCGGGCCGTTGTGTCTTCTTAATCCTAGTGTGCACTCCCGAACAACTTAATATTTTGTGAATATGAAAAGTGAATTGGGATCGCAGCAGAAAATATCGGAACGAGCCCGCCGACCGATGCATGGGTGCTATTCCAGAAGGCCCGAGTTTGAGCGAAACTCGGGCAAGGCGGAGCTGGGGTCATAATAACAAGCTCATGATAATTTTTTGAGGATGGGTTAAAACACTTTGAAAATGCGAATCATACTATTTGCTGATTATAGATGTGACGAAGCCGGTCCAGGGCAGCGCGCTCCAAAGAAGCACGACTAGAGCGTGGCTCATCTTTCCGTGCGCTCTCTCCCTCCACTGTTGTACTAGTGGCTACTAGGGGCAAGCAAGTTCAACTACTTTGTTTTATTGCACCTTTACCTTATTCATCTCTGTTTCCCAACATAGTTCATTTATTATTTCTTCCAGGCGTTCGTATGAGCGTTTTGTTTGAAATTTTTTCTCCTAAGGAGCAGTTTCGGCCGTCGGTTGCAGACAATGCAGCCACGTGACTATGGCCGACTGGCAAAAAAAGAAAGCTGGTAGTGGAAGCGCGCTATATTCAAAACAATTCCTGCTCGTATTACGCTACCGAAACCCCCCGCTTTTCGATACAAAATTTCCTTGGAGCACTCTGCTCATGTGCTTTTAAGGCGAAAGCCTTGAGATACGTATTAACCACTTCTTTACTGGTACATTGTACTTGGGCCTTTTTCTTCGCTTTCGTTTCTTTGTCTTTTGCACGGATTAGTTCGACCGGCTTCTTTTCTGTTGTAACGTCTTTGCGTCAATTTCTTCTCTGTTATTTGTGCGTCTTATTGTGTGAATTACGTCAGCAAGCCGACTGGTTCACACCGCAGCCTTCCTAGAATCGAGGTCCTACGAGGGTGGTGTGCACCTGTCCTACTCCCGTGGCATCACAATCAGGCGTCACGCGCCACGCACTATTCTACAACTTTTACTTTTCAAATGCACAGTGTTATGAATTTCGTGAACCGGGCACATTAGCTCTACAAAGCTTCTATTTGCGGGCCAATTGCACAAGTGGTCGTGTTCTAAGAATGAAGGAGTAGCATCAACAACAGAAAATTGACAGATTTGTTTGCATTATCTCCTTTTGCTCTTCACCGCTCTTATTCGACAAAGCTCTCCGCAGTCGTTTTTTTCTTTTCATAGAGTTCCCCTCTCCCTTTCATAGGGTTCCCCACTCCCCTCTCTTCCTTCATTCCCTTCCTTTTCCCGCTTGCCCTCCCGCTGGCGTAATGTGGTTAATTGAATTATCAATTCTCTTTTTACTCGCTTTCCATGCTTTGCTTCCTGTTATACGATGGTGACGTTGAATTGTGTAGAAATCGCCTCTGACACTAGACACACGCCGTTGATTGTATACGTATATACGTATAAGCTATCCTGCCTGTGACGTTTTCACAAGGAATGTGCGTCACGCAACGCCTCAAGGAAAATTGACTGGTGGGCTGACGATAAACGAAACGCGCGGTTATGCAACGCCTCGTTTGAAACTGTTTGGCGAGCAGACGATAATTGAAGCGCACGCTCCGGCTGCAGACGGATAGATGTGCGGTAGAACATGAGGAAGCCATGTCCGCCAAACCACCTTAAAAAAGGTGAGGTCAGAGAAACACGTCTCCAGGATCATAATGCGCACACAACGGCTGACTGTCGACCGCTGGCGGTCGATGGTGCTATCGCCACCAACACTTCTGTTGAACTTGTCCGCCGGCTAAAACCGCAGAGCACACAGCACTTTCTCCCCGATAGTCATGGAGCGAAAGCCGTCTCTAAGTCGTCGCAAATTGGAGTCTGTCGCAAGATGATTGCCCCCCAATGCACAGTCCGTTTGTAGAGATATCAACGAGCTCGAAATTTCTCCTTCGTTTAAAAGACCTCTCGGGGTAGAAATATGCCTGTTACGGCGACCATAACAATCAACCAGACCGTAGCAGCGGAAAGCCACGGGCGTCCTGAGTTTAACTCGGCTATGCAAAACCATGTCCGAGTTTCCTCCAAGTTCTAATTTAATCAAACACACCCATCCCATTCGTGGGCGCGCCGTAGGAATTGAAGCCACACCCACCCATAACGTCCACTTTGTGTGGGCGCAGCCTCGTAGCCACGAAGTCGTCATTCGATGCCCTCTAGCAGCGACAAGAACTTAGCACCACACAAAATTGAAGTCCCCAGGCCACTGTGAGCCAATGGTATACACTTGCGGGCGTGTTCGGTCACAACTGGGATTCACTCTTGTCCGAACCGATATCAGCGGCCATGGCGACACGATTTTCCTCCGGGAGCCTTCTTCATACACCGGGAAAACACAGTCGATGACAAGCACAACTAAACCGTCTAAAACGCACACGCCAATGCTCAAACACGCTCTTGACACGCTGAAATCGCAAGCCGTGCACACTCAACTAAGCCGTAAACGAAAGCCATATTTGACGGTCGAGAGCAGGGCGCGTTCCGTTCGCTACAGTAAACGCTTTTTATTACTTTGAGCTTGCGCACAGCTGCACTGGGTCTGCCCTCAAGCAACGTCGCAAACATAATTCAGTGGAGAAACAGAACACCGAGTAAAACGGACCACCCCTCACCGAGAGTGGCAGCTAGGCTCGGAATTTCAATGTAGTAGTTGGGTTATTTAGTTTTTGCTAGGGAATGAGTATTGCACCTGTTGTTTCAGATGGCGCAGCATGCGGACGATATCACAAGCCGTACTTAATCAACGTAAGCGGCCCCAATACGACGCGCTGAATATGCCAGGCGTGCTGCACGCGATTGCACCGTTTCCCTCGAGGTAAATCGGGTGCTCCACTATCACTACTTTCATAAAAGAGCTGGAAACTCGGGAGTAGGCAGAACTCGTGCATTCTGGAATAGCGCCGATATATACCCGGAGAAATGTATTTCAGGGCACTTTGTAAAACAGCTAATAAACTGAATAATTTCAGTAACTAAACTATGTCAATCAATCAATCAATCAATCAATCAATCAATCAATCAATCAATCAATCAATCAATCAATCAATCAATCAATCAATCAATCAATCAATCAATCAATCAATCAATCAATCAATCAACCAATCAGTCAATCAACCAATCAATCTATCAGTCAATCAAACAAATCAATCGATTAACCAATGTTACATGGCTATGGCGTCCCCGGCTGTGTGCTCTGTTTTATACAGTCTTTCCGGTGTGTCACTCTAAATATTAATTTGACGAACAATTCTGTCATCCCCTTATTTTATGAACGTACTTACGGGATCTACTTTCATATGAGCTTCTGTATAGTTCTGTAAAGTGGGGCGAAGAGCGAATTTTTTCGCGCGGAAGCTTCGTGTGAGGCGAGCAGGAAGAAATGCGGACATAACAAAAACAAATCTACCACATTATATATGTGGCCGTTTCACAAGTCAACTTACTCCCTAGCACCTTTCTCACTGGGTGAAATAAAGGCGAAACTGGGGTAGTGCAATAAACAAATCAGAAATCCTCAGGCAAATTATGCAGACGAAAGCCACGAAGTTCGTCGCCTTTCCTGGCTGAAGCTTCTCAGCACAAAATGCGGCTTAGACTGTTGCCCAAAAATATCTGCTGAAGTACGGGAGCGTGGCCCTAGGCTTGAGCTACCTCATAAAATATCTGTTAGCTGCTGCTTTCATTGGGCATTTATAAGGGGCCTAGGATAGTCGAAGCGCCTGATTATTTTATGCAGTTTTCATGGAGGCGGCGACGGTGCGTGGCAAAACTTATAGTGGACCTTGAAGGGCGGCACGAGGGGATGGGCGAGGTGGAATCTTTCAGAGTCCTGTGAAGTGTTTTTATTCAGGCCCCTGGGCTGTTTCTTTCTCTTTCCAAATTTGATTACCCAACTATAAAACCATTCCTCTGTCACCGGGAAATCATAAAGAGAGTGCACTTTAAACACTCAAGCATAGGTTTTGCGTTATTGTAGTTCCTTCCTATGCTCTTCGTTTGTCCGTGCCTGCACGTTTTGTGGTAGGACGGCCGCCATGGGCAGACAAAAAGAACAATATGTCTGCTGGCATCAGCTTTGTGCCGCCACCTTCTCCCTTTGATGGTCTTACATTTTTTTTGGTTTTTGTTGCAGCCTCCAAATGCTGCGTTTCTCCGATGCATAGATCTCGCTTCGAATAGTTTAATCTCGATCGGCTACAACGAATCCGTCAATGACAAGGAAAAACCACCTTTCCGTGAGAATTATCTTATAGGAAGTGTAATGATACGGTGTTTCGCTGAAGATGAAATGGCTTTAGAGTGAGTTGGAGGTGGTGGAACCGACTCGGTATTGCTAACTTCCTTTGTCCGAAATGATAACCCTGTGACGAGCAAATGGCGCGAAACACAAATGTTACGTGGATGAGGGAAAGAAAGTCATTCTGCTCTCCGTTGTTAATTTTCTTTCTGCACAATCTAGCCAGCAAGGGTTTCGAACTATTAACAGCGAGCCGTCTGTGTTGATTATTAGCCAATTAAAGCTTGCCAATCAAAGCGGTGTGGAGTTGTTGCTTGCGAAGTAGCAAACGCTATGCGGGTGTTCACTTGTTGGCCAGAATTTTCTGAAGTAAATAATCGTATTCTGGCGCTGTCGGATTCAACGAGAAATTCCACGGGCCCATAAATCACCTTACGAGATTTGTAGTTGAAAGCCTTGGTGATTATTAAAGACTTTTCCACTGTGGGCACCTGTTATATGCACGTGCCGCCGCGTTCACTTGTCGCCTGAAGTCGAGAGCATGAAGGAATCCCCACCTCGCAGAGGGGGTACATTCGAAAAAAAAAAAAGAAACCTCGCACTAACGCGAAAGACTTGAAGGTAGCGAAGCTGTACGCAGCCTTCACGATGATCACGAAGGTTTAGTTCAACGATTGCAGCCGATTTGCTTCTTCTTCGCAGGCGCAATGACCTCCACTCCATCATTAAATTGTTGCTATAAGCGTGAGCATTCTTCGTTTGTTTCAAGTGATAATCATTGGACATTACCTTGGAGGGGTGTGTGCTATGACGTGTCTTTCTCGTTCCAAGCAAGTGTTGCCACGAATATTGTGAACGCTCGAGTTTTTCTTTTTTTTTTTGAGGGGGCAATTTTGGCCAATCTCCCTAAGTGGGTATGCTTGGCTTGAAAACCGTGCGCCGTGTGCCGGGGACGATAGGCGGTCGCCGCGAGGCACGCACACACGAGCGCTCAGCATTTTATTTGTATTTTTAACTTGGCGCAAGCAAAATAACGGTTTGCGAAACAGCTTCGCTATTAAAAGAGAGCTTCGGCTTCCACTACGAAAGCCTTGTTCACGATGAATTCCTCCCCAGCTGCGGTTCGTTTAAGTGGGAGTGAGTAATCGCTGCAAAGGAGCGTGCGTAGATCGGGTTTACATTTCCGTAGTTACGATTAGCTGTGTTAGATATGGTCTGTATGATTAGCGAATCTAGATATAGCCGTGATACCGCCATTTTTTTCTGTTCCGACGATTCATCCGTTGTCCCAAACAATTTTGTGGTCAAGCCCACGTAGTCAAGCCCACCTAAACGAACCACTGTTGGGTATGAATTCATTGGGGTCGTGGCCTTCGTGCCGAAAGCCGAAACGTCAAGAAAGCTTTTCTTTGGACCTGTCACCTGGCACGGATCAGGGAAATTATTGAACCAATACGGCACCGTGCCGAGTTAAGGGTATGGTTAGTGCACATCGCTTCTGCTTTGGCGACCCGGATTGAAATCCCATACGAACCCAAATGTAGTTATTTGTTTTAGCGGCGGCCATTTTGTTACCATTGGTATTGTCGCCGACGGCAACTACGGTCACTTTTCGCGTTGAATGATACATCGAAAGGTTTAGCTTCAATAAAAGTTGTGGGACAATCCTCTGTGCGAAGGTGGAATGCCAGAAGAGCTGTCATTTTGCTCCCTATATTTGCCCCCTATTCGCAATGCGAACGTAGGACAGCAAAGCCGAACAAGGGGTTCTGCAAGTTATTTCCCAGTGATTCTGACAATTCTGCACTCCAGTCCGATGTTAACCATGTTTTTCAATGGCGTGAGCTCTGGAAAATAAAACTAAATCTAAAAACGTGCGCATTTATCGAATTAAGACGCATACATTGTTATTCTAGTAATAATTCTTCCTTGAAGATGTCTCGTCCTATAATTACCTAGGGTTGCACACATCGTCTGCACTATCCTGTAGAACAATTATTTTGGTAACAACGCAATCGCACGTCAGGGCACCTCTGACGAAACGAGTTCCTTGAAATAGCTACTTAAGAAAACACTAGTTCATGACAACGCACTCCATTGTTTTTCTCTTTTCTAGATGACGTTTTTAATGCAGAGCATCTGATTCACTCGCCCTGTCCCTCCGGCGTCGTCGTCGTCGTCGTCGTCGGCGGCGGCGGCGTTGTCCACCCCTCCCCCATTCTCCTCGCCGCCAGCTGCGCCAGCTGCGCTCTCCGCCGCTCACCCCCTCTCCTCTCCGATAGCGAACACTCTCTCGCGAGGGGCATTGGATTGGATTGTATTGGATTGGATTGGCTTGGCTTGGCTTGGCTTGGCTTGGCTTGGCTTGGCTTGGCTTGGCTTGGCTTGGATTGGATTGGATTGGATTTGGATTGGATTGGATTAAAGTGGATTGTGTTGGATTGTGTTGCGTCATAGCCGCGGCACGTTGCGTCATAGCCGCGGCAGACACGCTGGGGCCGGCGCATGTGCAGTACTCTCTCTTCCGCGGTTTCCTCTCCTTCGGGCGCGCTGCGCATATAACCGGTGTGCCGTTCTCCGGCGAAGCAACATCCACGCTTGGCTCAAACACCTACAGTCCACGCCGCTTTACAAGTACGCCAACGTCGTCATCGACTGGGACTGGCTTACGCAGTCCCCTCAACGTTATGCGCGCTATAAAACGCGGTCCCTTCGCCGCTCCGCCTATGCGTCGCATCTACACAGGGGTTCCCGCGAGGGGAGGTGGGAGTTTTTTTTTTTTTAGTCGTTTGATGAGGCAAAGACAGAGAGTCGACTCATGCGTGTAGAGGCCGATTTAAGTGCTGAAAAACATTGCATCACGTGGGCAAATAGGCGAAAGAATTTTTTTTTTTTTGCGGCATACTGAAAACGCTCAAAGCAGCGGGTAACTTGCGAGTTACACGGGGGCAACTCGCAGGTTGGCGGGATAATCAGGGAAACACCTGAACAATTTACTGAACAGCAACCATCAAACTAACTGCGATACGTTATGTGTAGAAGGGAACATTATATAAGGTACATAATTACCCACCAGTTTTAATTGTTTTACTTCGTCTAAAATTGGATTACGCAGAGAGCGTTGGGTATACGAACAAGGTGTTACTCTGTGCGAGTTAGCGTTAAGAATCCAGTATCGCGTTTCATACTTTCAAATGATCACCGCGCATCTAGTGTTACATCTATTAAGTCAAGCCCATCTTTGCCTCTTCTAGAACGTCGCTGAAATGTTTTCTGTTCATGTTTGTTTCGCAAGATTTATCATTATCATTATCATTATCATTATCATTGCAGGCTATCTCACATGTGGTCCAAATCGATCATCAGCGCTAAGGTCACGTTCCATCACGTTGTACAAACCTGTTTCTAGATTATTTTATCCCAGCACGTACGCAAATTGGAATCGCCTTCCTCTGTCCGCAGCTGAATTAAGCAATGAAATTACCTTTCGTTGGGCACTAACCAACCTGTTTTTGTAACGAGCTGTTATCGGTATTTTATTGTTGCGGTTTCGCTGCGTTTGCCTGTAATTTTGTGTTTCCCACTTCCCTGTGTAACGCCCTCAGGCCCTGAGGGTAACACAAATAAATAAATAAATAAATAAATAAATAAATAAATAAATAAATAAATAAATAAATAAATGAGCCGGTTCAAAACGCGACTGACCGGACATTAGTTGAAGAGTGTGCCCGAAGCAAAGCACGTTTGTTGCTGGCTTGTAATGCAGTATTCTTGGGTAGCGTTGGGAAGAAATTGAATGAAATTAGCACCGACTGCAGTTTTATCCCAGGAGACAAACATGGGGCTGTCCGTTACCCTCCAGCAGAAGCGCTTGTATTGACACCACACGGACATTCCACAAAATTCACATTTTCACTAGGAACTAAGTAATTGCGAAAGATAATGACATTCGGCTTAATTATGGAATGGTTTTAGCCAATAATTGTCATAAATTTTTTGTTGGGATAGTTTTGATGACGTTGTAGTTCCAGCCGTTTTATGGAACCAGACTGCTCCAGTCGATGCCCATGTATTGGCTACAGACGGCTATTCTTCAACATTTACTACCTCACCGTGAACTCGCGAATTGTGACTGAAGAGTTAATCCGACTTGCGTAAGGACCCAGTCGTCTTAGCTACATTTGTATATTTTGGTGGGTTAGTTTTCGTAATTGACAAAAGTTACAGCTGTTTTCTGTAGACCATTTGCGGTAAAGTTTGCTGTGCCGCAAGGACCGTAATTCGGGCCGTCGAAGAACGTCAAGACCGGGAGAGCGAAGAAAATCGTTTGAGCGGGTTTCCAAGTTATCTGGTGGGCATAGAGCAGTAATTTCTGGCTGAGGTACTTTGCGGCCCCCTAATCTAAGTACTGAATGTGTTGGGTGACTACGTTCTGCAAGCATATAAGATTTCAAAAAAAGTTGAAAAAGTGTTGCAGGGTCCCTTTAAGTTGTTTTTCGTTTTTGAGGCCCTGGCCGATCAAGTCATCACAGCCCAATTTTGTTGCCCACGTGGCGTGTTTAGGACCGCACGCGTCAGGTGTCGCTTCGGCGTGTTAATTGCCAGTCCAACTTTTTTATACTCTATTGACTTGAGAGAGCGCAGCAGGCTTTAATTCCTAATTAGGAGTAGGGCATGGGCTGGCCGCCCGCGCATGCTTCTCGCTTAAACCCCATAGCCACTATCCAGCCTCAAGACCGGCGCAGAACAAATAGCGGTACAGGTTGGGCCAATAAACACAACTGCGAGCACTTCATTGCTCAATCGTCGATTCGGAACCCCACCGGGTACACATCAACTGTCCCGTCACTCCCGCTCGTCCACCAGTACGTCGGCCATTACCTTGGCTGTCACGTGTCACATGTGCTAGTGCTCCGGTGGAATAATTGCAATCCCAGGCCATATTTCCAGCAAACAGTTTCATGCAATGAGCCCAGAAAGACAAAATATGGCTCATAAACATAAAACATGGGTTTGGTTCATTGAAAAAAGTAACAATCGCGCCCACTTAAGCCAAAACGTCCATGGATTAAGCTAGATGTCGAGAGAAGTAGATCAAGCTGAGGCGACTCACGATCCACCATCATCATCCACCGTCCACCTCTTTCTCAGCGGGTCCCTAATACTCCACAGGGACTTGTTTGTGCGATCAGCGGCCATCGTCCAACACCACCGCCAAGGAACATTTCACTGCGACTGTAGTGCTGCCTCCAATTGAGTTTGACTTGATCACTTGAATACTAAACAGCAGGTTGCAGACTGGTACGTTTGTTTTTACCATTCCCACAATTACGCCACTGATGATATTGTGCAGCACTAAATATTAAAGTTTAACTTTATTTCTCACCCTTTCTTGGGTTGCAAAACGTATATCAAGGCTGTAACTGAGTTGAGTGCGTTACAAAGGCTAGTTCGTTAAAGTTTAATAAAGGTGTATTTCCTTAAAGTTTAACCAGGGGACCCTGATTCGATTTGACTTGAAACTGCGACGTGGTCTAGAAATGCGCGATTCCGAACGCCAAGCTTTCATTTCGAGATGCCACAGCGCACAGTCAAATCTTATGTTTGGCATCGTTAGTTGTCAGAAGTTCATTGTCGGCGGCATGGATCGGTCACCTGAAGCTGAACTACAGGATTGTCTTATAGTGTAGAAACACTGTTGATGCAAGCCGCTAGCTACTATCCACAGCGGAAACTCGGAGCTGTTCGCCTACTCAAGTTGCAGGGAGGCTAGGATCGCCGGAAATGTTGCGGCGTCGCTCTACGGCGGCCATTGCGACAAGCTCGGCGTCAAACTACGCTCTATGGAGGTTGACTTTCGTGGGAGAGTTGATGTTGATGATGAATTCCGCAGCCGGTTCGTTCACTCATATGGCTGCGTTCTTCAGCTCCCTTGCTTCATCTCCTGTATTCTACCGTAGACGGTCACCTATCGCAACTCTGTGGGAAGCCTCGCGCTATGGAACGCTTCCCAGACATGCGGGCTAGGAGCCGTTGCACGGCTTCCAACGCCAGCAGGTACGCCTACGCCGGCTTTCGCTCAATGGGCCATTTATTCCTCTCCCATTTGAACGACTTCGAAGAACAGAGAGGTGAAATTAGAACAACATTGAAAGATAAACAACAAGGAATGTGACCGCACTATACGATAACTTCCGCGAAGAAAATATTCGCTCAAAATTATCTTTCAGGCTTCCTCTCTAATACTATGCTTGTTTTTACTTTTCTCAGCAAAATGGACTGGCAGTTATAGTAAATTATTATTAGCTTCTTGGCCAATCCGCCACGTGCTGTCGGCGAATTCCAACGAACCAACCAACCATGTGCGCTTGGGACTCGCGTGGCGTGGCAGCCCCTGAGTCGTGCATATCGCCAGTCGAACGACATATCCCTGCAGAACGTTGACGCAGCTTTTGTACTGTTCTGAAGCCCTTGACATCAGGCAGCAGTCCAGCTCCCCTGCGTGGCGGTCGTTTCTCCTATGCCGGTACCAGCTCAACACTCCTACGAGGATCAGTGGCCACGCTAAGGTAAGGGGTGCGTGAAAGTATACACACGATACCCTAATCATGCAGACGCAGAACGTGAAAGCGATTGGGACTTTTACGAAACGATTCGGACGCTTTAAATCCTCGTAAGCGAAACGAAATCAATAGGGCCGAGCATAGTTTTCTCCCCTGTGTAAGCTAGCGTGGTGTTATCCTTGCGTGTGCACGCAGGAAGTGCAGGTTACCTGCTCACAGCGTATTCTTTGTAAAGGTTTAAGTGGTTTTTGTGTAGCAATAAAAACACGTGGAGGTGACCGTAGAGGGAACTAGTACAGACACGAACAGTTAGAAACTCAGCACCATGAGCAGCGCACCTACTATTGCAGTCACATCTGGCCCTGCTGGCTTGCTCCTTCGAGGGGTGGTGCTTTCCTGGGACACCCGGATGTCCTGCAGTCCTTCGCCTCCCTGCAGGTCACAGAGAGGACCTGTTGACCAAGGTCTCCCACTTTCATCGAGGTGAGCCAACCTCTCCTGCTTGAAATACTACTTCTGTTGGAACTTTGTGTCTGTATCTTGCAGAATACGCATGCGTCGCACGTATCCACTTGCATGCTTGACTGAGTTAAGATTACGGCAACACGTGCCTGTTAATGCCGACGACTATATATACTCTGTGCGTTCCTTGAATAAACGTTCTTTTCGTTTCTGGCTTTTGTCCCAACGATACATGGTGTCAGAAGTGGCATTTTTTTCAGCAAGTACGGTATCTTGATGCGGGTGCGGCAGGTTGTCGTTGTTTCCAAAGCAACTTCTCGCAATGGAACTAGTCAAGCCGCCGGAGCACCTGCTACTTTCTGGCAACATCTCCAAGAACTGGGTCCTATTCATCCAGAAGTTCGGCTTGTTCCTACAAGCGACAGCACCGACGAAAGGACCAAGGTAAGAAGCTGTCAAGGCTGCGCTTTTACTTAGTGTTGCTGGCGACGACGTAATTGAGGTGTTCAACAACTTTACCTTCCTGGAGGCCGAACGCAAGGATAATGACGCGATGGTCATGACGAAGTTCAAAGAGTACTGCCTAGAACAACAAAACGAAGTGTACGAGAGGTACATTTTCTGGTCAAGAACCCAGGACGAAGCTGAGCCGTTTGAGCATTTCTTGCGCGACCTACGAAAGCTATCCCGAAGCTGCAATTTCGCTCGATTATCCGAGTCAATGGCCCGCGACCAGGTCGTGTTCGGTATACACAACCCAAAGTTGTGGGAAAAGCTCCTCAAAGTAAAAGACCTCACGCTTGTCAAGACAGAGCAAATCTGCAAGACGGCGGAACTGGCCGGTCAGCAGAACGAGGCGTGTTCTCAGGAGGAGAAACAAGTCGCGTCAGTAAACAAGCGTCCGTTTAGGTGCGGGAAGAGCACCAGGTCGCACGAACGAAACAGTTGTCCGGCGTTCGGAAAGACGTGTTTTGTATGTAAAGGCGCCAAACATTTTGCGCCGTGTTGCAAAAAAGTGCCTACAGTAGGCGAAGTGGTCGACGTGCAAGATACTTTCGAAATCCTTTATGTCAAGACTTGCACTACGGAAAGATCGAAGGACTGGATCATTAGCCCAAAAGTGGCCGGCCAGGACGCCTTCTTGAAAGTGGGCGCAGGCTCCCAAGCAAACTTGCTGCCTTACTCGATCTACCAGAAGTGCAAGGGGGTGCAACGTCTGAAGAATAGCAGCTCCATTCTACAGTCTTAAAGTGGGGATGCCATCAAACACTTCGGTGTTGCAACTTTACGAGTGACCACGTAGGACCAGTCGGGCGATTTCGACTTCTTCATAGTGAAAAAGGCAGCCAAGCAATACTCGGACTATGTGCAAGTGAGGCACTCGGACTGGTTGCTAGGTCAGTAGATACAGGCAACGACAGCACTTCGGACGGAATGCTGCAGGAATTTCCTCAACCGTTCCAAGGAACAGGCTGTGTACACCGTGAGTATCGGATAGTATTACGCACCGGTTCGATACCGGTAGTGCAGCCAGCGAGGCTCGTACCCTTGGCATTACAAGAACCACTGCGGGAACAGCTGGACCACACGGAATGGGGCGGCATCATCACAAGGGTGACCGAACCGCCGGACTGGGTGAGCCTGCTTGTCATTGTTCGAAAAAAGGACGGCTCAATACGTGTCTGCATTGCTCCTAGGAATATGAATGGATGCCTGAAACGTGAGCACTATCAGATGCCTAAGCGTGAAGAGATTGAAGCTGAGCTCGATGGCGCTAAGTATTTTTCCCGCCTCGATGCTAATTCGGGATTCCGCCAAATTCCTTTGGATGAGGCCACGTCGAAAATATGCACATTCGGCACCCCCTTTGGTCGCTACCGCTTTTTGAGAATGCCCTTCGGTATCGCTTCAGCTCCGGAAGTATTTCAAAAAACTTTGAACGAGATATTTGACAGTTCTCCGGGTGTGCGTGTCTACGTCGATGACGTCCTTGTCTGGGGCAGTACTAAAGAAGAACATGACGCGCTCGCCTGCAAAATTCACTGCAACTGGCAAAAAACGCTGGCTTGACTTTCAACGGAAGTAAATGCAGGTTCGGGCTAACTGAAGTTGATTTTTTGGGTGACGTCATCAGCCGAGACGGAATAAAGCCAAATGCCGCACTGAGCATGTTCCTTACAGGAATGTCCCAGCCAGCGGACAAAGCTGCTGTGCACAGAATGTTGGGCGTGGCCAATTACTTTGGCAAATACATTCCGAATCGTGCACAAAAAACCAAACCTTTGCACAGCCTAATCAAGAAAGACACAAAGTTTGAATGGTCGGCCAACCACGCGGAGGAATGGACAGATATCTGCACATGGCTCAGCAGCACGCCTTTGCTCACTGTCTGCGATGCTAGCAGGGAAACTAAAATTTCTTTAGACGCTTTTAAAAGTGGACTCGGCGCTGCACTTCTACAGCTTCATGGTGACAGCTGGTGGTCTGTTGCGTATGCATCACGGGTGATGAATGAGACTGAGAAAAGGTATTCGCAAATAGAAAAAGAAGGCATGGACATAACTTGCGGTTGTGAAAAATTTTACCACTTTGTATACGGCCGCAAGATAGCCATAGAGACAGACCACCGACCACTGTTAGCTATTGCATCCAAAGGAATTGGTGACATGCCACCGCGTATTCAGCGTTTCTTCCTGCGCTTACTGAAGTACGACTATTTGCTTGAATTTGTACCAGGAAAACAACTGCTGCTGGCCGACATGCTCTCAAGGTCGTCGCCCATCAGCCACCCAGGGGACAAAAGTGGCTCGACAGAAGAAATAGAGGTTCACGCAGTTGGTGCAGTCTCGGACTTGGTAAGCAAAAGAATTCTGGATCGCTTAGTTGCCGCCACTGCAAGTGACCCCGAGTTGCAAAAAGTGATAGTCTACATCAACAGCAGTGGCAATTTTGATGGCTGCATGAAACCTCATGCTGCTGAGCTGTCATTATAAGAGGGAGTGGTGCTAAAAGGAACAAAAGTAGTCATTGCAAGGTGTATGAGGGGCGAAATGCTTCACCTCATACACGAAGGGTATTTAGGCGTCTGCAAATGCAAAGCAAGAGCTCGACGATTGGCGTTTTGACCCGGACCTAATGCAGATATTGAAAATATGGTCAAGAGTTACGCGCTATGCCGAAAGTACGCATATAACAACCAAGCGAGAATTTGATGCTCAGACTGACACCCGATCACGCTTGGTATCTTGTCGGCGTTGATATCTTTCAGCACGGGGGAAGCTCGTATTTGTGCGTGTTCGATGTGCACTCAAACTTCCCTGAAGTGGAAAAGCTAAGCGACACCACGTCGGGCACTGTTATTGCCAAATGAGTAGCATTTTTGCGCTTTATGGAATCCCAGTTGAAGTATGTACTGACAAGGGGCCCCAGTTCGTGTCCCACGCGTCTTTAGTTTGCGTCCACGTACGAGTTCAAGCTCGTGACGTCGAGTCCTGGCTTTCCCCAGTCAGGTGTTCAGATAGTAAAACGGTGTTGAGATAGTAAAACGGATCAGAAAAAAAACTCTAGAAACTCGCGAGGATTTCTGGCGGGGCCTGCTGAGCTATCGATCTACGCCACTTGAAGACGGTCGTTCCCCGGGCGAGCTTTGCAAGGCAGGAGGCTACGAACACGGCTCCCAGACTTCAGTCCGCAACCCACAAGTTTGGTGCACAAGCATAGACAACTCGACATCCACAAGAAGGACCTACCAGTGCTCAACGAAGGGGAACTAGTGAGGATACGACATAAAGCATGGAATCGCATGGCACAGGTCGTGGGAATGGCAGTACCGAGATCGTATCGCGTGGTTACTGAAGAGAACAAAGTGTTTCGTCGGAACCGGAGACACCTGATGCCAACGCTTGAGCCATTTCGACGCAACGACCTCGACAGTGAAGAGCCGGAAAGCGAGGATGATCAGCCAGAAACAACGTCAACAACTGTGGCACACACACACCCGACTGAACTCCCAGCACCGCTCCCAAGAAGGTCTAAGCGGGAACTCGACGACCTTGACGGCTACAGTACGACCACAACTTCAGTCAAGTGCATCGTGTAGGTGTGCTTTAGAAACTATTGAACAGAGGAAGATGTATCGGGCAGACTACGCATGCGTCGCACGTATCCGCTTGCATGACTGACTGAGTTAAGATTACGGCAACACGTGCCTGTTAATGCCGACGACTACATATACTCTGTGTGTTCCTTGAATAAACGTTCTTTTTGTTCCTGGCTTCTGTCTCGACGATACAGTATGCATCGGGGGAACCTGGAATATATATTGCACTCAAATAACGACGCCGTCGATACAAGGTGTTCCGAATGACAACGATAATTTACTTGCGAGGATGAAGTTGAAAAAAATTGCCACTTTCTTTCCTAAACCAAGCTAACCGAACGCGCAGCTTTGCTACGGATAATTTTATTCTTTTAAGCAGTTATCGTTGAATAATTCCCAATAGCACGTAGTTTTATTCAAGATGCGATTTGCACCTTAAAGGACTACTGACCCGATAAGGTTGTCACATTTTTTTTCGGCTGCTATTGGCAGTTTGTGCGACCGTAGGATGTGATGCACCTAAAGCAGTGGTTTCAACAAAGGCGTCCAGAACAGCCGGGACTCCTTGAAAGAATATTTGATCGCTGCTATTATGTGAGCCACGGTTTTTTTCAAGTGTGCCTTCGCTTTTCCCTGAGTATTACTTGGCTTTGGCCAGTTACCATTATTCCGAGCAGTAACGATCTTTAGCTAAAGCAGCATGTACCGCTTCACAGCTTCCGCCAGCGCCTAGTTCTTGCTTGCCGCACTATTATGTCACTGAGGACCGACTTGTCATGGCGACCACCATTAGCACTAAAAAAGGGGCTCTGCCAACTTACTTAATCTGATATGGCTGCACATTGTGGTATTAAGCAATTCCTGGGCCTGTTGCGTGCGGGACTCTGAGTGGGGGAGCCCTCCCCAAGGCCGAACAGAAGAGAGTGTTTAGACCGTCGGCTGGGTGGCCGGTCGTAAAACAGGAACACGTGTGCGCCCCGGCGGAATCGGGGGAACGGCGGGTCGCGGCTTCAGAGGAGAGCGAAGGCCGGCTTCTTGGAACCGCGGGGCCAGGGCGGTGCCAGCGACTCGGGACCTCCGGAGGAGAGAGCAACGGGACAGTCGTCTTTGGGCAGCGGTAGCGAACGGCTGTCCACAGAACGCTAGTCCGAACGACACCTGAGGCCTCCTTCGTTAGGATGTAGCCTCGAATAAACGTCCTTTCATCGTCACCGGTCCGCAGTCTGGCCTACCTCGCAACAGGCCCGTACCTACACCGCACACGAGGCGTTGGCTGACCGGCACGCAGTTCCCGGCGGCCCGGTGGTGCCGCCGCCACATGTCATGAGTTCGGCTGTGCAACTATCAAGTCGTCATTTGAGCACTTAATTCAAGAGGGACTCCGCTCTCAGCTACCTCGGGAGTACTGAGAATAAATTTAATTTAAAGTACCTTATTGTAAATCGTTACAGTTCAATCTGTGCGGGAAAAATCTCCACGTACACCGGAAGATATTTAGATAGTTATCTCAGCTTTTACATTTTTTCCCAGTTCTCCTTCAACGCTGATTGGGAGTCGTAATTAAGCTAAAGTGGCTACTCTATCGGAACTATGATTTGACGATCTTTCACGTCGTGTTGAACTGGCGTACTCTGCAGTGCAACCGTCAGCTGCACGTTATAATAGCCCAAACCATACCCTTACTGATCGCTTCGAGTGGTAGAAATGCATCAGTCCGAATTTCTTACGAGAAGGTGTGCCTTTTAGAAAGACGTGGCGCTTTTCTCGGCCTCAGTAACGCGCTGCAGGTAAAGTAGAGAATGAACATGAGCACAATACATCGAAGGAAAACCTCGTCATGAGTGCAGGCACCCACCCAGTGTAAGCCTTGTGTGTTTACCGGTTGACCACAGAAGGCCCAATTCAAAACGAGCTCCTCCCCATGCTTTAATACAGGCTTGTTTTAAACACCCAAGTAGTGGCAACAAATTTGTGTTCTTTTTATTTTTTTTTTCTTTGAAGATTGTTGACTTGCGGACGAAAAAGGAAACAGCGCGCTTCATGCGATGAATTTTGGTGCCGGCCCCTGACAGCACGGAAGCAAGTGCGGAGGCTTGAGGCCTTTTTGCACACCAATTTTTAATGCTCTATTGCTTTCCGGTGAGAGCTGATCCGAAAAGTCGCAATCGTTCAAGAACGACCCACGATATCCAGAAATAAATACGATTGGTGGAGTTAGCACGCGTAATTGTTATCGTAGTGCAAATATAACTGTTTGCTCAACCTGACAGATTCAATCGCGAAGAAATTAAAAACATTACAGCCGTTCCATTCAGTGTGAAAGCTGTCGGAAGTGCAGAGCAGTGACTCGCCATAATGGGCTGCAGTGCGGTGATACGCTCACTGCTACATTTCAAATTTCCCACCTTCGCAGTGCTCGCGCGCCCTCCGCCTGAAACTGCGCCAGCGGGAGTTGTGTTCTTTTCCCGCTTGCTTTAATTTCGTATGCTGGAGCTCTTTTGCGTCATTTCGAAGGCGCCATTTTTTTCTTGCGCGGCTGGAGCCTTTCGGCGCCATTTCTTTCTCCCGCGGCAAGTTTTTTTCGCTTACTATCGTAAAAGCAACCCAACGAGCATTTCTAACTAAATCAACGCGGGGGCTGCCGGTTATATACCGAGATTTTGCCAATGAACCAATGAACCTGCAGTTTTCTTTGCGCTAAATAACGGGGAGATGTATGACAAGCGCCAGCGGTTCACGAGGTTTGTACGGTTATGACTATTAAACCGCGTGGTTTTCGAAGCCTCAGCGTGACTGCCTGACGCAGGTACTGAAGGCTCTACTTGGGTCCGTTACCTCGCTGCGCCTCCGGCAATCGTATCGACCGTTAGCGAGCTAAGACGACAGGGAAAGCCCATAAAGTGCGCTTCACTTAAAACGCGCTAAGCATTGTGCTCACTAGGTAGGCATGGGGTCATTACCTCAGCCTACGACTTACGACTGCTAAAGGCAGAATTGGTGAAGTGATGATATGTAATTGAAACAACGAATTAATACTAATGTATATGGATGGGACCTACCAGTTTATAAGAAACAATTAAAAGTAAACAAATGCAACATTTCGCACCTGTCTGCTTGTTTCGCTGCAAATGTCGCCGACAGAGGATAGTATTCGGAGGCTCTGCCCCTGAATACGCTCTTTTCTCTCCTTCTCCCACTACTCACCCTCGTATCTTTCTCTGTCGCTCCTCGCATGAAGAATTTACGAGGACTTTCCTCAATTGAACTGAATTCGATTTTCGTGCGCTTGCACCGCTGTTGGAAGATTTTGTTTCTACTCGTGCGGCTCCAGATATCTTTTCCATGTTTGGTTTTGTTTCGCCTCTCGTAGATACCGGGGTTAAACCCTGATTTTCCTTTTGGTTTGCTATCGTAAAAACCAACCCAACGACTATTCAAAAATGACGGAATGGTGGTACTGTTGGCAGTACACGTAAATTTTCCTTAAAATGAGCCTAAGGTCATTTTCGCGGTGAATAATGTGGACATGTAGCCATGCCAGCAGTTTTAGTAGTTTGCAATGGTCTTCTTTTTATGCACTCAGTGTACAAGCATTTTTTTAACTATCTTTTGGCAGCGCGATTGATTCGACCGACCGGCAGATGAACGAAATTTTCCCGTTAAGTTGACCTAACAAACACTCGTCTCTAAACGAAATATCCGTGTCCTGATCCGCTAGCAACGCACTTGTCTAAAGCAGTGGAGCCAACTGCATCTGATTCTGCGTGTAGCGTTAATAAAGACAATAGCCTTTGTGGGCTACTTGAACGCAAAAATTTTGGTCTGTCTGTATGTCTGTCTGTCTGTCTGTCTGTCTACCTGTAATTCGATTGAGCCACCCGGCCAAAGTGAACAAGAGGCTGCGCTATAGGTTTATATACCCACACCAAAACCTAAACATATAAGTCCGATGACAATGTTCATACTTGTCAACATTGTTGAACAAGAACAAAACATTACGCCAATAAGATGCCGGAAATCAATACATAAGTGATATTTCCAGTATTTCTTTATTAAAAAATTCATGGATGCTTGATTTTTGCGATACAAATGAAATACTTCATCTACGGCAGGAAAAAAAATCACTCCGGCGCCTGCTGCCGCTCGCGCCACTATAGCTCCTGGTGGCATTTTCAGAAAAGAAACGGCAACAGTAACGAAGGGGTCCAGTAGATAGGTTCCCCGTTCCGCTTTAAACGCGCGTGGAGTAGGGCAACGTGATTTTATAAATTTTGGAGTAGGGTGCCTTGATTCATCCGCGTCGCCGCCGTACGGCAGCGCTGGCATCAAGGCACCATGCGTGGAGCAGTGAAGCTCGGTAAATATAAATTGACTTCAGCAAACCTCTAGCGTGTTTATCTTGGGAGGAGCAAGTCGGGAGAGGAAAAGCTCGAGGGGTGAGCTGGAAAGAGAAGGGGGGCTTCTACTTGGCAGGGGCTCCAGACAACTATCGTGCTTCGTCGACATTTGCAACGGAAGCAGCAGAACGTGGCAATTTTTTTAGGTATAGAAAGGGGTTTCATATTTTAATACAATACTGCTCCCATCTTCAAACCTGAAATGTTTTAGCAGCAATGCATAGCGCACAGTTGTGAAGCGGACTTTAAAGCGCCTTGCAACGCAGAGCGGATAAAAAGGGTGTTACTCGCTATATACTAGACACTTCACGGAAATTCTGTGCCCTTTTTTCACCTGCAAAGCCTCGAAGATATTTTTTATGACCCCATGCCCTGAGGATCTCTTCTAGCTTAAAGACTGGTTCCTCCTAATTTAACAGGTATGAGACAGTCCAGGGGAGCTGCGGTAGGGCGAAAAAGGACAAAAGATGCCATCACCCGAACAAAAAGATTTACTTCGTTTTCTTGCTTTTATTGTGCATGTTTTTGCTTGTCTGTTCGCAGCTAATGCATGTCGCCGGGAACGTTGAGGCAGGCCACTTCGATTTCCACTTCCTGGAAGCTTGTACCTCACGCACTTCCAAGAGCCTGGGTGGCATCACATAGAGGCAGCCGCCTTTTCGCGATCTCTCCATCCTGCGCCTTTAAAATAAAAGTGGTTCCATTGGTGTTTGACGCCCATAATCGCAGGAAGGTACCTTGGCGCCTTCGTGAAATGACCCCATAAGTATTTAGGACGTAGGGGTCGGCACTCATTTAATACCTCTGGGCGTTTTCCCGAATGCGGTAGTATTCAAAGGCAAGCGAAGTCTTTCGAGGGACAGTGTTTTCACCGGTTAGGCTACCGATTTCTGGCAAGGAATCTCTGTTTTCACCTCATCCGGTTTCCCGGTTGCACGAATTCTATCGAGCGCTTTAATGCCATGAGCATGTCCATAGTTTGCTGGCATACGCTGCGGGATGTGTGAATTCGTTTCCACGTGTTCGCTGTCCGATTGGGTGTAGCTTTTTTGCCGATCCCCCTTCTTCTGTGGCTTTTCTCTGTTCCTAGTTTCGACCCGGGTTCGATGCCAATGTGAACTGAAATTGATCCAATATGTTTTTAGACAGATTGAATTACTTCATCGGACTTCATTTACATACCCACTTTTGCCCATTTGTAGACGGATTTACCTCATCGGTCTTAATTTACATAACCACTTTTGCCCAAACTTCGATATTGTGTGGGTATTTTTTTCTTTACTGCTGTGGCCATTTTCAATACCGTTCAACGTCAACGCCAGATTTTCCAGCAATGGGAACGTAGCCCTTTCGCAATAATAAACTTCCGATTTCAGCGGGGCAGGGGTGAACTTCTAGCGCTCCCGGAATCTAGGTAGTGCAGGCGCTCAACATTTTTTTTACGCTCTAGCGTCCAGAACCAGGTTTTGAAATGAAATCATAGATTGCGGCCACCTGACAAAGGTGAAAGCTTCGCACAGCTTTTGTAGGAACTCATGCACAGTGTTCTCACGCTGATCAATATCCCCTCAGTGTCACAGCTGCACCACTCCGGACGAGCCGTGGTTGGATGGGGCATATGCGGGTGGCTCCGAGGCCGGCTGGATGTCTGCCCGGCTGTTCGAGAGGTTGGGCAACTTTGGGCCACCGCCTGGCTTCTCTGCCTTTTGCTGAAGCTGAACGGGAAGCGCAATCAACGAAGTATCCCGCCTTCGTCCAGGTACGCCACACGGAACAACCTCTCTTGCTTAGCCTACCGCACTCCAGATGTCGCTTAGGTTACTACGTACGTATTCGAAATAGTTGAAATAGGGCCCCAGAGAAGCACACATGTAGATGGTAGTGGATTTGTGTGACCCTGTTTACATTTGGCTTGCTATGTTCGGAGAAATGGTGTGCGAATGTCTTAAATGTAACTAATACCAGAAAGGGCTCCTATTCGCATAGATACCATTTCGGCACTAACACAGGGAAAATACAGGGAAGAGCAGCACACAAGGGGTAACTTCTGGCGAAGCGGGAGCAGAAATGAAATGTGGGCCCCTATTTCTTCCTTCTCTCCCCTAAGCCTATTCCGTACTGATTGTAAAATGGTATTGTGCTTCTTGAGATGTAGTGAATGCTGAGTCACCGGAGTCCGGGTCCCGAACGTGTCACCTCGTTATCATCATTTCCCGTTTCCATCTTTTTCTTCTCTTCGCTATTGTGACCGGCACCCATGGTCAATCGCCATTCTTAGTCTTACATACGGAACTCGCACAAACGTGGTTTGCTACTCGCCTAATTGCTGCTTCTGCAGTGAGTGTTCACAGACTACTCATATAGTATTCAGTTTCTTTCTAGAAGGTAGGTTCTAAGTGGAAGGCTACAACACGTTCATTCGAGTGGCGGTGGTCAAACGAGTAGCAGTGGCATTGAGGATGAGACCACAAGTCTGCTTTTCGAAATGTTGACACCTGGCTGAGGCAGCCACTTTTTGCAAAATGTTTCTTTATACGTACATAATTTATGATATAACATATTAGTATAATGTATGTAAATATACTATCAAAAGTAACACGGCCGTTTTGTCTGGCGCCTTAATGTAAAAAACAGCCTTTTTTACCGGATGTAAAACCAAGTAGTTTCGTTCGGTATATGCGCGCCAAGCCTTAGCCACTGAGCCACCGCCGTGCGTGCCTGTTTTGGATTGAAAATGGAAAACCGGCTGTTTGACCTTTTGGAATGTGCTAGTACCTCTTCACTCTCCTTCGGAAACACGCGGATGGGCCCAATGTACGCGCACTCGCTTTACTTGCTCACTTCGGCCTTAACAGCCCTTAGTACGGTACTTCGCGCGCACCCCTCGGACACCATGCCGACTGTAGCTTCTATTCTCGTTCTGTTCGATGGTTCTGTTCCGACCGTTGCAGTGGTCACGCCTACTCCATTTGCCAGCGGCATGGGCGGAATGTAGCTCCTTCTGTTGTTGGCCATTATCTGTCTTTCGTCACAATCATTCTCATTCAACCCTGCTTTGCCGCAATCTCATCCTTACGCTGGCGTGACTCCCAAATTTACAACCCGCACAAGCGGTGACGGGACGTACCGAGGGGTCGAACGAAGGGTGGTGCCAGGCGGAGGACGTTCTGCGAGCGCAGTGCCACCACAGCCGCTCGACGGTAGGCTTGACGCCGTCCTCAACACACACGTCTGTCGTTCTCCGTTCCTGTATTGCCCTGTGTCCACGCGTCGACGGCACAAATTTTTGTCGACATGCCTAATCTACCATTGTTGCAATTATAAAGCATCACGGGAGCTGTTCTACTGGCGTCTTGAAAAAGGCGCTTCTACATGTCCAAATAGTCTGTTGCGGGCCTCTCCATGTCGCCGCGATGAACAAAGAGGCAGCACTGAACAAGCAGCAATAAAGTAGGGTATCACAATATTATCTCGAATGATAATCATTCGCTGTAACGCGGTATTGTTCGCAGCCGCCTTGCCCGAGTCTTCCAAGAAGTGTAAATGATAAATATTTCGTGAGCAATAGATGGGTATGTCGGCAACCTTTTCGCGTCGCTCCTCAGAGCGGCGTCGATGCGTCAACACAGAGGTACACAACACCCCAGACCGACAGAGTGGATAGAGCCACGTGCAGACAGGTGCCTTCGAGAGCTGCGTTCGCAGCGGCGTCTGCGTTGCAAGAGTGCAGTGACACAGAATCCCGGCAATCCAACCTGCCTCCACTCCCTCTCTAGAAGTCCCATAACTTCCGTACTCGATGCAGGTGTTTTAGAGCGGAGTGTACAGCCAGTGCAGGGCGGGTAATAATTGGCCGCGTATCTGCTCACTTCGCTGGTAATGTCATCGAAAAACGATAGTCGTCTGCTGCCGCTGCCACAGAAATGCCTCTCTTCTCTTCCGCGACCGCTACAAAGACGGTGGAGGTTTGCTCAAGACTATTC
Organism: Haemaphysalis longicornis; assembly: GCF_048455015.1. NCBI lineage: Eukaryota > Metazoa > Arthropoda > Arachnida > Ixodida > Ixodidae > Haemaphysalis > Haemaphysalis longicornis. The sequence goes on from NW_027526203.1 coordinate 180,283,429, forward strand.
GATTTCCCCGCGTTCCAAAGCTCGCTCGCCATCTACTGGAACCTTTCGTTACTATTGGGCTTCTTGGAATGTCTCCACGAGGTCTAGGTTGGGGCGCCAGCGCTTTTTTGTAATTTTGGATCACAGAACTGTTTTCAGCACGTATTTCAAAGCGAAGGTTTAGTGTTCTCATTGATGGCGTCTGTAATGCAAAAACGCCCTGCAGGAAAGTCAACTTTCTCTGACGATGATGATTAAGGATCGTGGGTGAAGGGAAAGAAAAAAATGCTTCAGTGACTGGAATCGAACCTGGGTCCCTCGCGTTATGAAGCCGGCGTCTGTCCGATTGCTCCATTTAGAGATGGTCGGAAATCTGTCCAAACTCAGACGACAACCAAAGTATCCGTCAGGAGAAATCTTCGCGTTCAACCATGGTCGTCGTTAGACGGAGGGGTGCATGATCTATTTTTATTTGCTACCGCAAATATCAATCACGCATCTAATTTCAATTAAAAGACCACTGTTAATACCAGTTAAACGTCCATGTTTTGCCTGAAATATGCCCAATATTATTTTTTTTCGCTCAACAATATCGACAAGTGTAAAAGATGACCCCTAATTTAGTTATTTGGAAAGTTTTTGTCTATAGAAACTTCTCGTTCCAGACTTCGTGCTTCTTTTGGCTGTGTGGCTGCATCGATTAACAGACAGGCAAAACTTTTGTGTTTAGTAGCCCAAGAACGACCATAGTGTACAAAGGACACCGGAGCAAAAATTGTGAGCGTCAGGCCGAGCTTCCAGTTCACGAGGGACGGGTTCGAGATGTTCACGCATTCATAAAAATATTTTCTCTTTATTTTCGCAGGATCCGACTCACAATGTTTGGCCAACCTTGAGCTTGTGAGCAAACTGCACTTGTGCCCTATCTGCCAAAGTGCTGCGGTGGAACCTCCAGGACTGCTATTGATCAACTCAACCACTTTGTCAAGTTGGTAGACATTTTGCACCGAAGTCAGTGCGACGGGCAGGAAGGGGAGTATGGTGTCAAGCCATGACGTAGACACCCTTATCGAAAAGATGCCGTATTTTTAATGTATTTTGAATGCATTTAATACATATATTAACTTTGTATTTATTCTGCATTATTTTGTCCGCATTCCAACTGCATTTCGAATACATTTACAATGTATTTAAAATGTACCTCAAAAATACGTAAGCAGTGCATGAAAAATATATATTTAATGCATTTTAAATGCATTAAAAATGCTCAGAAAATATAATTTTAAATACGGGCAAAATGCATTAGTAATGCATTTTAAATGCACAGAAAATACTGCTTCAAATATACTCAAAATGTGTTACTAGTGTATACTAAATAAAACCTAAATACATTGAGAGATACCATGGCAATGTGTCTTAGATGGAATTGTTAAAGTTCAACTAGAAACTATCATATTGTGGCTCTAAAAAGTTTATTAGGCACTAGGCTAAAAATATGCTCCATTGTGAAAATGTAAACCGGCCATGCTCGGAATGCGGGCCAGCAAATGACTGAAAAGAACAGCATGTATGCGCACAAATTGGAAGTTTGAAAGTTTTTTATTGTACACCTCAGTCGAGTGGCCAATTTTGCCATTAATAAGCAGCAGGAATGAATGCCGTTCAGCCACCTCGGCAGCCAGCGCAGATGAAGCGTTGTGCATCAGAGTCTTCGTACTTCGGATTCTCCACGCGGGGAAATTTCACCAGCAGCTGCAGTGAAAAGAAAATGGGAAAATATTAGTGAAACACTTTTTTTAGAGGCAAATAAATGTCAAATCAATCAGGCCTTTTCTCTAGACGTGCCAACGTCCCTCGCGAGCAAGGATTTTTTAGTTTCCCCTTGAGAGAGAAAAAAAACCCCGCCGTGAAAACAATGCCCCTTTGAAGGACGTAAGACAATTTATGTAATGGTAAGCATAGTTTATATTCTCATGCGGCATCGGATCTTCAATACCATTTTTAAGAAATAATGGTGGCGGGAAGGGGGGGGGGTGAGGAAGAGGGGGGGGGGGGCGGGAGGCTTATGTTTGGAAATTGTCTAGGGATAAAAATTAGCGAAAATTAGGGGAAAAAAAAGACAGAGCTAAGATAACAACGTTACCAAACATGCAACAGAGTTCTTAGAGTTATGCTACTACTTCTCTTTCTTAGGCGCTTGAGTTAACTTGAAACGGAGGCAATTCTAGTTTTCCAACTAAGTTGGACAAAACTGGTCTGTGACCTCCCAGGACGCTAATAAAATAAGATAGGCAGTAATCTTATTAACTACAATTACTGTTATGTGTTCCATATTTCGGCGTCACCTTCTTCGGAGATTACGTTCTAAAAAAATAGTGCGCAGCGAAACAATTTAAAAATGCATGGGCAGGATTGCAGTAGAAAGCTTACATAAATGTCATTAGATTGGCGTGTGCACTCAACAATGCTTTCAAAGGAACGGTAAAGTAAGGTTATTTCAATAAACAAGAAAAATTTCACGCTGTCCTTAAAATAACAAGCTCTTATATCGTAGGCACCTAACCGAAGCAATTAAAACAAGCAACGCCAGAAAACGTGTATTTGTGCTTGCACACAAGTAATTTTTTTGCTCTCCGCCGCACATCACCGGCAGGACATTTTATACTTTTTGCTGTACACAGACAACGTCATCATTTAATTAGGGAGAAACGCGGAAAATAATTGTAAATGCTCGCGTCTTTAACATACAAAAAAAAAGATAAACACCTGTTAGCTTCAGGGACCATAAGTAAAAATAGGTGCTTCATAAATACTCGTGACACCTAAAAGAAACTCGTTTAAGTACACCCTTTAGACGCAAATGGGAAATTGAGGCTAAACCGCCAAGCTGCCCATGCTGTTTTCGGTGCCCTTGGGCCCATTTCTGAAATTCTCCGTTGGCGTGGTCCAGCGTTAGCGCGTCGGGTTCCGCGTGTCTGTCACTCGACCACGAGCGGCCGAAGGGCCTCTCGGAACGCGCACACTTGTTCATGAATGCGCTACGAAATGAATACAGCAAGGAGGGAAAAAGTTGCAAGGAAACACAAAAGAGGAAGGGGCCAACGTCCTGAAGTTTCGCGAAGTTTTGGGGGGAGCAATCCAAGGAACAAAAAGAGATGAACCCGCCCGGGGGACCCGTTCCGGGAACCGAGGGGTCTCGCGCAGGGAACTGGTTGCCTGCCTCGAAGTCCCCCTCCCAACCCGCATTCCTTCTCCTTCCTTCATTTGCTGGTTCTTGGTTCTGGGTGGCGGTAGGAACAGAAACAGATTGTAACTTAGCGGCTACTCTCATACAGTTTGTCTTAGATGGACAAATAATTTGTAGTCTCTGGGCATGAAGCACCTTCGCTACTGCCACATGCACCAAAGATTACGTGGATCGCTTTTAACAATTTTGGTCACTTCGAAACAGACGGCATAAACTCTTTCATGGCTTTAGTTGACAGAATGGCGACATGCGACCGACAAAAATCGCGAACGCTGCTCGGATTCCCGCCGTATGGCCCGGCCACACGCATTATTCGGATGAATGTATGCCACAAACTGGCTTCCTTCCCCGTACGGCGGCTGCTGTGAACATGCGCAGCTGCGAGCGGCTGCTGCGAACAGAAAACAAAAGAAAGCTGCGTCCCTGGATACACTTCGCAAATTTCTCAAGCGCGTAAACATGTACGGCGGACTTTCTGTGAACAGGCTGTGCTAAAAACGTTCCTGGCGGTTATGTGTTTAATGCAAGTGTTAGTCCTCAATGAGTACTCGATCTACAAGGAAACTCGTAGCAACAGTCCCCCGTCCACTCAGCAGGGCCCGAGCTAAAAATTAGGCGCAAAAAGGAAAGCACTAAAATCCATTTTTTTACGTCTTCTTGCTGTCGTTGATTTGTGAGTACATTCCCTTGCACGGCGTAGTTACGGTAGGAAATCTTGCTCGCAGGTGGAGGTAAGCTTAAAAACCACGTGCGGATTTTATAAAGGGCATTAGCACTCTTCGATTGCAAGGCAAACATACGTCAATTAATAGTATTGCGACACCGTACGCGCAAATAGCCGGTATATCGTGCTTACCTTGGCTAGACGGCCAACGCCGCTGCAACGCGCCGTCCAAGCAGAGACTGCGTCCACCCGACGACCGCGCGTTGACGAGTCCGAAACAGGACAGGCAAAAGAAACGCAGCGAAGGCAGACAAAACGTGAAGGCGGGGTGCGCCGCTCAGCTCGCGCCGCAGGTGCCTGGCACAGAGGAGGAGGTAGTGAGCGGCAGTGAGAGGCGCCGAGCTGCTCGCCCTCCCAAGCATAGCCAGGGTTGTCCATCTAAGGCGAATATTTTTCAGAAAAAGAAAATTTTCCAAGCCTCCACAGCGATACCGTCGTAACAACGCTGGCAAAGTGCAAGTGTTTTCGCACATATATATACTCGTTGAATTCGATGTTTTTTTCTTTGCCGATTGCGTTGGAACACCGCCGCTTACATATTTGTACGCCGATTTTCTCTCTAATACGCAGATTTATGTCTGCTTTAGACAGGGCAGTAAGTGAGAGTATCTCCCTCAGTTTCTTTTATTATAAGTAAACATCGAGGAGAAATTCTCACTACGTTTATTCATTTGAGAAGTATTTTATCCGGCACTTCAGATATGCTTTACGTGAATCTTACAATTCAGCAACTGAAGCAGCGCCTGTAGTGTACTCGAAATGTATTTCGGCAAAGCTTTATGAATACATTTAAAATGTATTTTCTATAAGTATTTTTCTTGCATTGAGAGTGTATTTCTACCATGTTCGTTCGACAAACGTAAAAGGCATTTCAAATGTATTTCGAATATATTCGGAGTATATTTCCATGCTTCAGCACACTTTTAAAGTATACTCAGAGTGCTGCTCTAAATGTAGTTAGGTAAGTGTATTTTTATAATATTTACAGTGCATTTACAAAATGATCGTTTGGCGGGAAGAAATACATTTTCAATATATTCTGAATGCCTTAAGCGCACATTCATGAGGTTCAGTGTATTTTTAATCTATTTGGAGGGTACTTAAAAGCACTGTATTTTTCCCGTATTTTTAATAATGTATTTTCAATATTTACGAAAAATTGAGAAAATGCAATTTTTAATGCACTTAAAATACATTTACAAATACAAAGCATATTTGAAGTGCACTTCAAGCGTACTCGTACGTATTTCAAACGTATTACTTTTCGCTAAGGGCAATAAAGTGGGAAAGCTAAAAAGAAAACACATTTTTAGAATGCAGGATAAAAATACAGAAATCACTGCATTATGCTACGTTTAAATGGCGAAGCGAAAGCTTGATTCCTTCGAAACTCGTGGGAGTTGCGTTCACTCTTATAGAAAACAGCATGCGTACTGGTACCCCAGTTGTATATCCTCATGCAGGAATACGTGCGTCAAAATGTATTTTATGTCGGTTACAACAAAACTTGCAAGGATGCATTGTGTCTTATGGCGGAATTGTCTACAGCTGTAAGATAGCGGACTAAGACACCCTATGTTTTTTGCCTGCGTCAAGTTCAAATTACGCAATCGTACCGCCCCTCCCCTTAACTCTAGTAGGCGAGGGTAGTAATGCTCCGTTTTTAATAAACTGTGAGCAAATGACTAATTCTTTTTTATCAGCCGCAGCTTTTCTGCAATACGTCGTGCGTATTTAGAGGCCTGCGTCTGACGAACCCCACTCCTCTTTTAGTTTCGCTTACGCTGTACGTTGCTGGCTACTACACGAGGTTTTTACCACAAAAAAGCATTTCAATGCATTCCTTAATTGCGACTAGCTGTTGATAATGCTAGTCACTTGATTCGTGGTCGTGTGTCGGTCAAGTGCGTTTGATGCATAGCATGTTTAGCTACTACAATAGAACACCACTTATATGTTCCTGACTAATACCTTTTCCTGGCCACTACGTCGTCGCGGTGGGGTCCAAATTAAATGTCAAGACAAGTATGTATTCTAATCCCACTTTGTACGTCGTCATGCTACGACATTCCTCCTTTATACGTTGTTATTACGGGGCCGAAATAATGAAAAGTATAGCTAAACTGATAAAAGTGCACGAAAAAAATAACAATGAACTGCGTATTCCCCAACGAGCGCTGTTGGCCCACCGCCGATATCTCGGAAAAGAAAGGGCATGTGGTAACACCCATAAAATCATCACCATCACCATTATCACCGTCAAAATTGTCACTACCTTATTTGTACGGGGAATGCGCACTCGTAACCAGCCTGTAGACATCGTTACACTGGTGGAACGTGTTTCCAGCTAGAGAGTTTACTATAGTTCAGACTTTGCCTTGGTCACGGACACCGACGGCGTCAAGAAAGTGGAAACCCTTTCGCTTGAAGACAAACTCGAAGTTCTGCGAGTAGTCGAGAAGGTACCGACACGGAAGAAGATACGTATCGCGAAAGAGTTGGGACTGCCACTGTCGACTTTGAGTTCAACTGTAGAACTCAATTGAAATGGACGCTTTCCAAAGATATGTGAGCCACTTCGACAATGCGGGCAGCCACAAGGACATCTAAAAATTAGAGAAGGGCGTTGCCATTCCAAAGGCCCAGAAGAAGCCCCAAACTTTTATCAAAGATAACAGCGAAATTGTTCAGTAAATCTTAATTTTCCGTGTACGCAGTTAAAAATACAAAGAAATTGCCGAGCGCGCGCACGTGAGCGCGGGCCTCTCGGCGACCGCCAGAACAGCTAACAAAACCGAGAAAATGCCTAGCGCTCGTGTATGCGTGCCTCGAGGCTACCGCCCAGCATCCCCTGCGCACGTTTGTCAAGCCAAGCATACCCACTTAGGGAGATTGGCCAAGATTGGTAAAAAGCTCCAGTGTTCGCCGTATTCGTGGCAACAGTTGCTCCGAACGAGAAAGACGCGTCATAGCGTACGCCCCTCCCAGGTGATGTCCAATGGTTATAACTTCCAACAAAATGGAGGAAGCTCACACTAATAGCAACAATGATGGAGTAAAGGTCGTTGCGGAAACGAAGAGGAAGAAAATCGGCTGCAGTCCTGGACTTAAACCACCGTGATGGTAGTGAAGGTTGCGTACAGCTACACTACCTTTAAATCTTACGCGTTAGTGTGAACTTCTTTGATGTATTTTTCGCTTAGAGGGCCGTTTATTTTTCTGACACTAAAACCACAACAAAAAAATCAAGACTATGAATGTTATGCACTATGTGATGATTCTCCGAGAGAACTGTTTTGGCAAAACTTTTTTTCTGGTGATACCGCTAATCACGTGTTATTTTCTACTCTTCTCAGAAAAATTAAGGGGCAGTTATACTCATTTATTACCGGATTCGTGGCCAATCCACCACGTGCTGTTGGGGAGTACAGCGAAGAAACCAACCATGGGCGCTGCTGGCTCGCGTGGCGTGGCAGCTCCTGCATTGTGCAGCTCGCGATCGAACGACATCGCCGCCGACCCTCGACGCAGCTCTTGGACTGTTCTGAAAATCATTTACATAAGAGATGAGCCCAGCTTTATGGCGGGGCTGTCGACTCTCGTGCGGCAGAACCCGCTCGACGCCCATTTGAGAAACAGTGGCCCCTTCAAGGTAAGAGAAGCATGGAATGAATTATGGAAGAAATCATAGGATACTCTAATCGTCAAGTCGTATACTATAGAACGCTAAAGCGATTTAGGCTTTGACGAAGCAATTCGAACAGGTCGATTCCTGGAAAAAGAAAAAAAACGTAATCAGTTGGGCTGAACATGGCTCCAGCCTCCGCCTAAGTTCTCGTGGAAATATTCTTACGTGTACACATAGCAGGTGCCGGCTGAAGCGGTAGTAATAATATAAAATAGTAGTAATAAAAGAGCATGGTGGTACTCCGTTGTTTAATGTGCATTCACGCTGATGTAGACCGGGATATTTTGGCGAGCGGCCCCGTGAACAGTGGACTTGTTATCAAGGCGAAAGCCTTAAATACCCCATCTTGCCAAGAGCCGTCGGGGTTGTTGTTGTCCGGCCAACAAAATGGGCGCCGCTGTAGCGATAAATAAAAAGCACACGCGTGATCTGATGATGTTACAGCCCAGATCTCCACAGTAGCAGCCTAATGTAGTAGGACGGCCCTACTTCCGCACGCTGTCAGAAGTGTTACACAAGTTGTCGTTGTTGACGCTCTTTTCTTCGTGGCGCATACCCCCTTGACATATGTGCCACGAAGATTTGAGGTGCTGATGGGCCCACTTTTCAAAATCCACTCAACTGTGAATGGGAAACGTGAAAGTTGTCGAATAGTGCGCACCGGATGACACTTAACAGGTGCTCACCAGCCACGCAGAACCATTATTCTAGGGAAACTGTGGTGTGTAACAGTCTGCTTGCTGACGTACTTCGCGCCATAAGAAGAAGAAACGAAAGCGAGGAAAGAGACGCGAACACGATGTGTAGCGGAAAAATAATTCGCGTCAAAAGACAAAGAAACGAATTCGAAGAGAGAGGCGCAAATTTGATGTGTTTGTAAAAACTTGTTAACAAGCATGGCCAGGCTTTCGCTTTCAAAGCACGTATGCCCAATGAATTAAGTTTAAGGAATTAAGTGGCCAGAGGAATTTTTTAGTAGCCTCCGTCCCCTTGTGCCCCCCCCCCTACTCAATCTTCCCATTCATGCACAGCGTACCCTGGTGGGCCATCGGGCCCTTGTCACGACCACGCTATGCGCTGTCGATAAGGGCATGCTTGAACACATGTTTGTCCGCCATAGCCTCGTCCACTCCCCCGCCACTAGCAGCTTATGAGTTGGCTCCCAAAATCGTACAGCTATTTCAATACGGAGTGCACAAGATGACGTTCCCTCAGATACTTTCGTGTTTGATTGATGATATCCGGTTGGTGGCGCAGGCATCGTTTCGTGCCAAAGCGACAGGTGGGTGCCACCCATCCGCCTGCACCGCCTCGTACCGTGCAGCGTGAGGTGAGCCTTCCTGCGAGCGAAGGACGCCCAACACTCGAGGATTTACCGAAGGCTATTTCAGGGCCTCGCCGCAATCCCTCTTGGAGGACAAGCCCCCACGGCTCTGTAGGTATGGCAGAGAATGCCCTCAAAGGACCTAGAGCAGACCGCGCCGAAATGAAAATCTCCCTCATGAACCACAGTTATACGGGTGATTCGCAGTGTTGCACCCATGGGGAGCGGTGATGCGAGCAAAAAACTGACGCACTCCGGTGTAGCTCGTATACTTAAATTCCCGTGCCTATTTGACGGTCGCGTTTTATAGTACAGTTCTGACACTGACATCACATCGGCCCGTCGTGCACCCCGGCGCTCGGCAAAAAATTCAAGCCGTTCCACTCAATGTGAAAGCGGACGGAAGTGCAGAGCAGTGATTCGCCATAATGGACTGTAGCGCCGTTATCCGCTCACTGCCATCACCCAATGAAATTCAAATTTCCCGCCTTCGCAGGGCTCGCGCGCCCCCTGCCTGAAACTGCGCCAGCGGGAGTTCTGTTCTTTTTTGTGCTTGCTTTTTCTCCCGCGTGCCGGCGTTGCACTGCCACTTTTTTTCGCTTACTATCGTAAATTGGGCCCATCTGTCCGCGAGGGGGACTCGAGTAAATGCGTCGCATAGGGGGTGGGTGTATTGCGTTAACGTTTAGTGTTTGGGGAGTTGGTGGTAGTGAATGCGTTGTATCAGCAGCTTCTTGACGTAGTTTGAACGAGTCAAGGATATAAGGCGCGTTCGTAGCTTCCCATTCTGTGTCGGCTTTGTGGCACAGTGGGTAGAGCACCATGTACATTGCGTTCCGCCCGCAGGGTCGAGGGATCGAAACCAGGCGCCGGATAGTATTTTTTTTATATAGTGTAAGGGGAGGGGTGCGGACTACGACTACGGACGTCAACGCGGGTGACATCGTGAGTTACTGAAATGCTCTGCATTTAAAACACAGATAGCAGATGACACGACACCCAGGTTCATTACATTCACGCTTCAACACGTATAGGAGTATCTATTGTTTGGGCTCGTGCCCAGTGAGGACTCATTGTTATTGAAAACTAGCTTTGGCTTTCTATTGTGCACCGTGGCTCTTAGTATGCTTGGTCCCAGTGAATAATTTACACGTTGTTTGTAAACCAATTTTACCCCAGACTTCGCTTTACGGCTTTGCAAGTATACCGTTACAGGGACGTAAGGAAGTTTACTTGACGATCACCAAGGGGGTATAATTAAGCTGCTCAATACGGCGTGGGACGGAGCTCGTTGCTAATCTTAATCCCGAGTGCACTTTACCCGAAGCGTATTTTTGACTAGCTAATTGAAATGTTGTGCTATCGTCTGGCTCTTATCCACCCATTTTTTGTGCCAAGAATAGCAATACATTTATTTAGCCTGTCGATGCAGAATGCATGCGATTTAGTGGATGCTATCCCGTCAGGAACAAATCAGTAGTATGCAGGTTTTTCTCTATAAATAAAATTTTAATTGCCATATGTGTGATACAAAGCAAAACGGGCCGGCTTCGACGCTGATACTGTTTCGTCATGAATCTTGGCTCGAGTGCATAGCTTTAGGAGTACCCTACTACTTCGACTACATCATCCAGAGTAACCCACGTCAAAAGATGGTGGAGTTAGTTTGCAGTGGCTCACACTGGCTCACCATAGCCAAGGCTAACACTGGCCTGCTGGAAAACGAACTTGCCCAAGCCATTGCCCGCAATCTCGCACTCCGGGCGGATGTGAGCATCGTCACCCGACAAGGCATGCGCTCCTCGAGAGATCGCCTTCCTAATCTCGTCGTACTTCCTGCCCCGCCCATTCCTCCCTCACACTTCGCGAAACGCATTACTGGGGACTCTTGCAAACGGACTATTTCCCATGCGAAGCTCCTCTACACCCCATCAAGCCCTCTTCATTCGCGTCTCCTAACGCACCCAATGCGGCCAACGTGCCACTCTGGAACATTCCATGCGGCCTTGCCCTTACGACCGCTTCTCTCAAATCTCCAGCAGCGAGCTATGGAGAGATTCGTTGGGTAGCTCTCGCCAGGAGATTCAGGAGACCCTTGTGCAGAAAGCTACCGAAGTGGCGACTGGCCGTAGCCCAGCCGCCACCAACCCTCAGTAACCGTGGTCCAAATAAGTTTTCGCTCTCTCTCCCTATCCCTCTCTCTCTCTCTGTCCATATTTATTTTGTTCGTCATAACCAGTTGTATTATAATCGTGTTTAATGTGTTATTTCTGTTACTAACGCAATTCCCTCATGCAGGAGCCTGCTTTCCTCAGCGAAACACTTCAATTGGGCATTCTTTCATCGAGTCACATAAACTTACGTGGAAAGACGCTAAAAGCACATGACGCTGTATTTATTGATCTATTATGACGGAAGGCATGCGCGATATGTAGGCGAGCACGTTTGAGCGGCAGTAATTTTTCTTACCACTCTCGCACCAGCTTGCCCGGCATAGGTGCGCCGAGCGTATTGTGCCAAAATCAGTAGTCACTATGTTCCTGGGAATCATCCAGTGCGGATTACTTCATCTCAAGCGAAAGAACAAAAATCTAATTTTTGTCGGGGGCCATTTGCAAGTTAACAGTGCTCAAGTGACTGTAGCTTGAAACTTTCATGCATTGAAACTTTCCTGTCTTGAAACGCGTTCGTCATCATTGTCGCCTGTAGCACCTGAGGCCGGCTACCGAAATGAAGGCGTAGATGTGGACCTGAAAGATGTGAATGCTTCGTCCTACGCTTACATGAGCTCCTGCACAGCATCATTACGCTCCTCAATGTCATCCCAGCATCGCAGCTACACCACTCTGGAGGAGCCGAGGTTGGGGCATGTGCGGTTGGCTCCGACGACTGCTTGGTGCCTGCTTGGTGGAGCCGTTCCAATGGCTCGGAAATTTGGAGGCCCCGGATTGGGTGGCTTCTCTGCATTTTGCTGAAGCTGGACGGGAAGCGCTGCAGCCACCATTTTCAGCCTTCGTCGAGGTACGCCCCACAACCAACCTCTCACCTTTAGCCTACCGCCCTTCAGAAATCACTTAGGTTCCTACGTACCTCTCTGGAATGCTTGAAATAGGGCTGCCAAAGAAGCAAATAGGGTAGCGTGTGGAGGGTACCTGGGCCAGCCTGTTTAGATCTGCACTAGCACGCCTCGAATAATAATGTGCCATCGAATTAAAGGTTAACTCGTACTAAAACAAACTGTCCAATGCGCGCGAATAAAACTTCGAGAAAAAAGGAACCGGAGCGCAGCGCACAACAGTTATCTGCATGCGCAGCAAGACGATAAATAAAATTTCGACGCCTATTCCGGCCATCACTCTCCTAAGTGCATTCCCTCCTGGCTGTGTCACTTGAGCAAAATTACGTGCACACTAAACAGTACTCATTAAGGCGTACCCAATGCGAAACCTTTTCCAACTTCAGAACGCGCCTTTTATAGGGAACATTATCACCCCTTTCCCTTTGCGTCCTTTTCTTTTCTTCTGTCCGCTACTGCGAGTGACAGCTTTGGCCAATCGCCCTTTTAGCCGTACATATACGCTATGAGAATAAATGTACTTAGGTACTTGCATTATTGGTACTTGTGTAATCCGCATGCATGTAGGCTTCCCAGTTGGTGTCTGAAAACCACGTTTCTAGTACAAAGGTGGCGACGCATTTTCTCCATCCACCTCCATTTAGCTAAACTCAGATATGCTGGGGTTGTAGCTGCATCAATGTTTGATATTCTGGAGCCCCGAGTTCAAATTCCACTCCAACCCACGCGTATTTTATTTTCAAGTCAAACACTTCGCTCCTTATACGCCCCTTAGGGGTCATGCCGAGAAATATTTGGCCTAATTTATTATTTGCGCTGTCAGCAATTCTCGGTGATCCGATTGAAGGTCGAGGTACAGCCGAATTAACTGATGCCTTCTAATTAAAATTTGCGGACAATCGGTGTATGTGCGTAAGAATTCGGGTGGAGAGAAAGACAAATCGGTACAATGGTATAGTGTGGCCCGAAAGAAGCCATCAGGTCGAATCCTTATAGATTTTGCGAAACCACTGTAAACAATTAGCGTGACGATGGTTGGCGTCCAGAAAGACCGATTGCATTCTTTATTATATACATTACCAAAAGTACAACACCGTAGCTGCGTTCAGGCATTATAAAGAGGAATGAGCAATTTGGTGGAATTTTAATCAATTGAATTTTTGGGATAGCAGGTTTTTGGTAATGCACAGAATACCAGTTTTGTACGCATGATACATGTCTTTGCTGATTCTTGTATGTACACCGGGAAACGCCGACAAGTTAACAAGTTATATGCCAGATCCGACCACATATCATTGTTGTTTGTTGGAGGCTTCTTTGAGCAAGTATGTTTCGCTGTCCTTTGGCTACAAACTGGCCATCTTAATTTTGCCGAGCGGAGGACGAACTCTTTACAGCAAGCCTTATTCATGGCTTTTGGTCATTAGCCTAGTTCAATCTTGCATGTGTATGCATTATTTCATAATTACTCGTTGGACTCCTAAACGGGGCAAACTGACACTCCCCGTGGTTTTACCCCCTCTAGTTCAAAGCCAGCAGAATCTATTGTTCTTCAAGCTTCTTCACCTAATACCGCAACACTATCCCCTCCATTTTTCTACATGACCTTTTGCACTCATCACGCCTGATGTTACTTGCGCCATTCGCCTGTTATCCAGCCCACACAATACATCTACAGCACATACAACTTGAAAGTTGTAATTGACGATTGAATGTCCTTCTCTCTTGTTCTTCTTGTATCATGAATGCGTACCTGAAATGTATTCTAACGTCTCGCAAGAAACCTTTTACAGTTGTGATTGTGATGCAAGTTTTCTTAAGGACTCTGCGTGATACAGCGCTGACCTGCTTATGCGCAGTGAAAGGAAGCACAGCCTGTGTAGTCGAGCCCACTTACACCGGCCGCAGCTATAACAAACGCTCGGTTACAACGAACGAACGCGGCGTGACGGCCACAGCCTGCATTGAGGCAATGACATTTTGTTTCAGATATAACGAACTGGCACTATGGTGAAACTCAGGTGCAGCGAACGATCGACTATCACCCGATCGCACCTGGCGTTCGCAGTCGCCACTTGATCTGCTTTCCTCGAGCGCCAAGCGTAAAATTTACTGCGCGTGGATCACCTTTTTTGAACCGAACTGATTGCAGCCAGCAAAGGAAAACCAGAAGGAAAGAAAACGTAAACAAAAAAATTCCCCCGCATTTCCCCGAGGGGGAGAATGTGAAAGTGCGAATGCACGGTTGTCGGGCCGCTTGCGGCGCTTGCGCTCGGCCCCCGCAGCCCACCGCCTCGCCGCCTTCTCTTCCATCTCTTCCATCGGGTTTGTAGTATCACGTGTACACCACGCAGTTATCAAGCCGCTATAACGCCGCTGAGTCGCCAACGTACGCCGCTGACGACGTAGTTTGAATGCGTTAAAGATATAAGGCTCGTTACTGACACTTATATCAGCGTCGCGTCAGTGGCGTAGTCGGTAGAGCGTCGCGCTGCGGCGCTGCGGCCGGATGCTGTTTTTTTTTTATATAGAGAGGAGGACTGCGGACGCCGCCGCCGCCGCCGCCGGCGGTGGAAGGTTTGGGGTCGCTGTGCATTCGCACTTAAAAAGGACGTCCTCGTCATGGGATCTAGAATTTATACACTACCGGTGGTTTTGTGACCTTGTCACTTCTATAGAATCGGTAACACCCATGAAAGCTATGGCCCCAAACAAATTTTCAAACAATTCAGCCCATCCTTACCCTCAGATTGATGAGAATGATGAAAAGGGCGCAGAGAATGAAGAACCAAAACTGGCCGTTTATTTGAGGTACGAAGTCTGCAGCCCCTGCAGTGCAGCACAACAGGAAGCCGATGCAAGACAGGCTCACTGGGCCGAGTAGTAGTAGTAGTAGCATGAAACTTTAATGAGCCTTATAAAGTAGGAGTGGTTCCCTAGTCCGGGAATCCAAGTGATGAGCGGGCGACCGACGCCCTTGATGCCAGTAGTTGCTGGACGTCCAGGTGGTCGCTGGTAATCAGGTTCTCCCACAGCTCATGGAGGGGGAGGAGGGAAGGAACGGGTGGGAGGTCAGGGTTATGCGCACACTCTAATAAAATGTGGACAAGTGTGCCAGGCTTAGAGCAAAAAGTGGTTTGGGCGGGAAATTGAGTGGGAAACATGTGGTGTAAACGAATTGGATGGACGAAGGTATTCGTTTGGATTCAACGATGAGTCGTTTCTTCTGATTTGGATAGCTTGAAGTGAGGTTGAGGGAATTGTTGTCTGTCGAGTCGATGATACTGTGTAATGTCATGAAATGTAACCAATGGTGTGGACTCCGCTTGTTTTTCTAGGGCCTGGGAGGAGAGGGCGCCGGCTTGATGATGGGCAAAATTATTGCCCGTCAATGTACAGTGGGCGGGAGTCCAGACGACGGCGACGTTTATTTGTGGCTGATGTTGCGAGAGGAGGCGGAAAGTTTGTGGGGCCACGCTACCCGCCAAGAAGCTCCGACAGGCACCTCGGGAGTCGGTAAGATGAGCGCGCTCTTGGTGTGAATAAGTGCGAGTGCGATCACCAGTTCCTCAGCAATCTGCGTAGATGTCGTGGTAATTGAAGCACAAGTTATAGGGCCGATTTGGTGGTGATGGTTGCAACATTATGCTGCCAGCCTGGATACGAGCTAGCGTCTGTATACGCGACGTCCAGACGGTTCCGATAGATGTTCTCGTAGGCTTGACTCCATGCTTGTCTTCTGCCCGGGTGAAGATCAGGGTGCATGTTCTTCGGTATTGGGCGAACCCGTACAGCAGATCTCCAAGCCCCGGGGAGTAAAAAAAGAGCAGGAGGAGATGCTGGGTGCGCGAGTCGTAGGTGTTTGAGTAAACCAAGTCCCGCAAGTGCTTTAGTAAGCCGGACACGTTGGCTGGCAAGGTGGCTTTCAATTATTTCTCAAACAGTATTATGAAGCCCCAGTTGTAGAAGCCGCTGAGTAGAGGTGTTCATAGGCAGGCCCAATGCTTGTTTGAATGCCTTGCGTATGACTTTGTCAAGAGCGTCCAAATCTCCTTTCATGAGGCAGAGGTATGGAGCAACGTAGGTAACTCTAGAGATGAGAAGTGCTGAAATCAGTCTAATCATATCTTGTTCTCTCAGACCACGATGGCGGTTAGAGATGCGTCGGAGCATGTGCGTAGCTTGAGTGAATGTCTTGGATAATTTGGATAAGGTCACATTGTTCCGCGTATTTGCTTGTATGGTGAGACGGAGAATTTTGATTGAAGAGCTGGGTTTGATGTCCTGGCCGTCCAAATGTAAGGAGATGGGCTCAATAGTGCGAGCAGGTGGGTGCTTGCGCACAATTAATAATTCTGACTTATGAGGTGGGCATTGAAGACCCACTGACAATGCGTAAGACTGCACAATGTCCGTGGCTTCTTGGAGAGCATCTTGTATGTTTCCTATAGAGTCAGTATATGTCCATATGGTGATATCATCTGTATATAGAGCATGACGTATCTTGGGGATGGCATCCAGTTGTTTGGGCAAGTCGAGTAAGGCCAGATTGAACAGAAGTGGGGACAATAGGACAATACGGAACCTTGCGAGGTGCCTCGATCACAAAGCAATATAGTATCCGACGTGAGGTCGCCAACTTTCAGGATAGCCTGACGTTGGGCTAACAAATCTCAAACGTAGGAGGAGACGCGATGGCCACATCCAGTCTGATTTGGCCGGGAGAGAATAGCTGAATGTAAAACGTTATCGAAGGCGCCTTTAAGGTCTAGTGTTAGGATGGCCCTTGGAGAATGACGGGTAGCCGGCGCCAAGACTTCTTCCTTCAAACGGAGGAGGATTTCGTGGGTACGGAGGTGTTTACGGAACCCATACATGGTATTGGGGAATAGGCCTCTGTCCTCCAGAAATGGTTGAAGACGTCTCAGTATGAGCCGTTCTTCCAGCTTACCCACACAGGATGTGAGGGATATCAGGCGCAAGTTGTCCAGATTACGTGACTAGTTGGGCTTAGGTATGAAGCGTATCTCGGTGGTCTTCCATTGGGGAGGAAGGCGACCAGATGACCAGTGGGTATTAATGTGGTGAAGTAGATGATCTAGGGAGTTGCCGTTTAGGTTATCCAGAAGCCTGTAAGTTACTTGGTCTGGTCCGGGAGCGCTATTCTTGTTGCGTTCTGAGAGAGCTGATTCCAGTTCGTAAATCTGAAAGTCCCTGTCAAGTAGGTCATTCGGCAGTCCTGTGTATGGGGGCGGGGAAAAGTTCTTGCTGGTGTTGAGGTATCGATCTGTTAAGGTTTGTAGAATGGCTTTTGGGGAACCTTGAAACGAAGGTATGGTTCGAATCATGCTTCGTTGGGATTCACTCTTGCTAGTTAGGGGGTCGATCATATGTCTAAGTAAGCGCCAAGTACTACGTGTGGTTAGGGTCCCTTGAAGACTATCGCATAGTTCAAGCCAATTTTCTTTCGATAGTTGTTTGGCATATTCAGTGGCAGTTTAATTTAGCGCGGCAATTTTATGGTGAAGTCTGTGATTGTGGCATTCGCGTTTCAATCGCTTAGTGAGGCTCTGACGGGCTTCCCGAATGTGAAGGAGTTTGGGGTCGATGCTGGGTGTTTGATAGGACGTGGCGACGCTTTTGGTCTGCGCCTCTACTGTTTGGACGAGGTCGTCAATCCAAGCGCTAAGGGGTTGAGTGCATCAATTGAGCGGGACGATGTAGCCTTTCGGAAGGCGTCCTAATTAGTAGTGCGGGACACACCTGTTTTGGCGTTGTAATGCCTATTCCGGATGGTGAGCTCAACAATGCCGTGATCAGAGCCCAAATTTTCATGAGTTGAAATCCAGATGACATCGAGATTCCCGGCTAAAAAGAAAAGTCGGGAGTTGTGTCCCTGGCAGTACTTGTACCCGTACGGGTGGGTGAATCCGGGTGATTGAGCAAGATAAGCTGAAAATCTTCCACGGCCAGCGCCAGCAGGGTGCCTCTTTTGGTTTTGTACGAGTAACGGCACTGCGGGTGAGCGGCGTTCAAGTCGCCCGCTATGTTCAAAGGTATGCCATTCACAAGGAGATTTCTGTCGCTTATAGTGGTGGCGATACAAAACTGTCTTTTGAAAAGGGCGACTATATGCATTCAGGATGAAAAGGCTGGACTTAGTTTTAGTCGAAAGGGAGAGGAGCTCGGTGAGAACCCCGCACGGGGCACCTTGAGTAATCTTGGTGATGGTACTGGCGATACCGCGGACCCTGAGCCCCCCAACATAAACTGTGACCTACCGTGGTGATGTGTTTTTAAGGTGAAGGGTAGAAACCTCTAACGGTGGCCGTCGGAGCCTTGGTCAAACTCCGGCCGATGGGCTCCCTGCCTGTCTACCAGGCAGGGAGCTCCGGGACCTCTTTGACTACCAGGGTAAGGTCAAAGAAGAAAGTACCCCCGTCTCCCTGCTTTTATATTATGCCGTATGGTATTATCTAACCCCCCCCCCCCAACCGTGATCGGCCCCCGAAAAGGGGCCGCACCGAAGTATCGTTTCCTCAATTGCCATCTTTCACATTTCCTGAACCAGATCATTACTCTCGATTTCTTGTCATGGAGTCCCTCAATCCAACCCACCCTCTAGCATCTCAGTCAGTCTTCTTGATCGCCAAGTATCTTGAAGCAATAATAGGAAAATCGTATAAGTGCAAAAAACAAAGGTCTGGTGAACTCCTAATCGAAATAAATGACAAGCAGCAGTGTGCAAAGCTTCTAGCTCAGACTAGACTGGCTGATCTCGACATCAGGGTCACACCCCATCGGAGCCTCAACAGCTCGCAGGGTGTGATATCCGAAACAGATCTCCTCAACGAAACGGATGCGGATCTCCTTGCCGGCTTGAAGGATCAGGGCGTCACTGCCGTGAGAGGCATCACTATCCGCAGAGACGACAGGGAGATTCCCACCAAGCACATTATCTTGACTTTTGACTGCGCCGTTCTTCCACAACACATACATGCAGGTTTTATCCATTACTCCATCCGTCTTTACATCCCGAATCCGCGCCGCTGTTTTAAGTGCAAGCGGTTCGGGCATGGTACAAACTCTTGCCGTGGCCGAACGACGTGTGCAAAATGCGGGGCGCACGATCATCCGACTGACAACTGTCCATCCGACACCCTCTGTTGTGTGAACTGTGGCGGGCCGCATGCAGCGTACTCCCGCAAGTGTGAAAAATTCCAACTGGAAAAAAAGATAATCAACATAAAGGTAACTGAGAACATCACCTTCCCAGAGGCGCGAAAGAGGTTCGCCCCCTTTCCCCCTGGGGAGGTACGCCGACGCGGCTCGCCGGGGGGCGGAGCGGTGTCTGGTGTCCACAGGGACCCAGTTCAGTGATTCTGACCTGGTCCCTCCTCCGCCCCCCCCCCCCCCCCCCCCTGGGTTGCCTCTGGCAGCCCAACCCGCCACCACGCCGCTTGCTGAGGCAGCAGCGGTTGTGGTGGCAACGTCTTCCGTCGGGACCGGTGCCGCTCCCGCCTCTGTCTCCCCATCCTCCAGTGCGTTGGAGGGTACCGAGGTGATCGACACCACGGGCCCCGCACCGGCTCCCACCGCCACCGCACCGCCCGTGCCACCTCTGGCGCCCCGGACGCCCTCGGCTCCCACCGCCACCGCACCGCCCGTGCCACCTCTGGCGCCCCGGACGCCCTCGGCGGTGGCGGCTCAAACGAAGGGCTCCCGAGGGGGGACCAAGTCCGGGGGGCCCGGTCCGTCGGGCACCCCTCGGACATCCGACGACGAGATGGATGTCGGGCCGTTCCTGCCTGCAACGCAGCGCAAGGAGCGGCCACCGACTTCCAAGCCTACAGACAGGCCCAAAAAGCCCAATCCCAGAGTAACAGCCCCGAAAGACGACACATGAACACACACACACACACACTCCAGTCATTCTTAAATGTAAATAATGGGAACAGACAACATCATTCAATGGAACTGTAGAGGCCTTATCAACAATCTAGATGATGTGTACGAGATACTTCACTCACATCACCCAAGTATCATGTGTCTTCAGGAAACACACCTAAATAGTAAACATACTAACTTCTTGAATAGCTACTTGGTTTTTCGAAAAGACAGGCACACTTACACGTATTCTTCAGGTGGTGTGGCCATAGTAGCGCGAAAATCCTCAGCGTGTCACACCATCCACCTAAACACCAAGCTGGAAGCTGTTGCGATTCGAACAATTATTTTTGGTAGGCTAATAACGGTATGCTCCCTCTATATCCCTCCGGATTACCAACTATCGAACACTGATTTCGAGGCCCTGATAGATCAACTGCCTGAACAATACTTGGTCTTAGGCGACCTCAATGCACATAATTCAATCTGGGGCTCTTCCCGCACAGATGCCCGAGGTCGCCTAATTGAAACATTTCTAACATCATCGGGAGCATGCCTTTTTAACAAAAACCAAGCTACATATTATAACGTAGGACAAAACAGTTATTCACATCTTGACTTGGCTCTTGGCTCTGCAGTTCTTTTCCCATTTCTTGAGTGGCATGTGGACACAAACCTATATAGCAGTGACCACTTCCCCACCGAATTGACATACATAGGCATTGGCACAAACACTTCCCCCTCTCATAAACGGTTCAATGAGGGAAGAGCAAACTGGAGTACATTCACAGAAATATCTAAACTGCACTACACATCCATAAAACACCTACACGTAGAAGAGGCGACCCAACTGCTCACGGCGCACATCCTCGACGCCACCGCAAAGTCCATTCCCCAGGCCTCCGGTGCCCCACGCAACCCAAGGAGGCCCTGGTGGAACGAGGACTGTAGGCGAGCGCGAGTGGCCCAGAACAAGGCGTGGGGTGTCCTTCGCCGGTACCCCACGTCGGCTAACTTAATTTCTTTTAAAAGAGCAAAGGCCTTGGGAAAGCGCGTGCGCCGTGAGGCAAAACGGGATAGTTGGCGCTCCTTCATAACATCCGTAAATTCATACACAGACACACGCAAGGTATGGACACGAATACGTAAACTTAAAGGACAACATACACATAGCCTGCCTTTGGTCAGCACGACTGCGGACACACTAGAAGATCAGGCTAACACACTTGCACAACACTTTCAACACGTGTCAAGCTCTGCACACTACACAAACACTTTCCTGAAACATAAAGCCTCTTGTGAAAAGAAGTCCCTACGTGACAACAACAAATCACAGACTTCTTACAACTCCCTGTTTTCACTACATGAGCTGAGGGCTGCTCTAAGCACGTGTAAACCCTCAGCTCCAGGCCCAGACAACATTACATATACAATGATACAGCACTTACACACAGACACTCTTGTAACACTCCTTCACCTTTACAAGATATTTCTTTCGGGGCACATTCCAAAGTCTTGGAGGGAGGCCATAGTTGTAGCATTCTTGAAAGAACGGAAGAACCCTTCCTCTCCTGCTAGCTATCGACCCATTGCCCTGACCAGCTTCCTGTGCAAGCTTCTCGAGAAGATGATAAATCGCAGGCTCGTGTACTCCCTTGAGTACAACGGTCTTCTCGAGAGCTGCCAGGCAGGCTTCAGGGCGGGTCGATCAACGAACGATCAACTCGTAGCTCTTGAAACATATATAAAGGATGCCTTTGTGCATAAGCAATTTTGTCTTACGGTGTTTTTCGACATAGAGAAAGCCTATGACACCGCTTGGCGGTACGGTATCCTCAGTGACCTAAAGTCAATCGGTGTTGCGGGCAACATGTTGAACATCCTTTGTAGTTATATGTCGGAGAGAACCTTTCGCGTCAGAGTTGGTTGGGCACTGTCAAATGTTCACGTGCAAGAAAATGGCGTGCCGCAAGGTGGAGTGTTGAGCTGCACCCTCTTCATAGTGAAAATGAACTCTCTTGGAAAGGCACTGCCACCTACAATCTCTTATTCTATGTATGTAGATGACGTGCAGATATCCTTTAAATCGTGTAACCTCTCCATCTGCGAACGTCAAGTCCAGCTCGGTGTCAAGAAACTGGCCGGCTGGCCTGACAAGAATGGCTTTAATCTTAATCCCGCGAAGAGCTCTTGTGTTCTGTTCTCCAGGAGGCGTGGCGTCCACTCGGACCCAGACATCACTCTTGCGAATGTGTCAATTCCTGTGAACAAGGAGCACAAGTTTTTAGGTATTTTATTCGACGAAAAACTTACATTCATCCCACATATCAGACAGCTCAAATGCAAATGCTTAAAAACAATGAATATTCTTAAGGTCCTCTCAAATCAATCTTATGGGGCCGACAAACAACTCCTGCTGCGCCTGTACACAGCGTTGGTGGGGTCTCGGCTCGATTACGGCAGTGTTGTGTATGGGTCGGCTACAAAAACGGCACTGAGAATGCTCGACCCAGTGCTGCATCTTGGCCTTCGCCTCTCATGTGGCGCATTCTGCACTAGCCCTGTTGAAAGTCTTTATGTCGAGTGCGACAAATGGTGCCTAGGGCATCAGCGGGAGTATGTTGACCTGTTGTATGCATCCAAGATTGTGTCTCTGACCAACCATCCTTTTAATCCCATCATGAACGATACATCAAATTTACAACTCTTTTTAAACAGGCCATCTATTCCCTTACTGTTCTCTCTCAGAGTTAGGGAGGAGGCTTCTGCACTCAATGTCCCCCTTTCAGACACGCACAAGACACCCATTCATAATTTCATCGCACCATGGCATCTTCGTCCTGTAACATGCGACCTGTCATTCACTATCGTAGAAAAAAATAGGGTACCCAGGAATGCAATTCTGCAGCACTTCCTGTTCCTGCAGGACAAGTACAGGTGCGCAGAATTCTATAGCGACGTGTCCAAAACTGGTTCTACGGTCTCTTGTGCAGCGCATGGACCAAATTTTAGAGTTATCAAAACAATGAATTTTCACAGCAGTATTTACACGGCAGAAGCGTATGGCATTTTACTAGTGTCAAATCACATTCTCGAACATTAGATTCCAAAGTCCATCGTCTACACAGATTCTCTAAGCGTTGTGCAGGCATTGTCATCAGGAAGGTCGTCAAAAAACTATGTAATCAATGCTCTTTTAAAGGTCATAATGACTGCATATGCTTCAGATTTAGAAATAACCATATGCTGGGTACCAGGTCACTGTGGGATCCCTGGCAATGAGACCGCTGATCAAATGGCTGGTGCTGCTGCTCTCATGACCACAGTTAACATAACAGTACCTTACACCAACCTAAAGACACACCTCAGACGACAGCTTCGTAACACATGGCAACTACACTGGAGTCAACAAACAGACAACAAACTACACGTAATAAAACCACAACTGGGACGCTACATAACTGACTCACACAACAGATACACTGAAGTCGCCCTGGCTAGGCTGCGGATAGGCCACACACATGCGACGCACTCCCACCTGCTCACTGGAACTTCGGGACCCACGTGTAGCAGGTGTGGAAAGGGCCTATCCGTGGTCCACATACTAATCACATGCAGAGCACTTGACACAACACGACACAAACATTTCCCTGAAATATAGACGACACATTCCTTTGCACCCATCATATTTTTTAGCCGACGAACCAATGTTTTCTAGTCAGCGTGTTTTTAAGTTTTTAGCTGAGGTGAACTTTCTGCAGCTCTTGTCATATCACGTGTAATCATCCTGGCCCTATACACCAGCCATCTCCATTTTCTTTTCTTTTGCATCACTTTTACTTTTAGTCACATGTTCTAGTATTTACGGTCTCATCACAATTCAGTAACTTCTTTTTGGCGCTCTTTGCCCATAGTCGGCCTTGCGCCAATAAAACCCAACGATCATCATCATCAGCTCGGTGAGAACTTGATTGCATCCCCGGTGTGGGGTGACGTGATGTATAGCTGAGATGGTTTTATGCACAGAGTAAGCGTAGGGAACGTGTCAAGGGAACGTAGGGGCGTAACCAGGTAGTTTGACACATGAATTAGCCTCCTGCAAAGTGACAACCGCCGGTTTTAGGTCAAGAGTGTTAATGAACTGATTTAAGGGAGCTGCATTTTGTTTAAGACCGCGGCAGTTCCATTGAAGGATGGTTGTAATATTGGACTGGGTCCCGGCCATCTGGAATCAAGTTTTATTTTTCATTTGACATTCATGTGTACAAATGCCTGGAGCACAGACAAAAAGTCATTCAGACAGGCTTGACGAGGTCTGTGCCCCCTAATTGAGATTACATCATCCAGATAACATTCCAGAATGCGGTGATGCAGTTGTCGGGAGTGCGTGAGTATGGGACGCTTCGGCTATGGGCTCTGATGGGCCCTGTAGAAGACCTCTCTTGACGTGTGGTTCTCAGTTCATAATTGTGATTGGTTGAATTAACGGCGGTGGTAATTTCCTGTCGGAGGGAAGTTTGATCGGAACGTAGGGACCGGAATTCTTGCTGTAGCAACTGATTTTCAAAATCACCGGGCCGAGCTTCAAGTTCGCGAGGGAGAGGCCGAGATGGTCACGCATCCGTGAAGATTAATACCTTCTATTCATTTTTAACTTGGTTCTTTCGCAGGAGACGACCGACGATGAGGGCCAACAATGAGCTCGACCCTCAACACCACATGCGTCGTGCCCCTCAGAGCAGTGCTGTGGAACCTCCAGGACTGCCAATGATCACCTGAAGCACTGGGCGATCTGGCAGGCATTTTGTACCTGGAGTGGGCGCGACCGGCCCGTTCCTTGACGCCACTCATATTGTTTTTAACGAAGATTACATGATTCTGAATATAGTATTATTAACCCAAATGTTGGCCTGAGGTGCTTTTTTACGCCCAAACAGAGCATTGAACGTGCATCTAAATACTTTTGCACCTACAACTTTCCTTAGCTATTGTAAATACCGCATTGGAATCCTACCCAACACACAGTCGAGCACACCATGCGGACGCGACACAATATTTTTCGGACTGCAACGAATGCGTGCATCACCCCTTGGGTGGCTCCTAACCCTAGTGGTAATATAGGAGCACATCCATGCCATATATAAAACCTGAAGGCTTTCCATCGCGGCTACGTGCTGAGTGAGTATCGGGAGAAAATGTCAGTAGGTCTCACGTCGACCTCGGTAGTGTTCTTTTTACGAGGGATTCTCATCGCTTAACAAAGGTAGTCCTCCTCTCGCTCACTGGGAATATGGTGCTAAGTTGAAGGCGAGTATAGTATCAAGCGATGGCAGAGCTAATAGAGACGGATGACAGCTGGATAAATAACACTATAAAACCAAAGAAGAAATTAAAGGAGTACCAACACAAAATCTTGTTACGTTTTTTTTTCCGCTGTTATGGGTACCTACGAGCCCACTAATAATGAAATGGCAGATTGGACAGTTGGTCGCAGCGTAAATATTTACAACCTAGTTTATTCGTCTCAGTTTCGGTTTCAAAACAAACACCGAGGCGGTCGCCATGAGAGGAAGGCGCTAGTGACGTCACCGTTCTGGTCTCACATGTTCCAGTGTGTTCGCGCGCGTCCACACTGGAACTTGTGAAAAAAGCGCTGATGCGTGCTCGCGCGCACGCACGTACCACTATTATCTCCACGTACGCGGGCTAGATGACGTCAGTCTCATAGCCGTGACGTAATACACACGCCGGAGCAGCACGCGCCAACCGCAGACAGCGCGTTGGACCCTTCACGGGGACCCACATGTCGGCAGTTTGGGGCCCGGATGACCAGATGGCATCATGCTGATGCCGATGGCGAAACGGTATCCGTTGTGAGTTGTCTCGTGCGCTCGAAGATTAAAATAGGTTTAAAATATGTTATACTGAACGATTACTGTTGGAACTTGCGGGTAGGTATTTCCATGTACAAAGGAAGCCTTTTACATAGTTATCTCAGCTTTCAAATTTCGTGTCTGTGCTTCTTTAAGAAATAATTCCGTTATGGCAAGTTTAATAGCTTTTTAAAACAGATTCGCGAAAGCAACATTCTTTCAAAACTGTGGTGGGTTGCTTTTTGTTTTGATTATGGACGTGGAGGTAGATTCCCCGTGTAGTTTTTCGAGGGCTTGGGCTCTGGCTTGTCTTCTCCCTTAATGATGTCGAGGGTTCATGGCCGCCGTTCGCAGTAGGGGAAAGGGGGGGGGGGTCGCAGCATTGACCGAATGTCCAGTGGGATGTCCGACGTATGCTATAAGTTGGCGACGAACCCAGACGAACACTTACCCCGTTTCTCCCGCCTCCTCCCGACCTTCCCAATCGAATGCTCGTCCTTTTGCGCCTACTGTCGCCAGCTTGGCTTGCTCTGCCATATAGTATGGCCATGCGAACGCACCCAAGATTTGCTCGCACTCCCCAAGCCCTCGCGCGAACATGGGAGGGCTTCCCTGGCTACCCCGCACCCAGCCAATCCTAGCGGTCCTAGCTAGGAATTCCTTTTGAAGCTAAGGATTCCTGGATAAACAATGCCATCCACGGAGCAGGCCCCTAACATCCGACTCATTCTCATAAAATTCATTCTCAGAAAACGAAAAAAACCAATTGTAGTTTTCCGGCTCATGGCAGGTATTGGGGAGGAGATTTTAGAGTGGCGCCCCTAGCGGCGCCAACGAGAAACTGAATAGTGAGGAAGCAAAGCAGACAACACAGGCTTTTTCACATGGCCGAAGACGTACCTTATACGCCTCGAGTGCTGCCTGTAGGGGCGCCACTGAAATCCCCCTAGCGGCCCGTTTTGAAAGCAGTCGCGGGAGTTGCCGGCCCACTCACCACTGTCGCCGTTGCTTTTGAGGCACGTTCGCGACTGATATTTTCCGTTTGTATGCGTTGGAAATACATATTTATGTGGAGCAGTTACTCTGCTCGCAAACATGGCGCATATACGAGAGTAAATGCTTCTGAAGCCCGTTCTACATGGTGCGTTTTTCGCCTGCGAATTCGGTGGAATGAACATTCGCACTTGCGAAGTTCGCAATGCCTGGAAATGTCGTCTACATGGCCTGCGAACGTCGCGATTTTCGCACTTCAGAAACACATTGTTTGCTGACCGAATTAGGTCTGCCACGAGCAAACCTTGTTGTGATTTAAAAAAAAAATAAGTTTTATTGTACTTTCTGGGGAAGTTATTTCAGATTGTTTTGCAGTAAATATGAGTTTATTAGCGGCTTCATTTAACAATCGCCAATTATTTTTCA
Source organism: Haemaphysalis longicornis (assembly GCF_048455015.1). Taxonomy (NCBI): domain Eukaryota; kingdom Metazoa; phylum Arthropoda; class Arachnida; order Ixodida; family Ixodidae; genus Haemaphysalis; species Haemaphysalis longicornis. Next base: position 180,310,646 of record NW_027526203.1, read on the forward strand.
ATATACGCACACATAGCAGAGAAGACAAACACCCCAAGCAACCCCGGGTTTGCTTGTTGTGCGTGCCTAGCACATTTTGGTGTACCTCGGACGGAACTTATTCGGTTCTTATGTGCTTCCTCCGAACTGCTGTGATGTCCGCGACATGCGCGGATAACGATTAAGCATTCGTTGAAAACGACGCGCGACATCGTGTTGTGAACACGCGTACGTTTGTGTTGGTGCGCCCGCGTACGTTTGTGTTGGTGTGTTGGTGCGCCCAAGCAACGCCATCTGGTTGCTAAGCGTGCAAATGGTGATGCCATGACGTGCCAGTGACGTTCACCTAGCTGTGTTCCTATGGGCCGCAAGTTCCGGCCCCTCTACCGCCTCCACGCCGCACGAGCGGCGTTTGCGGGGACGCTCGATCGTTTCTAACATTTGGCACTTTGCCGCAGCAACGAAAAAAGGTCGTTTTGCCGCACGAACGGCGCCGCACCTGCGAATTCGCAGGGAAAATCGCTTCATGTAGAACGGGCTTGACGCGATCTTACTGTGGTACATTATGTCCGCATAAGCGCCAGGTGTGTGTCACATGTCACAAGCCGGCGTCAGGAAACCGGCATATATGCATGGATCTGATTGTAATTCCACTGCCCTGAAATTTACTAACAGTACCTTCGTAAGCAGCGTTCGTTCAGATGCTTATTCTACGGCTATACACTGCGATGCAAATCGGTTTCGTGTGGTTTCATAATCTGGCGGAACACTCATACTTGACAGCTCGCCAGTTACGCTTCATATCTCGTATATTGATCACTACCCTGAACAAGCTAATGTGACATAAATATCACGGACATTCTACGCAATAAGTAATATTGATACCGCAAAATGTGAAATTGCTTATTTACAACTCATTGTTTTACAGTCAACTAACCTATGCTCTATTGGTCTGGGGGACGACTGCACAAAGCCATCTAAACAAACTGCAAACATTGCAAAACAAGGTATTACGAAATGTAACAAACCGCTGTCGTGATTCGCCGTCTAAAGACCTATACCTCGATCTAAGGATGATTCCAATCAAAAGCCTATATTCATACATATTTGTACGACACTACATAAAGGAAATGAAGACTGGTAGTAGGTTCTTGAAGGATACTGCTAAATTAACAAAAAACACAATAACTCGAATGCTCCGGCGCATCCCACATTGGCTTACCCCCCTCTTCAGGACAAACTACGGAAAGCAAAGAGTGCAATATCAGCTACCTTACCACTTAAACCAACTATACCTATGTAAAGTGCAGCCAGAAAACCTAACGCTTAAATCGTGGAAGCAATACAATGTTGAATTGGCGCTCTTGAGCTAAATGTGCATACGTGTTATCTGTACTTTCATTCATGCTTGTTTTTATGTTGTACCATGGCGCAAGTTGTGAAATTCTCTAGGATGTAAATAAGGTGCACATTTGTTTCGTATGAACTGTGCATTATATATTGTACCATTTAGAAATTGTTCTGCTCATTTTTTGTTTCATCTGTTTTTTTTTTTTCGTTTTTCGCACTTGGTTGGTCGACTGAGGTTTGACTTGTTTCTGTTCATTTCTTTTTTTTTTCTTTTTTTTAACATATGACACTTGCTTTGTAATTAGAGAACGGAAGTGCTGCGCTGCCGTCGACGTGTGTACACGGGGTAGGGTCCTCGTCAAGCCAGCGCCTGTGCTGGCTTTTTGACCCCTCTCCTTGCAACGTGACATGTAACTACATAAATCAATAAATTTGAATTTGAATTTGAATTTGAAAATTACATGCGGGAGTCAGCACAAAGAATTTACGGCTGGGTCGTCTTGCCGCGAGGTGAGCTTCCCCGAGCAGTCATCGGTTACATGTATCCTCCGCTTATATCCGCGGCCGTGACTAAACGCTTTTTCGAAACATCATCATATGACACAGGGAGCCTGCAGAATTTAGCACAAAAGTGAAATCAGGGGGCCTTATCAGATACCACACTCAACCCAACGACACCTTTTATCGCTTGTGAACTTTTTTACTGTACTTCAAAAAATGTGTCCGCCGAGTGATCCCGTGTTCGTTAAAGTCTAAAAAAAAATAAAGGTGAACGCACAACTTGTGTGTGATTTATTAAAACGATATTTCCCTGATTTCGCTCCGCATTTGTACACAACGATAGTTAAGTGCCCCCTCCTCCCCCTCCCTGTCTTGGAAAACATCAGTGCATTTCGCATCTAGTTGGTCTAGTGAGTTCAACCCCGCTTAAGGTAAGACGACCGTCTCTAGGATTCGCAAGGCTACACTGCTTCTTTTTTTTTTCATTCTCGCACGAGCTATTACATTGCTTCTGGACTTGGCAGACCATTTATTTTTCCGTGGTTTCATTAATTCTGCTTGGTCCGTTATATCAGGCGAGAGTGGGCACATATTTAACGACCCATAGACTTGGAATATACTTAACATGTGTGCGTCGCCTCTATTTCTATAAAAGGCACAAGATATTGCCAAGTATATTAGGTAATCACCTCCCCGAACGAAATTTTTGGACGACTATACATTCAAAACAAGGCCGAATTCGTTGTCGGCGCTGCAAAACGAAACCTACCTCTCTCTGTGCCGATATCAGGTCTAAACGAGGCGTCAATAGAATTCACTTGCGCCTGAGATATTCGGAGGTGGCAGTGGGGATATGCCGCTGCCGTCGCTGACGCCCGTAAGAGCGGCGAATAAGCGCGCAGTACCGCGTCCCCGGTTAGCTCTTGTTGGCGTTCGAGCACTCCAACAACAACAATCAGGACGCAGCTGTTTTTTAAAGTTCCCTAAACGTACTATTTGCTTACAGACATCAGAATACAGTAAAACCTCGTTACCACAGACACTGTTACAAGAGACACTTGGTTATAAGAGACATTTGAATAAAGGCCGTTTGGTTGGTTTCCCTATGTTCGCCATGTTAGCAACATTGCATACAAGAGATCTTGGTTACAAGAGACATGTTTTTTGGTTCCCTTGAGTGTCTCTTGTAACGAGGTTTTACTGTAACAAGATGTTCAGGGCGCGGAAAGGCAAAAAGAAGCGAAAGAGAACCAAAACACCGCATGAGCCGCTATCAGCTGCGCTGCAAACACCCCGTAAGCGCCGCGGAGAAGCGGCGGCAGGCGGCGCAGCGATCGCGAATCTCGAGGTGATATTCCTGGAGAACGATATTTAGCCATTTATCCAATTTTAGGGAGCACTTTTGAGTATATGTTGATCTGAAAGAATAACTCCAACTGCACATATTTCCCGAGAACATTTCGCTCGCTGTTTTACAGCGTTTTGTCCGAACTAAAGCCCCACTTACCTAACGTTCAGCCGTCCCTCTACCAGAGCTGCCGCACTCATTCATTCTTACCATGGCTATGAGAATCCGTACAACTGCTGCACGAGAAAAGTTACTAAAAGAAGAAACAGAGGAGCGAATTCTCCAACGTTTAGTTCACCGCATTCAAATGAAATTCCGGTTTGATAAGAAACTGCATTCGCGTCCGTGTACAGGTCTCCCGACAGGTGCAAAATATTGCCTCCCCCACTGATCATAGTCCGACCCAGTAGACGCTGAAGGCGGAAGAGTTATATTACCTTCACAGGCTTTCGCAGACTGTACGCGAGCAAATACGCGCAACACTGACCTGATTATACACGCATGAAAAGCTCCGCTAAGTTCGCTAATCGCGCGCGGCTATAAGAGCCACCGAACTGCCCTAACGGCTGCCCGCGCTTTCTTCGCGAGCTGTTGTTCAGGAGAGGGGAACAAAAAACATAGGACACTTGTTTACGCCTCGCGCTAGAGCTTCGGGCTTCATAGACAAGAGACTTTTAGAGAGAAGCTGTTTACCTCTACCCCCAACGATTGCATCTCCGTTGGGAAAAACGCCAAGGCGCGAAGAATATACTTATACACCATGCTTCGCCGCTACCCAGGTTTCACATTAGTGGAGATGGCCCGAGATTTTTTACTTGTCGCATGTAATTACTTTAATCATTTGCAAGGCCTATCATGGGCCAAACTGTGCACTTTGTGGGGATTTGTCTGCTTATACAAATAGTAACAATTTATGGTATTGGGAAACGAACCGCCAAAAAAATGGTGCCGTGTTTGAGTTGGCACACGCAAGCGTGCTCTTAGAAGAAGCAAGCTTTCATAGACATTCCATTAGACATACAGCACCGCTCGGATAGCTGCTATTTCCTTCTGTATGACCATTAAAAGCTGTCAAAAAAGATCGTTTTATGGCAACTAGATGCTAATCACATAGTTTCCGAAGACAGTACACCCTTACAATGGCTGCCGTAATATAATTGATAACGACCACTGACATGGACAACAACAGAAAAATGCAGTTGAACTTTGACCCAAGAACCTTGTCGAATGCATGAAATGGACAATGATGTATTGCGACTGAGCAAGCCACTACGTGACCTTGGCATGTCCTGCCTTGGGTAAGGGCCATGGGGTTATCGCGAGTGACACCAGGTGACCTTCCATATATAAGCCTGGGGTAGTTTTTTTTTTGCTTGGGTAAGTTCTGAACAATGCCAGGATATGAAGGGGAGTATTTTATCGTCGTTCGGAGATAGACACTTACGCGGTAAGGATATCATGCTCTCCCAGCAAGGATGCGATGAAGTTGCATGCAATGGGTTTTTTCATGTTGATCTTGCTTGTCAGAAGGGTCTGAAACAGAACCAAAATCGGACGGTAAGTGTCTGAAAGAAACGTTTGCCCGTGCTTTAAAAGGGAGCAAGAAAGGAAAGACGCTACAAAGGAAGGAAGGAAAAATAAATTAAAGAAAGAAGGAAAGAAACAAAATGGGGTTCGGTCGGCACCAGAATCCCGGGACAGGTCGCGGGTTCGTTTCCCGGCCGCGGCGGCCGCTTTTCTGATGGAGGCGAAAAGCAAAAACGCCCGTGTGTACGAGATTTCGGCGCACGTTAAAGATCCCCAGGTGGTCAAAATTAATCCGGAGCCCTCCACTACGGCGCGCCTCATCGCCTGCGTTGCGTCGGCGCGTTAAATCCCCACAATCAATCAATCAAGAATCCCGGGACGCTCGCTGCCGAGTCTGTACACAAAGCAGCCGCGTTGGCGGATTGCCTCGAAAGCGCGTCATCCCTATTTCATATTTGCCGCGCTTTCGAGGCGCTTTTTCAAAGAAAGTGGTACGAGTTGTGCCGCGCCTCCACCAGATGGCGCCACGGGTCCCACGACCGAGAGAAGACGCAGTGAAACATCCCCTCTCGAGGGGCACGATCAAATGCAGAGCATTTCCGGGGGCGCACTGCGTTAAGTAGTTTGCGTAACGTTAATGTTGTTGCACTTGTGGCAACTGCTGACGAGAGAGCGCTCGTCAGCAGTAATTTGAATGAGTCAACGATATAAGACGCGTTCGTCGCGTCCAAATCTGTGTCGGCTTTGTGGCGCAGTGGGTAGAGCACCATGTACATTGCGTTCCGCCCGCAGGGTCGAGGGATCGAAACCGGGCGCCGGATAGTATTTTTTTTTATATAGTAGGGAGGGGACGGTGCGGACTACGGACGTCAACGCGGGTGACATCGTTACTGAAATGCATTGCATTTAAAAAGAGCAGTGACCTCCTGCATTTTTGTGTGTTTGTATTGATTCGGACCATCCAAGAAGCGCATAGTGCTGGGGAAAGACAAGAGATGGGAGGGGGGGGGGGGCGGCCAGCTTCCCCCTCCGTGTATCATTCCCTGCATAACGTGAACTTGTCTTTCTTAGTAGGCATTTATTTGCAGACGGCCACGGGTCGCGTGATTCTTTAGCCCGATGAGTGTTGGTGTCGCGGAGACAGCTTTTGTTTGAAACGTACTGGTTTTCTCGACGTGCTAAGGCTGCGCGGGAAATGTGCGCTTATCCTCGTTGAGTTAGCTCGTCTGTGTCGGTGTGCAGTGTGTCCGACAGAGTTATGAAACTCTATGGTGTGTCCATCTCACGGTTTGCCTTCAATTACCTGTGCTTGGTCCATCACTGTCTGCGTGTCAGCTCACCCGTCTTATACGCGCTGCCGGCTCTCCGTGTGACGACGTCTAATGACCACTGGATACCGATTCGCACAACAGAGTGTGTGGTACGTGTAGTGCTGCCTATTTTGTGCGGATTACGGGTCGTCCACGCTGGGAGCGTGTTTCGCGTTGCTACATGTACTGTTGTGCAACAGGTGCAAAATTAAAAGGAAATCGTTCTCTGTTATTGTTCTATGCTCGTTTCTTTTGTTTTTTTTTTTCGTTCGCGGAGCTGTATCCTGGCTTTTCTTCATCAGCGCCTTCATCTTGGAAACATCAGCTTGTTTTAACGTGGCCTGCGGCGTGAGCGTCGCAGGTGACCGGCGCTGATGTTACTTGTACGCGTTTTTAATAAATTGAACGCGTTTTTAGACTACTCTCGCGTGCGTTGTTTTGAAGTGAACGTTACTAGCAAAAAAAAAATATTTTCAGAGCAGCTTTTAGGATGTTCAATTGTCATTCCGGCGTAGCGTGCACTGTGGGGTCTCAATCGTCTTCACAAGCGGGGCCTGCCGCACTGACTCGCGACTCAATTCGTAGATATGGAACTTACTACGTACACACAGCGTTCATCAAAAGTGACCTAGAGTCAAACGTCTTTTGTGCCCGGTAAGGCGGAACGTTCAATGCGAATTCTCGAAAAGTTGCAACTTTCGGCGGCTTGTCGTGTTCACGACGGGTAAATTGTCCGACGGAACAGCTGTTCTTTTAAAAAAGACTGTCTTTTCACCGCCGCAAATGATTGTAAAGCCTTTTGAGTAGGCTTTTCGTGTCTGTGGCGATTTCTGCGCTGTTATTATCATTTACGTCTGAGATGTGCCTGAAACACTCTGTGCTGAAGTGTACTACAGACCGAGTCCAACTTTCCTTCAAAATTTCAGCTTTGATATCCAGAGCTTGCGTTTGGTTTCTGGCTGCGCAAAGCAATGCAGACTAATGCATGATGTGTATTTCGTAGATTTCCACTGCCCCAATGCGCATACTTTCCCCGTACATTAAAGGAATCTTGTTTGACCGACTCGTGCCCTATAGAAACCCATGTATTTTTGTCGTTTGTTTCCCCTCTGTAGAAATTTGACCGTGGCGCCCCCTAACTTAAGCGGCGCCACCTATAGGGCGATCTCCTGGCCAATAGCGGAGGCTGTGAATACCACGTGCCGCATGCAACTTACCCTTTGAAACTCCTGGCTTCGACGTCAGCGGTTGTTTACCAAGCAAAAATAGAAAAGAGGCGCACCTCGCGGCCTCTACATGGACTGTCCGGCACTCATGTACCGCCTACGAATAATAACAAGGCAGTTCTTGCCCACAACTGGCAAAAAATCGCTGTCACTCGGCGCTTAGATAGCGAATCGTGGGTAGAGATGAATTTACGGCCAGACCAGGAAACGTTGCTCCGGCGGTAGCACCTTTTTCAGGTTTTCTGTCACGCGCTGAAACAAGAGGACTCATTGGCTTCACTAATGCCAGCCGCTCAATGATAATACTTTGAAACTCTGGGGAGCGCTGGGTTGTCTAAAACAGTCAAATGTCGTTACTACGAACCACACCTTAACGAATTTTTCACATTCACGAACATTTTCCAAATCCCCGCCGAATTGCCTGTATTATCAATGTGAAAATATATCAGCACTACGAATTTCAGAATAGCGCATATTTCAGGATAACGCATGTAATTTTTTTTTCTCCTTTACACTAGAGGAACGTCACTATTACGAATTAGGATAAAGTAACAGCGCCGCAGCTCGCATGAAACAGAAACCGCCGTTTCTGTGTTTGTTCACCCAAGTGGAGTAGCTATCATCATCACTATGTTCAGTGCCAATTGCTTGCGCCACCACTAATGTGCAGTAAGCCCAACCACACTAGCCGCTTTTGAACCTTTTCTCTCTCGTTGCTTTGGGTGTCAGTAGGTGGATGGTTGGTGGTTCGGTTGTTTTTCACGCTATTCACATGAGCGGGCAGGTATTTCTTTGTTGTGAGTGATCTTTCTGCGAAGTTCGTGCGAATGGCCGCGCCCGCCAGAAGCAAATAACTGATTTCTTCAGGTGCTTTGAATTATGAGTGCAGCGTTTTGATTTCAGAGTTTGCTTGTCTGCACACGCGTATACTGCACAAGCGACAAAAGGCGCCGGGGCCCTGCGGTTCCACTTTTCTAGAGGGGAGAAGGGAATGTCCTTTCAGGACCCGCTTCACGGCCAGTTAGGCGCCCTCAGTGGGCGCACCGTTGACAACAATGTACCCTCCACAGTGCTGCACCTAGCTTGTGGTGTGAACTATAGACACGTACTATCGTGATAAATATAAATACGAACCACCCACCGCGGTGGCTCAGTGGCTAAGGCGTTACGCTGCTGAGCACGAGGTCGCGGGTTCGTTCCCCGGCCGCGGCGGCCGCTTTTCTGATGGAGGCGAAAAGCAAAAACGCCAGTGTGTACGAGATTTCGGCGCACGATAAAGATTCCCAGGTGGTCAAAATTAATCCGGAGCCCTCCACTACGGCGCGCCTCATCGCCTGCATTGCGTCGGCGCGTTAAACCCCACAATCAATCAATCAGAAATACGAACCTCGGTGCGCGTGGCTTTTAGTATATGATCCGAATTCTAAGCGAGGGGCTACGCCTGTCCAGTAAGAATAAGTTACTTCACATAGAAACAACGCGTTAAAAACCCCAATGATATGACGCTCGAGTCACGTGGTCCGCTTCATATGACGGACCCTGACGCAATAAAACGGCGTTTTTCCCATATTTTACGCCGGTTCGCCGTCTCGTCCAGACCTTCTTTATTCTTAACCCTTGTTTGACGCTGATCGATGCGAAAAGATCCACAGGCGCGCCAGACCATTTGCTGAACAGGCGCAAGTAAGCAGGCGGGTACTCGGGCGCGGGAGTTCACCTGCGCCGGCCCCACGCGGCAGCAGTACGACAACGCGACAACCGCGAGTTCAGGTGGCAGGTGCTCCGTGAATTTAGAGCTCCCGTCGGGCCGTCAACAAAGGAGAAACAAAATACGCCCACCTCACCTCGCGTAACCCTGGTGTGATGCGATGCTGAGGGGGGTTCAAGCGCAAGCGGAGAGCAACCGTCGACCGAAAGGCCGCCGGAGAGCGGCACACCGGTTATATGCGGAGCGCGCCCGAAGGAGAGGAGACCCCGGAGAGAGAGAGTACTGCACATGCGCAGCACTGCGCGCAGCGTCGCCCACCGGCGGAGTGAGAGCGCGCTGGGCCGCACACCCGCAGATGTTCAGAGAGAGGGTTCGCTCTCACCTGGGCACGCGCCGGCGCCAGTGCGTCTCCCGCGGCTATGACGCAACACAATCCAACACAATCCACTTTATTCCAATCCAATCCAAATCCAATCCAATCCAAGCCAAGCCAATCCAATCGAATCCAATCCAATGCCCCTCGCGAGATAGTGTTCGCTATCGGAGAGGAGAGGGAGTGAGCGGAGGAGAGTGCGGACGCCGACGACGACGACGGACGCACGCAGGAAGGACAGGGCCGCCGACAAGAGATGCTCTCAGCGTCGCATCTAAAACATACGGCGCAACCACACGGCGATGACCGAACAGCGGCTTTCCCCGCCCACTCGATCCAAATGTCTTCCTTTCACGACGATTCCTCTCCCTATATCTCTGCTCATCAGTGTCTTTCCTCAATAAACGCACGACCGCCGCAAGGGTTAACACGTACCCGTTGGCATCGCCATTTTGGGTCACCCGCTAGCCGCCGCAGCAAGTCACTGTAGTAAGACCGCGCTATAACTTTCGCCGCAACACGGCTTTCTCGCGAAATTTTAATTCTTATCTATTTCGCGTTGCTGGGTCTTGTGGAAAGCGAAAACATATGCGTTGAGCCGTTTGACCCAATAGCGACAGCATGGGACCGTTCAAAGGGGTTTCCACCATGTATGGCAAAGCAATTTTTTAGATGTGACACTCAGACCATCTCTTGTCGGCGGCCCTGTCCTTCCTGCGTGCGTCCGTTGTCGTCCGCACCGCTGCGCCCCTCCTCCTCTGGCCGTGATAGCGCGCCCTCTCCCCCAACATCTGCGGCGCGCTCTCTCACTCCGCCAGTGGGCGGCGCTGCGCGCGGCGCAAGCGCGCTGTGCGCATCTGCAGCGCGCTCTCTCTCCGCAGTCTCCTCTCCTTCGGGCGCGCTGCGCATATGAGTGCCGCGCTCCGGCCGGTCTCTCAGTCGACGGTCATCCGCGCTACGTTTGCTCTCTGTCTCGCTCTCTCGCATTACCCGACGATTGCTCACGCAATTCGAGTAATCGACCCAACGGAAACGCACAATGGAACCCCCTTCAGCGTCGCATCGCACCAGGGTTCCCGCGAGGGGAGGTGGGTCTAATTTTTTCAACTCCGCCTTGTACTATCATTCATTTTGCTTGGCCTTGGCAGTTTCAGACTCGCCTCCTCCACTCTCAATTTGCTCGACCACCACGGCCTTCTCCCGCGCGCACGGCTGGCGGGATATAAATTGCGTCTGGCGGCACGGGTATCGGGTAGCGCGCGGCGCTTGACTGGAGGGCTGTCTGTGCGCCATGGAAGGGAGGGGGCCCAACATAGGCGTTGCTTTTTATTAAACTTGGGATTTGAGCTAAAGGTTCGCGAATCGCGCGAGTACGCGCTAAACATAGTAGTTTAAATAAGTTATTAGCCCACCTGTCGCGTCAGTCCGTCTGCTAGGCCGGCATTTACCCACACCCCGATCGTACGACACCCCGGTCATACGACGGTTTCTCGCTTTTCCTTGAAAGTCGTATTATCGGGGTTCCACTGTATTACAAAAGCAAGTGTGCTTGGACATCTTTTGTGTTTGTGCTGTATGTGTCATTATCTTTCTTAATTGCATTGCTTTGCTCTGAAGGGTAGGATCTCGCCAACGTAGGTGATTGCGCCCATGTATAACTGGTTAGCTGATGCGTCAGTGGCTTAGCAAAAACAGGATTTTCAATCTGTGTTTGAACTGGGGCGCTATTCCGGAAGGCCTGAGTTCTGCCTACTCCTGAGTTTCCAGCTGCTTGCGCTATGAAAGTAGAGATAGTGGAGCATTCGATACACCTCGAGCAAAACAGCCGGAATCGCGCGCAGCACGCCTGGAATATTCAGCGCGCTGTATTGAGGCCGCTTACGTTGATAACGTACGGCTTGTGCTATCTTCCGCATGCAGCACAATCTGAAATCCATCTGCAAAACTCATTCCCTAGCATAAACTAGATAACCCCGCTGCTTCTTTGAAATACCCAGCCTGGCTGTGGCCACGCTCGGCGCTGGGGCGGTCCATTTCTCTAGGTGTTCTGCTATTCTACTGAATTATGGTCGCTACTTGGCTTGAGGGTAGTCCCAGTGCATCTATGCGCATGGACAAACCAAGTAATCAAAGGGGTCCACAGTAGCTAACGGAACGCGCCATGCTCCCGACCATCAAATATGGCTTTTGTTTACGGCTTGCTTGAGTGTGCACGGCGGGCGCGTATCAGAAATCGTCTCATGTCAAGAGCGTGTTTGAGCATTGGCGAGTGCGTTTTAGACGTTGAAGTCGGTCAATTGTCACCGACTGTGTTTTCATGCACTCTAAACTTTTTTTCCACCCATATACTCCCTAGAGGTTCTTTTTCGCCTGTCCTCTAGTGATCCTCCTTGTAGGAGTTTTTTTAGTACATGGAACAGGGAGGTTTTGTTTACCTCCTCAAAACGGTGTTTTTAGGTGATAGAAAGGAGGTAGTTAGGGAGTGTTCAGAAATGTTAGGGAGAATTTAAGGAGATCAAAATGGAGTATTCTTTACTTCCTCAAGGCGTTTTTAAGTGATGTTTATGGACTTTTTAGGCGGTTGAATAGGAGCCTATTATGGCTCCCTTGGGAAGTACTTATGTTGTTTTAGGGGCGTTTTGAGGAGGTTCAAGGGAAGCATTTACTTCTTTTGCATGGAGTTTTACGTTTTGTAGGCCTCGCGAGGGGAGTTTTTAGGAGGTTCAAGGGAAGCATATATTTCTTTTGAATGGAGTTTTGCAAAGTTGGGGCGGTTTTGTAGGCCTTCCGAAAGGAGTTTTTTCAAGGCCACAAGGGAGAGTTTCTAGTTCCCTGCGGGAGTACTGATTTCACACGGTTTTTCTCGGTTTCAGGTTTATTTCAAACGAACTTTCGCATACAAGTTTACATGGTACATGGTGTACACAAGGAGGCTCCGAAATAAAAACTTTGGGCGACCTCCTATAAGAAAGCAAAAATGGTAAATTGCTAAAAACACGCTAGTTAGGAATGGAAGATAGCAATAGAATGCTAGTTGAACAAACCGTACAATTAATATTACTACAAGAACTGGAAATACGCGACAAACAAAGATAGGCGCAAACACAACCACATGGTAAGTGAAATCATTATATAATAATAGCGGGTCGGGAACGCGTCAGTACATATCAGAACTTATCAGAACGCATCAGCACTCAGTACAGAAAGTGAAAAAAATGGTTGCAGTGGTTTACAACAACAAAAAAATTTCAGTTGGTGGTGAAATGAGCGATCTGTGTGCTAGTTGAACAAACTGTACAAACAATATTACTACAAGAACTGGAAATACGCGAAAAACATATAGGCACAAACACAACGGCATGGTAAGTGACATCATTATATAATACTAGAGGATTGAGAACGCGTGAGTACTTATCAGTACGCATCAGTACTCAGTACACAAAGTGAAAAAAATGGTTGCAGTGGTTTACAACAACACAAACTTTTTTCAATTGGTGGTGAAATGAGCGAGAGCTGTGTAACGATTTGATATTGAAAGGTAACGAGCATTTTGTAGATGGTAAAGGCACAAGAGATAAATGATGTAGGAGACAGACAGCAATGAGATGGCTATGGATAAATGAGTAATATAAAGAACGAAAAATATGCTGCGGAAAATACCAGTGCGTTTTGATAAAGACACAAATGCGCCAAGAAAAGTGACCCAGTCTGAGGGGTTAATTGCAAGGATATAGAACAGAATGCGTGGTTTTGCGACAGCTTCTTCAGAGTGAGAAAAAAAAGCCATGAAATTCGTGTTTTTCCGATAATTTTAAGTTGATTCATTTGGCACCAGTTGCCAACATTATTTAGATAATTGTTTCAAGCTATATTAGTTGGTTAATATTATTGCTTCACTAAAAGGTAGCTGTATTATTAGCATACTGAAGGGCCCATCAAATATCCCCTGTTGAGTAAAAAAAAGAAAACGTCAGAAACATAATACGAAATTCTTTAAACTACTATCCAATGATTACAGGATTGAAAACAAATAAAATATTGGTGAGGGATATTGATGCGATAAAAGTTAATTAGTTCTAAATCCTTCACACGTGGTTTGGTGCTGGCAAGGTCCAAAAAGGCATGTTCCACAAACGTTAGAGCTCTGTGTGCCTTCTTGGGATATTGAATGTTGAAAACCCAGAACGATGCAAACAGACTACACAGTCCTCCCAGTAAAGGTGATGCAGTCAAGACACTCTGGCCATCGATGCGGAGGCTAATTTCCCCGTTCGCGGAATGCAGGCAGGGAGTCAAAGGAACATCTACCTGAAAAAGCAAAAAAGAAAAAAAAAAATGACCCACATGTAAAATTCAAAACAGACACTTGGTTAAATGAACTTAATAATTCGGTACAGTAATAAAATTGTTATGCCAGGTTCCCTTCGAATATTCAGTACTTAAATTAGGAATGCAAAGGCTTCATAAAACCAAGTGCCAGTACATTAACCATCGTGGCTTTTGCAGCAATAAAAAAGATATTACTTCCGCACAATATACTCGAGCACAACTTTAAATGACAGTGACGTTAAAATGCAAGTCTCTCTAGGTTGATAGATTAGCTCACGGAGAACACTATTATACCCCTCATACACCTGGCATTTTTTTTAAAATAAGATTGAAACTAGCAAAAACACGTTTTCACCGGAAGGGCTTAAGTGGCCTGACGCGCACAACTTCTTTCTTGGCTGCCGCTGGATGGTGCTACTCGTCCATACTTGGGGTGGCAGTACCGCTTTCCAAGGGAGCATGCGAGCTACGCATGAGAAAATCGTTCGACGCCAAAACTTGCGGGGCCTCAAAAGGCCAATGTTTTTCTTCAGTGAAGCGTAAATACTGATCACAGGTCCAATGGAGAAACATTTTGCTTAGTGGTCTCGAACGACAAATGACAGGGGAGTTTGGGGAAGCATGAGCGATTTGACCGGAACTGACCAAACTGCTTGGTACGTGGTAATGTTGTATTCAGTTGCTTGTATACTGCTATTAATCACCGCTGCTTCACTTGCTTCCGGTTTATCCTGATGCAAACAGCGACTGCAGTCGTGTTTGCGTCACGTTTGATGAGCAGTTGAACAGCGATTTCTCCGCACTTAAGGCATCTTGGCACTAAATCAATGCTGGAATGGCTATGCGGAGGTCCGACTTCCGTTTGAAATCAACTTGCTGGTTGTCTTCAATGAACCTTTAACAACAAGTTACCCTTATGCCTCATCACTGCAACCGATTGTTCCTCCGTGTGGTGCAAAGTGTGTTACTGTGAGTATTTTCAACGTGAAACGAACCGTTTCTGTGATTTGTAGGACTGATTCTGCTATTAATTACTGCAGTGACCACAAGCTATGAAAGAAAATCCCGCCATCTCCACGAAGTGAATGATGATGAGAGGGGCGAATCTAAAATGCTTATCAGCAGACAATGTGACGCATTAAGTGCAAGCTGCTTTCATAGTGTGTGCATTGACATTAGGATATGGCCCCCTGGCAGAATGATGCGCTGCGCGAGATTTTGCCGTACCTAAAAGGACAGGCAACTCATTTTTACGGAGTATAGGATCTGTAAAAGGGTTGCGAGTTGGGAGAGTTGGTAATTATGCATTGCGAAAAATAAACTGCGCGCAAATTAACGAGGACAAGAACAAATGAAGACGGCACAAGCGCACACTCGCAACTAGTTTATTATTGCACAATTCAAAGCTTTATATGCCCAAGCGCCCAATTGCCGCGCCAAAAATGCGTCACAGTTCTCGGCGCGCTCAGCCGAAAATACTAAAAAACCGTAACAACAAAACCACAAAACGAACTTTGAGGCGCAGGAAAGGCGAAAAATCAGCAAAGATAGCCGCATCATACATGGATTAAGACCCCCCTCCCACCCCCAACACGCATTCCCAGAAGAAGCACCGAAATAGCGCTCAATGTGCGTCTAAATATGCGACTTCTCGATTAAGCAGGGCGATAGAGGGATGACTGATACATTCGGAACCAGCTTTTCTGATGTGGCTGGCTTCTACAATTTCTCGCGTTCGCTGGTTCTTATGTCGCAAAAGGATCGCTGTGCGCTCAAACACAGGGACACAATCAGGTCTGCATGCGCGGCAATGAGAAGATAAGTGGCTCAGGTCACGTTGAAAAATGAAAAAAAAAAAAAATACAGTACTTTTAGACGTCGTACGCTCGAGTTTGTGACAACGTACCCGTGTGCGGCTCTGTCCTGAAGTTCGGAGAAATGCAGGCGGGTTGTGGTATATTTCTCGTCTTGCATTACGCTTTCTTTTATATATTAGCGCCCTCTTTCCCGATCTCTCCACCTTCCTTCCCGCTTCCGTCTGACTGCGCTGATTTTCGCCAGCACGAAGTAACCGTCACGTTGCTTTGAAACGACGCCGCGCGCGACAAACGATTTTATCTCGAATGCCCTGTTACAAACCGGCCTACAAAAGAATGCGAACGCATACCCCAAAACCCACAAACAAGTAAAATAATACGAGTGTGCGCTTTTTTCTTTGCCCGTGCGTGTACGAGCTGTGAGCGGCACGGGAACCCGGGTACTTCGCTGTTAACCCTATCCAAACGTTTGACAAATGCATCGACTGATGAAAGACCACTTACCAGCGAGCTGTCCACACCTGTCGCCGTATCCAAATGCTGTTTGCGGCCGTTCCTCGTGTGACAGGGGCACATGAAAATCTTTCCACCAAATGGCACTACTAGTCCTTCACAAATAAGAAAAAACGACGGCCCAAGGCGAGGCTTGAAGCTCCGGCCGCGCCGTCACCGGCCGCGCTGCGTTGATAGTTGTTTACATCCGGGCAGCCAGTCGTGCCGCCAGGGCAAGTTGAGTCGCTGCAGTCGGGTGCACTGGCGCGCTGGCACGAGAATTTAAATCGTCTATGAATGCGCAAGCAAGCGAAGCAGATGAACATTGCAATTGTTTGCAACGGCGAGAACTGCATCTTCGTTAGCAGCAGCGTTTGACAACACCTATCGCCAAAATAAACAGATTGAGACAACACGGCCGCGCTCTCGGCCTGTGATCGCGCTGGTTGAAGCATCTATACGGGTATACGTACGGTATTGGTTTTGTAGCTGCGTGCAACCGTCGCGTCCTGCTTACTCGTTCTAATTAGCATTAGGCCACGGTTGAAGTGCTGGTGCACGGAGACAACAGAAGACTAACATGGCGACCGGCCGCTTGAGATGATTACCTCAGATAGGGCGTTTATTGTGGACGTGGTAGTATACAAGGAACGGAACGCCATCTCACAAATGGTGTTAAGTCGTTCTAAATCCTCCCTTTTGCTACCCGGATGGGCAACGGTACTACCAAGGAGGTTCGTCCACTTCTTTAGATCATGCCTAGGGAGTACATTTTTTGCTATAGGTACTTTTCAGGGCACATTACTTGATTAAAACTCCATTTCCGGCTAGTTTGCGTTTACAGTGTGGTGTCTGAAAAAGGCTCCCGTGGTAAAATCGTGCCGTCTTCGCCTCTTCTATCGGCTCGTAGAATAGTGAACTCCAGTTCGTACCGAACACTCCCGCGACTGTGGCACCATTGGCTGACGGTGGTCTGGGGACTTAATTTTTGTTTTGTGCTAATATCTTGTCACTTAAAGCGGGCATCAAATGACGACTTCGCCGCTTCCACGCTACGCCCACACAAAGTGGATGTCATGGGTGGGTGTGGCTTCGGTTGTTACGCCGCGCCCACGAACGGAGTGGGTGTGTTTGACTGACATTAAAACTTGGAGGAAATTCTGGCATGGCTTTGCAGGGCCGAGTTGAGCTCGGGACTCCCGTGGTGGCTGCTGCTGCGCTGCGGTTTATTTTTATGGTCGCCGAAGCGGGCATTTTCTACCCCGACAGGTCTTTTAAACGAAGGAGGAATTTCGAGCTGGTTTTTAGCTCTCAAAAAGTGCTGTGCATTGGTTGTGCAGTCGTCTGGTGGCAGACCCCCGTTTGCGACGACTTAGAAGCGGCTTTCGCTCCATGACCCAGCCCTTCCACCTTTACCCACTTCCCCTCCCTGAGCTGTGGCAGAACCTGAGGACCAGCGCCGGCTTGGATGCACAGCAACTCCTGGTGCCCAGGGCTGAGATAGCACGGTCGTCCCATGGTCTCATGGACTGAGGAGCCACTTCCACATCAACAGGCTCACAATAAAGTTTTTCCTCCTCCTGCTCCTCCGTCGAGGAGCAAGTGTAGTGTGCGCTGCAGTTTTGTGTGATGGGCAGCTTCTACACAAGCGATGGTGACGACCGCACCATCGGCCTCCACCAGTCGACCGCCAACCGTGTGCGCACTACGATCAGTGGAGACATGTTTCCACGACCTTGCCTTTCCTTTAGGTGGTTTGGCGGACATGGCTTCCGCAGGTTCCTACGACGCGTCTAACGGTCTGCAGCCGGAGCGTGCGCTTCAGTTATCGTCTGCTCGCAAAACAGTTTCGAACGAGGCGTTGCGTGACTGTGCGTTTTTTTTATCATCAGTGTTGCAGACAGACTCTCTCGAGAAGTTGCGTGACGCGTATTTCTTCTGAAAAGGTTACTGGCAGGACAGCTTATACGTATTACATATACTATCAAAGAGGCAGTCGACGCACCGATAGCCGGTGAGGTGGTTTATGCGCAGGGATAAAGCCGATAGGAGCGCAGGTCCGAGCGTTGAGATCATACAGTTTCTCAATATCACCTAGAGCGGAAAGTGTCGCTGCGATCGCACGCCGACATGGGAATTGTGGGTAGTGTGGGAATCGGATTGGCAGCAAGTGGCTAGTACAAAAGGCTATGGATTAGGCTTCTCGGCTCGGAAGTGCTTGTTAGTTCTGTTTTCGGTATGCTTTTCCGTTTTCGGGATGCCACTTTCTGGCATTCAATGGCTATCACTGATATGTCTAAATAACTGCGTGATTAGCACTTAACGCATGTGCTCGCGTTAGCGGCGAGTTTCTTAAGATGAAGATGTGATCACATGCAGTGACGGCGACAAGCGACGCCGAAAATGTAACTCAAAAGGTACAACAGCAGAGTGCACTGGGTGACAGCGACAAGCGAAAAAAAATTAATACACTGCCGCCAATGTTCTCTGTCGTCTTCGCTACAGTTCACGGTATCGCCGCTGCCGCTCGCTTGTGGGCTGCTTCTGGCCAGCACAAAGCGAGCGAGGGTCCCAGCGGCCTGTTATATACCGCATCATACCGCTTGCCGCCGCCGCCCACACTACAGCCACAAAATAAGCTACGATAGCCTACACTATCCGTTTTCTGCACACATTCAGGTACGATTTTCGCATCGCTCGTCGCCGCCGCTGCGTTTACTTGCTCATTGAAGCATGCACTACCTTGGCCAGGCGCAATGAGGCGCAATACATAGCGACTCGACAAGCCAGTATTTATTTGCCATTTGAAGTATTCATGCAATTCCATAATGCTTTGCGCGCGTACTTGGACTTGCTTGCGGTAATAGGCTTCACCTCTACATTTGTTTATACCTGCTTAGACAAATAAATACAACGCGATTACATCATTCCTGCATCTCTATGTTGCATCTGCATCGCCTGCCACGTCGCCTGCCAAGGCGCGTACTATACGATAATGAGACTAATGAGAGGGAGCAAGAACACGGATTTAGACAACCTAAATAATTTTTTTTTCAGCTAAATATTACATAAAATGAACGAAAACCTCATCCAGTATAGAGTATGTAATAATTTAAAAATATATCCGGGACGGCCCGCTGTATCTGGCAACGTGAGCCAAAGGCAAGACTTCTACTTTTTTTTTTCTTTGTAACCCTCAAATTTGTTTTGCAACATAAGCCCTCTAACACAGTGCCTTAAACAAAACAAAATTTGTTGACAGCGACACTTTTGGCAGTAATTGTTTTTTAAAAAACTCAATTTGCGTAGCCACAAAGTCATTGCCGGCCAAGTCACGCCGAACTTCCGGCTGTTACGAATCGGCCAGCAACACGTGTTTTCCCGCATCAGCGACCACGTGGGAATCGACCATGTGCGCCCGCGTGTTGGTGAATCATACTTTCGTGTCTCGACATGCCGGGTCAATCACCTCGCTTTGCAACTTGCTTCCGGCAGCTGCCAGCGCCACACCCTTCAGGCACCTGCTTGACCTTCCCGGCTGAGACGTTTCGCTATCAGCGCGATCAGAGTTGATAGCGACCCCGGCACCTTTCAAGGACACTCTCTCCCCTCTCTCGGACGCCACAAGGGGCGAAGATGACTCGCGATCTTGGAAAGACTGTGCGTGTGTGTGTCTATGATTTCGTGGCGTGTTACTCTTGGGGGCGTTTTTTGGGTATAAAAGAAGCAGCACAAACGCTGATATTCATTCCTGTCTGAGCAGCGAATCCATGCGGTCGCTCTGCTCCTGTCCTGTATTGTAACCTCGCCCGTCGGGGCATTGTATGTTTTTTTGGCTTCGGCTCACCTCTCGCCATGAAGTAAACAGTTACGTTACCCTACTGCTCTGGACTTCTCTTCGGCTGCAACAACGGCTCGCCGCTCGCTTCATACACGCTACCCATCGTATGTTGGAGGCCACGGAGAAATGATCGGGTGCCCCCGCCCGGTCGCAACACGGCCGAACTACACACTATGGCGGCACTCACGAAGGCGTAGAGCGCTTCCGCCGAATCACGTTGACGCTAGCGCCAGATTCCACTCTAGGTAAGCTAGTGAGAAACTCTATGGTTGAGATAACCCAGCTCGTTTCTCGGGCATGCACCTTATGGGGTTCATCTTCTTCCCCTCACACGTCTTTGGCGCATATGCTCGCGTCTGGATTGGACATAATCCTAACTTCCTTTTCCGCATGGTTGATGTTGGTACGGCGCATACCATGATAGCTTGATGGCCTGTCGCATCTGTTCATTATCCTCGCTACAATACAATCAACAGTGCGTTCCTATTATCAGAGGCGTTCTTTACACATATCAACTGGTTTTTGTTCAGCGTCACCGTCGTATGGCAGGAAGCAGAGCATGGAAAGCGAGTAAAGGGGAGAGCTAAGAATTAAAGCAACCGCGTGACGCCAGAGGGAAGGGCCGAAGGAAGAGAGGGTTATGAGGGGATTGAACTCTATGAAAAAAAAAAGCGACTGAGGAGCGCTTGTTTGAAAAAAAGTGGTTAAGAGCAAAATAAAATAAAGCAAACAAATCTGAAAAGTTCTTGTCCTTGTGGCTATTCCTTCCTTCGTTACGCATGACCACTTGGGGGATTGGCCCGCAATTGGGAGCTTTGAGGAACTAGTGTGCCCGGTTCAGAAAGTCAATAACACTGTTAATTTGAAAAGTGACAGTTGTAGAATAGTGCGTAAAAAGTGAAACCTGAACGTGATGTCACGGGAGCAGTACAGGTGCACACCACCGTCACCAAACCCCAATTTTAGGGAGGCTGTGGAGTGTTCGAGTCTGCTTGCACACTAAGACGAACACATGAAACAGAAGAAACTGACACAAGCATGTATGTATGTATGTATTTATTGTACTTAGGAAAAGGAAAAGCCACCAACAGGCGTAATTTGTCTCGCCTAGGGGGCGGACACCGGAACGCCTGCTGGTGTAGGGGGGAGGGGGAGGATAGGGAGAAAAGAATACATAGGAATAGGAGGATAGGGGAGAAGGTTGACATTACAATGCATGTAACTCGCGCAAGGGTAAATATAAAACACAAAAGAGAAAAAAAAAGGAAGAAGGGGAATAAGGGTAAATATAAAACACAGAAGAGAAAAAAAAAGGGTTACACACTGGGAAAATTAACATTACAGAGAACCACTACAGATATAGACAACACATGAATCTACAAAGGACACAGCACACTTGTAAAAGGGGTCACACACGCACACACACAAGTACAGAAGCTGCTTCAGCAGCAGCACTCCTCCACAATCTGGGCAGCTAGGCAGAGTTGTAGTGGAGTGCGCTGTGCAGCCCCGAGGCCCGCAGGTATGTACCCAGGGCCTCGAGCACTTTGTCTCGCTCACTAGCACTGCCCGGGGGCCAAAGCAGATCCTCAAGTGGCCGCGCTCCGTGAAGCACGACCAGCAGCTCTGTCCGTAATAGCAGAAACGAAGCCGCTAGTGCCAAAATACAAAGAAACGAAAGTTCTTAGCCCACCTGTCGCGTGAGTCCGTCTGCTAGGCCGGCATTTACCCACACCCCGGTCGGACGACACCCCGGTCATACGACGGTTTCTCGCTTTCCCTTGAAGGTCCTGTTATCGGGTTCCACTGTATTACAAAAGCAAGTGTTCCGGAAAATCTGTTGTGTTTGTGCTGTAGGTGTCATTATCTTTCTTAATTGCATTGCTTTGCTCTGAAGGGTAGGATCTCGCCAACGTAGTTGATTGCGCCCATGTATAACTGCTTCCCTGATGCGTCAGTGGCTTAGCACCATCCTATGGCAGGAAGCAGAGTATGGAAAGCCAGTAAAAGGGAGAGCTAAGAATTAAAGCAACCGCATGACGCCAGAGGGAAGGTAAGCGAGAGTGGGAAGGGCGCGAAGGAAGAGAGGGTTTTGAGGGGATTGAACTGTATGAAAAAAAAAGCGATTGATGAGCTCTTGTTTGAACAAAAGTGGTTAAGAGCAAAATAAAATAAAGCAAACAAATCTAAAAAGGTCTTGTCCTTGTTGCTATTCCCTCATTCGTAACACATGGCCACTTGGGGGATTGGCCCGCAATTGGGAGCTTTGAGAAACTAGTGTGCCTGGTTCGGAAAGTCAATAACACTGTTAATTTGAAAAGTGACAGTTGAAGAATAGTGCGTAAAGAGTGAAGCCTGAACGTGATGTCACGGGAGTAGTACAGGTGCACACCACACTTGCCAAACCCCGATTCTAGGGAGGCTGTGGCGTGTTCGAGTCGGTTTGCACACTACTACGAACAAATGAAACAGAAGAAACTGACGCAAACACGTAATAGCAGAAACGAAGCCACTAGTGCCAAAAGACAAAGAAACGAACGCGAGGATAAAGGCGCAAGTACAATGTATTATAAAATAAGTTGCTATTACGTACCGCGAGGCTTTCGCCTTAAAAGCACGTAGGCAGACTGGACCGCGCCGAAGTAAGTTTTTGTCGAAAAGCGGAGGGTTTCGATAACGTAATACAAGCAGCAACTGCTTTGAATGTCGCGCGCTTCTATCACCCGCTTTCTTTTTTTGCCAGTCGGCCATAGTCGCGTGATTGCACTGTGTTCCACCGGCGGTAGAAACTACTTCTTAGGAAGAAAAAATTCAAACAAAAAGCTCATATGAACGTCTGGAATGAAAAATAAAATAAACTTTGTAGTGAAATACAGATTAAGGAAGTATAAGTGCAATAAAATAAAATAGTTGGATTTGCTGGCCCCCAGTAGCCACCAGTGCAGCAGGGGAGCGAGAGAAGGCACTGAAAGATGCGCCGCGCCCTTGTCGCGCATCTTTGGAGCGCGCTGCCCTGGACCGATTACGTCACCTCAATAATCAGCAAATAGCATGAATCGCATTTTTAATACTTTTGAACCCTGCGCCGAAATATTATTATGAGCTTATTAGTACCACAACAGCTCCGCCTTGCCCGAGTTTCGCTCAAACTCGGGCCATCTGGAATAGCACCGCTGCTATCCATAAATTCACTTGCATACCACCTTGTGGATGGACCCTGCATATATCTTGCTGGTATTTAGTATGAACTTCAGTTGCCTTGCTCATATTTATTGGAGGGTATTAATTTTTACATGTGTATTCAGCATATTAGCACCAAATCAACTTTGCATTGTTATACATACCATAACCTTCATTGCAAATAAATTTGCGCGTGATAATGTAACACTGTAAATTGCTATGGATGCTAGGAAATATTGTTTACAAGCCCCTCTAAGGCTTTTCACTAGCTGACACGGCCCGCAGGAAAGTTTGCACCGTCGCTGTCACATTAAGTTCATGTGTTTTTGCCTTACAAAGTAACCCGCAGTCTTCATGAGCTCGACAATGCCTAGATCGTGCTGTGTGACGCGCTTTCATTTCTTGTTCAAGAAGCACAAACGTAAAGGTGTCGCGCTTTTGTCTCCTTAGTGCCGATGAGCATAGGGAGAAGTATAAAAGATCGATAGCACGATTGGAAGCAGACCGTTTTATCTTTGACTGAGAGAGCGTTCGAGTTTAAGGAGCACTTTGATGGTACTGGAATTATATTATCGGAAATAAACATGTGTTGTTGCAACAAGAGAAAGCGAGGCACTGGAAATAATCGTAGTTCTTTTTTACCTCTCGACTCCTAAGATTGATTTATTTGATTGTGGTGTTTAATGCGCCGAAGCTACGCTTGGGATATATGAGAAGCGCCGTAGTGGAGGGCTCCGTATTAATTTTGTCCACCTGGGGGCCTTTTATATGCGCCCCATCTCGACTCTCAGGAGTGTTCGGTTTTCGCATCCATCAGAAAAGCAGCCACCGCAGCTGCGACCGATTCCGCGTCCTTGGGTTCAGCAGCTCAGCGCCTTAGCCACAGAGCCACCGCGACGGTGACTCCTACATGCGCCTGACAATAATAGTTTGCACGTTTGCATAAGCCCTGTAACCCTGGCCCAGAAAATATCAGATTCATTGCATGCAGGATTGAAAATCGCTATTACGCTGCTCAACCCCCCCCTCCCTCTCACCTTTCGAACAAAAGAGCCAACCTTGCGTGGTCCCTCACTAGGCGGCAACAATACGCAAACAACTAGACACACCCGTTCCATGAATGCGATGTCTGTTATAAGAGAGCTAAAAGTTAAAATAATATTGTAGTTGTCGGTAGAGCAGGGTTCAGACTGTTGCCGCGACAGTCGTAATAACTTTAAACAGCGACGTCATGTCACGTCTCAGCCAACCGAACTCCGGGTCACGCCATTTTTTTACGTCCATAGGTCATGATATGGCTTTTGCGTCGATAGTTTGAACATAGCTTAAGCCTATTGTTGCCAATACTCAAAACGGTAAGCACTTTTGCCAACAGAACAGGTGCCCCGTGCGTATTGTGCGAAAAGAAGTGGTCTGTCACGTCGTGCATGTGAAGGGCGTATTTATTTGAGGAAGCCCCTTCACGGAGGCACGCAGATAAGAAATCGCTCCGCTCCCACAACTCGTGCTTCAGAAGCCCCACAACAAGGGGGCGATGAGCGCACAGTTTATTTTAGGGGGCATACAAAAAAGGTCTTGTGCCCCGAGCGGGGTACGAGACATCAAACCCGGGGTGGCTCCTAACCCCCGAAAGTGACGTCACGCTTAACTTCCGGTGACATCACTAAATATACGTCATCGTTAAGGCGTTTGATGTCGCTTTTCTATAGCGCAAACAAGGACGGCAAGTACGCCGTTGATGGCGTGGGTGCCGTGTAGGATTCGTGCCATGGTTCCAACCGCAAGCCTCACCCATCGTTACGTCATTATCGGCTTGCACAGCGGCTGCCTCGCGGAGTTTTTTTCTTGTTGGGAGGATTACTTATAATAAATTAGATGGGGTAATTCTCGAGAACTTGTTACTTCTGCCCGGCTTAGTAAGTCTAACGCATCCTTTTTGGCATAGCTTTTTTTCACGCTGCTTCGCCCCGCTTTTTCCGTGCTCATAGAACTGTTTTGGTCCTGTTAAATGTGTTGTAAGATTCATATTCTCTTACAGCTCGTGTGTCGTCGACTTTATGCTCCTTCATTCGTTGTCTGCTTGCGCCTTGCTACTTGCACGTCATGCTTTGTGTTTTGATTAAGGGGGCTCGATGGCAAAACCTGTGGATCAGCGGGACCCGTCGTGGCTAACGAGGTTGGAGGAAGCTGCCTCTGATGAAATGACAACGTGAGCGAAGGCAGTGTCTGCGTGTGCAGGAATCAAGAATCCTCAGGTAGCGCAGGGCATCCTCGTACGCAATCCAGCCTCGCATGTAGTTGTTCTGCAATTTTTCCAGCGGGGTTGTACCACTTTAGCCGAGAAGTGTAATCATCCTGACTACTCCGCGGAAATGATCCGTGCACGTTGCGCTGCAGAAGTCGTATAAGGAGCTCAGCCTGGTGAATAGGTGAAGCTCAGCTCTACCCATTGTGGAATGGCCTGCTGAGTGAGTGGAGCCCTTCCCGTTCATGGACAGCATCTTCTCAAGCTACCACGGAAACCATCCGCTGAATGTGTGGCTTCCTGTGCAAGGAGGCTCAAGCTCAAACTGTGAAAGTTTGGGAGAAGTGCAGCCGATAAAATCGCCGTTTGGGACAAGTTTGTAACTTCTGGTAAATAGTCGTTTGAAGTTTAGTGCGCATAAAGGAAACAAGTGAGGCTTCAGTTATTGTTCACTTAAGTTTTCTTTTTTTTCAAATTTCTTGCTTCGAATACCATTGTACTTTCAGCTTGGAAAGCCGTAATGAAATTATAGGCAAGACAAATGAGCTGCAAATTTTAAGCAATCTGTAGGCAGCCATTATTGAATATGCAGGAAACAGATTAATACCGTTTTGCCTACTTTAAATTACACGAGGTAGCGGGAAACTGCCAGCTAGCAAATTTGATAAAAAATTCCCATCTGTTTAAATGCATGTAACGAGGTGGCACAGGATAGGTAGGATAGCCCTTCACACTCTAGTTTCAGCATTTCGTTCACAATTACAGCATGGCTTTTATTTCCCTGGCCTTTGCTACAGTGCCTGCTCTCTCTTCCAACCAGATTATACAACAAAACTTCCTCCTGCATCTGTTTTGATTATGCATTTTGATAGGCTAGTTCCGTGTTTACTCTTGCGTTGGGCTTGGCAGTTAACATAACCAATCACAAGACTCTTATACCCATTCAGTGATATGGGCCAGTGAGGATGAGTGCTTCTGTCAACTGCTTACAGTGGATTCCTGAATTCGGATTGGCTGTTACATCAACATGACATCAATTCAACTCGACAGTAATGCTTGAATTCAGAGCTGGTGAGGAGTGCTTAGTTGTCTGCTCTCTGAGTCATTTCAGGGGTAAGCGGGGGGGGGGGGGGGGTAAACAGTAAAAGCTTCCAATTGCGAGGGGATATTCCATGTTCTATTGCTTTTTAACTCTGCATGTGTAAAAAATGTTTCGGCAAATTGCTTAAGTGAACCTTCTTAGTCGTAAGGAGCATAGTAATATGTCCCATATTTTTTGTTTGCAGGTGCATATCTCGGCAGAGCCCGACTGCTAGAATGCGCATTCTGGGGTGGTGTATAGATTGCCTTGTGTTGTGTGCCCGTTAGCTTTTTTTCACAAAACAGGCATTGAAGCTAGTTTTTAAGCAAAGAGTCCTTAATGTAGTTTAAGGAGTACAACTTCGAGGGAATGGTTCTTGTCCACCTTGACATTGCCCCCTCCTTAGAGTAATTATTATACCTTGCGCAGAGACTGGAGCCAATGCCACCTGTGGGAACACGAATGTCTTTCTTGGTGTTTGTAAAAGTTGCAGTACAGCTGGAAGGTGTATGTATCATGGATGGCCTCAAAAATAAAATGACTCTACTGAATATACTTCGGCTTTGGTATCACTGAGAAGCATGTGAGCATTGACAAGTGCTTCGCCATTGACATTCTTGTTACCCAAAAACAGGCTATGTTCAGTCTCTCAGGCAAATCTTCGTGAAGAAACACGGGAAAGAAACTGGACCAAAATCCCAGTTCATCTCCACTAACGTGAAACCCGGGGAGTAGCAAAGCCTGCAGTGTATAAGTGTATTCTTGGATCCTTGGCATTTTTGCCCACAAAGATGAAACCGTAACCTGAAATCTGGGGAGGGGCGAAGCATGCAGTGTATAAGTGAATTCTTGGCACCTTGCGTTTTTGCCCACGGAGATAACACCTTTTTGGGGGGGGGGGCTAAAGAGATACAGCTTTTCTGTAAGTCTCGTGTCCTTGGAGCACGAAGCGTTCTAGCGTGAGGTGTTTGAAAACGAGTGTCCCGGTGTGTTCTTTCAGTACGCATTTTTCCACGGAGAGATGCGTTTTAGCGCGAGGCGTTGTAAAATGAGTGTCCCGGTGTGTTCTATTAGTACTCGTAATGTTCTAGCGTGAGGCGTTGGAAAACGAGTGTGTCTGTGTTTTATTACCGTCACTACGTGGTACTACGGCGACATGAGATGACGACGACATGAGACGCCGGCAGCCAAGCCCCTGAGGGGCTTCGTCCCTAAAAACCCGCCAACACCTGGACGCTGCGTACATTACGACACCTTTCCTTGTACTTCAGTGCCGTTTTTTAGCACTGTGTTTTTCCCCCAAATATTAACCAACTATCCGAGACTCACACCTTAAGCCAGAAAGTAAAAACGGTATTTGTTAATAACAACTCATTCTGCCAAACTTCTGTGGCAATGCAAAAAAGTCAGTGAGTACCTCTACTTTCTCTGCACAGACTGCGGTGTGAAGTTTCATTTGCAAACAAAATACCAAGGTTTTGCTGCAAGAAACACAGCATTGAAAAAACAGTTTTATGAGCAAGTGATACCTTGTTGCACTACATTAAAGTCGTGTAGCAACGCCAAACCAGCAAAAGATCTTTTCGCTCGACTACAAAGCTCTGCAGAGAAACAAAAAAAAAGATTCCATTTTTGCATGACACCAAAGCTCTGCTGAAAAGCCGGAACTTGTGGCTTCTGTCACTGCAGATTCGCTGTAAGACGGGCGTGCGAACGTATTGCAATAAGGCATTTGTTTTATGGATGTGCATGCCAAGATATATTAACTAGGCTTGCTGGGTAACGAAACCGTTGAATAAAGTCACAACGAAAAGTTTGATAAGAAATGATGAAATACTGTGTGTTATAAATAGCAATTAAAGGTTTAAAATTGTTTTGAAACTAGTTACGTGGCCTGTGGGAAACCATTGGGAAACGCAAAAAAAGCAACATTTTAGACAGCTTCAACCGTGTGAAATAGCAAAGAATAGTTTGGGCCTAAATTCAGCAGGCATGCTCCAGTAGGTAATGTATGTTTGCCGAGCACAACAATAATAACGCCCGGGAGAACAAATTTTAAGGCGAGCTTAGTTCAGTTACCGCCTGCGTTGCGTCGGCGCGTTAAACCGCACAATCAATCAATCAATTAGTTCAGTTACCACCAAGGTATTGGTAAACCGTTAGAATTGTTAAAAATTATTAAGAAATAGTTTGGATACCCTAAAACAATATGGGAAAGTTCACTTGCCCTGGTTCAAGTTTATTAGCACTGGGCTTCAAGTTCTGCACATGAAGAATCTTACACCTGCATGGACTGGGCACGACAGCTTCTACGTTATAACATAGTTTTGTTTTCTAACAGTGGTAAATAAAGGAACATTGCATAAGCCCTTCATTTATATATAAATTACAAACAGCACTGTTTTTAAAACGCAGCTTGGATGCATGCTGAATGAAATGGGCGAATGGCGAGTGGAGGTTGTCACTAAAACGAACTTCAACCACCTTGTTGAAAACAAACCCCTCCCATGAAGGGAGTGTGTGCAATCATAAAATTTTTGAGAGAAACATTTGTGAATGCACTGTACACGTATGCCAAAAGGTATTTTGACACCCTAGCCGAGGACTGTGAGTCGTCAGCGCTCTTTTCTAGTTTTTATGATCAAGGGCTGTTTGTTCAGGATCCACCTTCTCATCTCGCTTTGGCCAACATCTTTATTCGTCACTGCATTCATGCGCTAGCTGAGGGAGCTAGAAAACATGGTGACAGTCGGTAACAACTGTCAGCCGAGTTACATCAGGTTCCCGCATTAGCTGGGGAGGCTAAACAATGTTTTCGAAATCCCAACTGTGAGATTTCACTTCGTTTAGCAAAAACGACACCTAGATAACACTTTGCGAACCGTCTCAGATCACTAAAATGAGTATTTTGTGCGCAAACTGGCCAGATAGACCTACTTGTCGATCCAAACACGTCGAAGGCCGCGCATAAAAATTGATCAATGAAAACCTACACTTTGAACTTGCCTAATACTTAGTAGAGACTTATTGCATAGGCTACTGCATTGAATTGTATGGGTGGGCTACTGGTTTACACCTATAAAGCCTGTGGGTCGCGTGAGAGTGTCCAGTCCTGCTGTAAATTTTTTTTTTGAGAATTGCACTGCCCCGCAGTCTACCAGCGTGGATTCGTTGGAATTTATGTCGGCCATGGGAGATCCTAGTCAACCGTTACAACCACTGAAGCTGGCTGGCTAGTGGAAATTTGTTTAACGACCACTGTTTAGTGGCCACTGTACAGTACGCAGGCTGTTAAAAGGGCTACAAAGAAATAAATACAAGTTTCGTTCATTAAAGACTTCTTTGCCACAGTAACAAATGATATCAATTACATCGCAAATTTCAAACAAATAGTTGACATATTCGAAAAAATGTGTAAAGCAGTGGGAGCTCCATGGCCACTTTCCGGCTATTTCTCTATGACACCACATATTCTTATTTGTGCGAATAACAGCCGCCGACCAAATCCCCCATAAAGAACTAATACTGGGAATCGCAGTTGGGCCTCTACCTCCGTTTAATCATATCGCATGAGTGAGAACGTAGTTAACACACTGAAAACTGTGTTTATAATGCACGTCCATATTACGTTACTACGGCCCATGTTACATCAATGTAGTTGAAATTGGGATGTTTTTCCCCATTTCGTTTGGTTAAACTCGTCACATGACAGCCTTTACCTTTGCCTATCCATTACATTTGCAGCGTACTCGCTGCTTATACCCATGGACACAAACAATTCGTAGATGCTTTCTCGTACCAGGCACATCTTCAGATTCTTTTGATTAAGATTTCTCTTTGACGTTCATTATTGAGCCTGCGCAGAACCCATGGGTTTTCGTATGCTGGAGTGCATATATGTGTATGATGTCCAAGACACGATGATGTCCAAGTATATACCGTTCCTAGCTATTAGCTTGTGTACGGCTTCTCGGACCCAATTGTCTGGGCGTCCTGAATTTCCTTTGCATAAAGGCACTCGGTAAAGTCTGGCCACCATAGCATACAGCGGGGTATATACAGTGAGACGCCAAAGTTATGCCATTGCAGCAGCTATGGCAAGAAGCGCCTAGCTAGCGTACCTTTTTAAGGACCCAGGTCATAATTTGTCGTAGAATCATGTATGTGCCATTGTAAGAAGCTGAATGCATGACGGAAACTACCCATCCATGTTCTGGGCCACTGAATGTAAGAGACGGCCATCGGTCTGACTCTTTCGGCGTCCTTTGTGTCGCAGATGTATTTTTGCCACATTTTATTGTAGTGTCATGTCTCGCCCCTGGAGCTGCCACGGTATCTTCTGGGAAATCTTTTCAAGCGCTGAATATCATGCATTAATGATGCTAGAGGTGTATGCTCACAAGGCTTCTCTGCGCACAAAACGTATTCTGGGTGTAAAAGAAATCTTAAGCTACAATTTAGTCCACTCGAAGATATATACAAAGCGTGCAGGAAACTGCTGGATTTTCGCTAGTCTTCCTTGAAAATCTTCCTGAAGGGGAGATCTACCGTAGCGGGTCGTACGCGGAACATGTGTGAGGACACCAAATATTACCGTTTCTAGTTATTCTTGCGGCATTTGTTTTAGATTGTAATGCGTACATGTGACTGGTAAAAAAATCAGTTGCTTTGTTTAGTCTTCGTCCAGAGCATTGTATGTTCAAGCGATCTTTTGGCGCTGCTAAGATGTCTTTATTTCGAGAACACATATTGCGATTCCAGGCCACCCATTTAGGTATTATGAAATTGCCGTGGTGCAAACGGTTGATAGCAGATGCCGCCTCGCCGACATGCCTCAGCAGGTTCACATAATTAGGCTCGGGTTGTGTCTCTTCTTCTGTGGGACGTGCACTTTTCAAACAGGGCCAGTCGGCTGCGCCATGTCGTGTCGCGTGCGCTTTCAATTGTACGCAGGTACCATTTTCCTACCGTCTGGAAAGGCTGGCTAGGTTCCCCCGCAAGCCATAAGCACAAACAATGTTCTCGCGTTTTCAGTTAGTGCTTCTAACGTAATAAACGCCGCTTTATCTACGTCGTCGACAAAAAAGTCAGGGCTTAGTCCCGCTTTCGGATACTCCAGAAGGCTATAGAAGCAGCCGTGCCAGCTGCTCCCGCAATAACAAAAATGGTTTGTTTAGAAAACTTGTAGCATTTGAACAGCTTTTTATTTTTATTAAAAATAAAAAATGTGTTGTTCGTATTAGACTACGCAAAATATTTACAATTGGTATTAGTATGACGTCGTTACGATGTCACTATGACGTCACGCGGGGCAGGAGTCACCGCGGGGGGATCAATCTCGTACCCCGCATGGGGCGCGAGACGCTGCCATAGAAAAAAACTTGTTGCTCGGTCACTGAGTTGAATAGAATGCTTAGTTAAAGTGAAGTTGCTGTACGTGAGAGATTTGACTACTGCGTTTGTCCTCCCGAGTCATATTTCATTGCAGTTGTGTCTTTTTCTGCATTTGTCCAAAGAAAATTATATAAGGCTCACTAATCAGAATTTTTCACTGAGCAATCACGAAAAAAACGAAAAGCTTGACGAACCACGCTGGCAGCAGAAGCTCACATCTGTGAGGCAGGTTCGTGGTTCTACAATTGAGCTGAGCTATCACGTTGAAGCCTTGTGAGTGTGCAAGTAATTCGGCCACGTGGCACGTAATTAGACAGTGTTATCTCAATACCTGATAATTTTGAAGTAAAGGAGCTTCCTTTCGTAAGGTATGCCCACACTCATCAGTGAGTAGTTAAGTAGCACGCCTGTGCTCGTAAGTAAACTGCAGTAAGGCCTCCATTTATTGTCCGCGCGGGATATTTCTTCAGCAGGTTTGATGTGGTGCTGTTAATCTATTCAATTACATTATATAACATATAATGGGAGGATCCTGATCCACATATGGGTCTTACAAGAGTGTTTTGTGCGTCAGATGCAGTTCAATCACCTATTCATTGTAACATTTCAATTTTCCACTTCATACCTTCCTCAGTTTCTGCATTCATAGTAACGTTTTAGCTTGTTTGCGAGCTGAGCAAAATAATAACCAAACATTCAGAATGCTTTCATGCTGTCAGGCCCATTGAAGGGCAGCTCCCCTATACACTAGCATCACTAGCATCCCGAGACACTAGCACTGTCCCCCCGGCACAGTTAAACCCAGTTATCATCATCATTTCAAGAAACCGCAAAATAAGCAGAACAGAACAAACGGACAGGCAATCGAGATTTAAACGCAAAGCTTTTGACGTAATGATTGTGTGAATCCTCAATACCATGCACCGGAAGAAAGTGACGTCGCCACTAATCTACAGTAGGTCAATACGTCACAGGCTTCGCGTAAAATCTTGACTGCTTAGTGATTTTCGCCTCATTGTAAACAAGGAACCTGTGTGGGCTTTGAAGCGTTTTCCGGAATTTTTTATATAGTGAGTGGCTGTTTTACTGTTTATTATTCAGTACTAATTCAGAACCCCTAAACCCATTTATAGTGGAGTTAACGTTTGTGATGCTCTCATTACATATGTAAGGGCTTGTTATCTTCTATGGTGAGAAGGGTGACCTTATTGCAGACAAAATAAGGTCTAGTAAACTAATGTCAACAGGTTACTGCTTCTTAACGGCATTAAAAATAATGCTATCGACACACAACTTTAGTCCACTTCCCTCAACGTCAGGGCAGTTCTGGCGGAAACAGTTGAGCAGTCTACGTATAACTAACCCAGTAATAAATGTTTGCATCCAGCTGGCCGAGGGGGGCGCTGTGGCTCACGGGTTCCTGGCCGCCACCTGAGGAGGAGGAGGTGTTGCATCCTTCCTTCGAAGTGGATTCGAAATAAAGTTATTCTCTCTTTCTCTCTCTCTCTCTCTCTCTCTCTCTCTCTGCAGCTTAGGTGAACCATATATACCGATTGTGTCTGCCATGTAATGTCAACTATTGAAACTTGAGGACAAGGTACGCATACAACACAGGACGGAGTGCAGGTAATGACTCAAATTGATTTAGGAAAAGAGCCTTGGGGCAGACAGTGTGAGACTGATGGGAACATGGAACACGCGGAAAATCATTGCTATCAAAAAGGTATAGAATTCCTCACTCTGTGGAGAAAATATGAAGGATATTAATGCAATTTCTTTCGTTGGGGATGATTATCGAATAACCCTTCCAGGTTTTCTACGCAATTACATCCACTCGTTTGATAAGGACTCGTTTTTTGCACATGCATGTCACCACCGTACAGCACACTGGGCAAGCCATTGAGCTTCTGTTGAACATGGCGCTTCACACCTGATAATGCAGATCGGCAGTCAGCACAAGATACCGGTTCTTGCTGCCCCTCTGAGACCAAAAAAAAGCTTAGAAACCTGGTTAACTAGAACGTAATAAACCAAGAAGATAAAACAATTTACATTGTGAACTATAAATGTTTGGCATATGTGTAGGTTTGATGAATTCAGTAATATAAGTACATGCCATGTTTATTGAGTGTATGATGTTTTTGCATGCCACAGCAATAAACAGGAAGTGCAGCATTCAACTTTGTTTAATCTGACTGCCCACTCTTCTAAGCCATATTAGTAGTGTTGAGCTCACAGAAATTTCATGGAGCAGAAGAATATGGTGTATGCAATGACATGTAATAATCAATTTATTTTTTAGGAAATAAAAAGAATGAAAATAGGAATGCTGCAAAAAGACAGTGTTAAACATGCACGCGTGATATGTTAAATAGCAATAATGTCGCCCTGCGAGGATGAGATATGGGACTATCGGGTACGTTAGAGTTGTGCGCCGATTGATAAAGTCTCAACAAAGCATGCCAGTTTGTCATCATCGCGTGCGGATCATTTTTTTTTTTCAATTTCAGCATAAACATAAATTATTGTCGCAAGTAATCTTCTTCACAACCTTGTGTGTTTGAAGTCTGTAATAAATTACCACATTTCGTAAAATTTAACAGACCACATTTTTTTTTGTTTCGCTGCTACATGCCTAGCTTCGGCAGAAAGAGGCTTTACTTCAAAACCGTAGTCAACGTTAAAAGCGGAAACTATGGAAATGAACTAGGTCTTGACAACTATATTGAGGCATCACTGCTTTTAACAAAACATTGCAATCTTTTTTTTAACTAAAGTTTTATTCATGTTGCAATAAGTCTCTGGCGCAATGAAACACATCACTTCTGCGGCTCTTTGCCCATAAAATCACCAATCATTTTCACATGCGCTCCAGCCCGACAATAAGCAGAAGTCCAGGCTACGAAAAAGGAACGCAGCGGGTGAGAGGCCGTTTGTGAATTACTGCTTCGACATTTTGCGACATTTAAACTGCGACATTTAGGAACAACTAGCGCAGAATGCCGCCGCGATTCTTGCGTAAGCGCGATCCGCTGTCACTGGATTCTGCTACCACAACTCAATCCACAAATGTATGAACAAAATAACTCTAAAGAAGTAATTGTCAATGCTCACGTGCTTTTGTGTTCACGAACTCTCTTTCACTTTTGCAAGATGCTGTACACGTGAACTGATATCGCGAGATGCGTACTCAAGGGCCCCATCCACCCCGCAGTGCGTTATTTCACATAACATCCAACAAATGGTTGTTGGTCAACCTCTTCAATTTGTTTCACTTTTTTTATATCATACCCAGAAGTTGTAACGTCCAGATTCGTGAATATGGTCACTGGAAAAACTCTCATTGAAAAAATCATGGAACGTGACAGCGAAGACACCTCCCCCCCCCCCCCCTCACTACCTACCCCTGGCCCTCGGGCAAATTTAGCGTAGTCTATCTACGTAAATATTCATGAGGAACAATTTGTACATTTTATGATCAATCTACGCCAGGTGATTATTTCCGTAAAAAAATTGCTGCTGACAAGTACATTAATATTTTGTAATGAAATGCCAAGTTCGGCTCAGAATTTTCATACTTTCAAGCTGAATATTACGAAAGTACTCAGGTTATACCCTTTAAATTTAGTCAAGTGTGTTGCTTAAATTTCCAAAGAAACGTGCGGAGCATTATAATTGTTTAAAGCCCGGTTAAGGTTCAAGGGGCACGCAAGTTCGAAGAAAAAACAAAAAATCCAAGTTCACACCCTAATATAAAAAACACGTCTTCCATTTTTCTGAAACACTACCATATTGCCATTTACGCGCACTTACATTATCATTCAAAACATGTTGCATGATTTTGTTCTTGAAGCGCGTACACCGCGAGAGAGGAGCCTTATCTGGCAGTCTCGATAAAGACTTCCCTCGGATTTGTATAAATTATATATTGATTGTATAAAATGCAAATGATCATTTGACGGGTCAAATAACTGAGAAGGTAAATGAAAAAAAACTGCTTTGCAATAGAATAACAATCAATCGCCGTCCAGTTTAATGTGTATAGTTTCGGAGAAGAAAACGACAAAACGCTTAGGTTTCGTCTCATATTAAAAAAAAACCCTATTTCTATATTTGTGAAACTCTTCCAAGATATTGACAGATATATTTACATTTTAGAAGTAAAAACGCCTTGCATCATATCGATCCTGCAGTGTGTACACTGCGAGAACGTAGCCTTGTCAGTCATGCTCCTTGCGGGCTGCTCAGTCAGGAAACAGTGATAAAGCTACGTCCATAAGATTTGCTTATATTTTACTTTAGTAGGGAAGAAAAAAAATCACAGATTAGGTGAAATTACACAAAATACAGTAGAGAAATTTCCGTTTCAAAGTTAACGTTTGAGTCCATAAACGGGCACACTATCGAAATCGTTCTCCTGTGTACCTCAGAATCAGCTGTCTAGCTAAAATTGCTTGCCATATGTTTTTTTTAACAGGGTACACACAAGCCGTTCTTTGTGTAGGTCATATGTACCTTCGGCTTACCCTTTAATTGTTTGCTTGTTTTCTGTTTATTTGCGCCACATGCGTCAGGAATGAATGCCGAGGAGCGCATGCACTGGTTGTAAGTATTGTTTTTTTGTGCCGCAGTGGTTCGAATCCTAATTGCGCTCCGTGTATGGCTAGTGTACGCACTTATATTCCTGAGACAACACAGTTGCTGTTTCTGGGCGTATGAACTGCAATTATAGAGATCTGCAGATTTCTCACATCGTAAAATGTACCCTGGTGCTGAAAGACTCCTCCAGCTACGACGCATGCATTCTTTCTAAATGTTATCCAGAGTCATCCAAGAAATGCTAGAAGGCCTAGAGGATTCTTAAAAAATTCGCATGGCTCCATTCAGGAACATTCAGTGTTTCTAGATTGAGATACTAGACTTTTGGGCACTTGCATCCTTTCCCCATAGCATTTATTTGATGGCGCAATGAAATTAAACTCCAGTTGAATTCACTGACCCCTATCTATGAACTCCTGGTATTTTTATGTGTGCAACATAAACGTGGTTTGGCACAGTACGGGTGGAAGCACATTTTTGCTGTGGATTACATCTGACGCATCCAGGTTGCAAAGAGTAAGATATTAATCTTGGTTAGCCCAGTGCTGCAGTAAAGATAGTTTTTTTTTGTACAGGTGGAATTCTTCCAGAATTAGACATGTTTTTATGTGTTTCTTTACAAGAGTGTCTTCGCCACCACTTACAACCGACATGTTGCTTTGTCTAATTTTGCGTTCTCATCTCACTTGTGAAATATTGCCCCGCCGCCGGTTTGAAGTCCCCAATAACTCCGAGTGCATCACAAGTGTGCGTGTGTGTGAGCTAAGCAAGAGAGGGGTAGCGCTACGCTGGGGCATGCACAATGTACTCCCTGGTGAACTAAAAAGCAAAACCGAGTGCAACTGGTTGCATGGTTAAATATTTGATTTTCCATAGAGAATACATCGCATTTAGGAATGCGCTGGGCACGGTTCCAGGGCGTTGGGGATATGATCAGCTCTCTAAGGCAAAATGGGACGGCAGAAGAAAAAAAAATGTCTGCGCTTTAAGAAATTCAGAGTAAGCGTTAAAAACTAAACCCGAAGAACATCGTTCCCTTTGGTTGATAACTGCGCGCATTTCCAGCGTACATTCGGGTCGCGAGCTCTCTGTACGAAAGGGGCGCTGTATTTCAGCTACATTCAATATGATGCCAGGTGCTTTTCGGTTGTCGGTTGCCAGGTTTTGCTCGGTTTTCTGTACACGGACATTTGGTGGCTCGTGTACAACCCTTCGGAACACTTTGGGGGATGCATATTAGGGCTAGGGGAGTATTTACCCGGCATCCATGGTTGGGTGTTACCATACGCCTCTCGTATAGCGGGAGGTATTAGGTTCGAATCCTGGCCCACCGGACACCTACTGGTTTTTTTTTAAGGGTACAAGCGTCCCCGTTCTTTAGCTGGCCTAGGACATAGGAATAAAGACTTGGGGCGCCACCATAAGTATCCCCGGTGCACATGTGAAAGGTCCCTCGAGGCCTTTTGGCAGTGTCTGGCACCATCGTGCACCCACCAATCAAAAGATTACAAACACGCCTTGTCCTGGCTTTCTTATGGAGGCTAAAAGCAAATACGCCCGGTTGTTCAAGATTTCGGCGCACGTTAAAGATCCCGATGTGGTCAAAATTAATCGGGAGACCTCCACTACCACCCGCCTCACCCCCTGTGTAGCGTCGGCGTGTTAAACCTCGTAATTAATCAATTAACTCCAGGTCCTACCAGGGGATCAATGACTTGGACCGCTCCACTACGGCGACATATTTGGCAGCTACGTCGATCCTCTTACGGCGGAGTTTTGCCGCTGGACACCAACCAGAATATAAAATTCAGTGCTATTCCACTCTGTAAAGGGTAACCAGTGGGGCTGTTGGTGGGTTTTTGGTTAGTCACAAACTCCCCTGAAGCCGTGCTTTCTGGTCGAGGAATCGTTCAGCCTTATCGTAGCCACTTCGACGTCTTTCGGTTTCACCTCGCGGTATTCGGGGTCCCTTGGCGGGGTTCCCTTGGCGGGGATATTCGGGGTTACGCTTGTCGTCGGCAGTTCCATCGCCCTCGGTGGTGTCCTTCCGCCGCGTTTGCGCCTGTTGCCCCTTCTGTTCAAGCCGGCGCTCCTCAATTACACGTTGTTCTCCCTTGCTGCGCACAACACGCCTCCTATCCAAAGAGCGGCCGGAACGCAACTGCGTTGACATTGGTAGGCGATGTATGACGTCACAGTAAAGACACACTCACAACGCGGCGCTCCCATATTTCTTCTTTATGAGTAGGCTCCACTATGCAACATATGGTGTGAGGAAGCCACCAAACTTACACTAATCTTCTTAAAGTCGGCTTCAGGTGTAAACACTAGTGCTCTGCCGGGAAGACATTTTTCGCCATCTTAAGCCATCTTATATCTAAAAAGGAAGCGTCTGGGGCAAACAGGTGGCCGAAGGGAGATGATGTGCCGGAGGGAGGAGGAAGATACAAAAGGTATTTTCTCGGTCTATACGCACGCAAAAAAACTGGACATTTATCTCCAGCTCTACTGTGAAACGACCCACTACATCGGTTCTGCACCAAAAAGTGGGATGTACGTGTGTTAAAGATCATCATTAAGGTACTCGAAGACGGAGTAGGAGAACGATCCTTTGCGGGTGCACGCGCTACTCCACTTTTGCATTAAACGCTTCTGTTGGATGCCGTCACTGGTCGCGCTTGTCTGAGAAAATGATGCAGTGATCAAGCTTTTACCTTTCCACTCAGCAGGAATGTCAACCTGCAAATGAGCAGCAGAGAAGGAAACGGCGGGGAAGCGGTAGACTGTCCTGGATTGTTCAATGAGACCGAAGTGGACAACATCAGCATTGGGACGGCTAAAAAGTCAGGTTCTATCGTTACCGCTAAGAAATGAGCATCGAAGGGATAACGAAGAGGAAAGCGCTTCGCTCACAGACAACGCAGCTTATCAATACAGCCGAAGAGCGCATTAATAAAAGGAGCCAACGAAGAATGGTTACTATCCACTCAGGCACAGTATAAAAGAATAAGTGAAAGTTTTAGGAACGCTAATGAACGAATGGAGAAATATCTGAATGAAGAAACACACGACGTTGAATTTGACAGAATATATCAGCATGACATGAAAAGAACGGCAGCATTGTCGGTCATACTGTTCTGAATTCAAGAGCCCATACAATTGGGTATCCGAGAACAGCGCAAGGCAGGCGGCATCACCAAGTACAGCGAAAAACTCAGCGAATCTAGTTAAACTGATGAAGCTCGATGTGAGAGTTGAAGAGAATGCTTTTGGAGTGGCATCGCGTCTGGGCTCAGTGTGAGACAGCCGTTCTCCTCAGTCTAAGATGACAAAGGGACAAACGTTTTTGTGATAGTAGCTCGAGTATATAGAAGAAAGTAACGACCGAGCGGTAAATGTACTAAATGAGCCGTACGCCCTCCGGGCGTATTGTTGGGATACAAACTAACACCGTATAAACTGATAAGGAAATCAATGTTTACACCAAACGCTAGCCTAAATGCTCCCCGCACGGGGCACCTTGAGTATTCATGGTGACGGTGAGCAGCGACACCGCGTACCCCGAGCCCCCCATACTTACGTTGTTACCTACCGTGGCTAGAAGTCGAAAGGTGAAGGGTTAGAAGCCGTGAACAGTGGCCGTCGGAGCCTTGGTCAAGCTCCGGTGGATGGGCTCCCTGCCTGTCTACCAGGCAGGGAGCTCCGGGACCTCTTTGACTACCAGGGTAAGGTCAAAGGAGAAAGTACCCCCGTCTCCCTGCTTTTATACTATGCTATATGGCATTTTCAAACCCCCCCGCCCCCAGACGTGATCGGCCCCCGAAAAGGGGCCGCACCGAAGTTTCTTTTCCACCACTTCCTGACTTGAGTTCTCCGAAACCGAACAACTATTCTCGCTTCATCGTGATGGAATCTGTAGACCAATCAAAACCTCTTGCTTCACAGTGGGTATTTCTCATTTCAAAGTTTCTTGACGGTATTGTTGGAGGGTCGTATAAGGCCAAAAATCATCGAACCGGTGAAATTCTTGTCGAGGTCAGTAGCCAGGATCAGGCCAATAAACTTCTTGCTCAAACCAGCATCGCCGATCTGCCAATCCGAGTCACGCCCCACCGCAGCCTAAACAGCTCCCAGGGAGTGATTTCCGAGTATGACCTACTAAATGAATCTGAAGCTGACCTGCTGGAGGGCCTTCGTAATGAGGGCGTAACAGCGGTCAGGCGCATAACCATCCGCAGAGACGATAAACAAATACCGGCAAAGCACCTCATCCTAACCTTTGGCAAGTCCACCCTTCCAGAATTCATCAACGCAGGTTACATCCGATGTTCAGTCCGGCCGTACATCCTGAACCCGCGGCGCTGTTTCAAGTGCCAACGGTTCGGGCACGGCACAAACTCCTGTCGCGGCCGACTTACCTGCGCAAAATGCGCCCAGCACGACCACCCGTCCGACAACTGTACCGTTCAACAATTTCTTTGCGTAAACTGTGAGGGCCCACACGCGGCGTACTCCAGAAAATGCGAGAAGTTCCAGCTAGAAAAGAAAATAATCAACATCAAGGTCACAGAGAATATCACCTTCCCAGAGGCGCGAAAGAGGTTCGCCTCTTTCCCCCTGGGGAGGTACGCCGACGCTGCTCACCGGGGGGCGGAGCCGCGTCTGGTTTCGGCGGGGACCCAGTACCGCGAGTCGGACTGGGTCCCCCCTCCGCCCCCCCCCTGGGTTGCCCGTGGCAGCCCAACCAGCCTCTACACCGCTCGCTCACCCAGCAGCGGCTGTGGTGGCAACAACGTCTGTTGGGGATGCCGCTGCTTCCACTGCTTCCTCTCCACCGGCCCAAAGCACACCAAAGGGTACGGAGATGGAGACGGAGGCAGTCGCAGAGACCCTCTCCCCCGCCTCACTGCCTGTGCCATCTGTTGTGGTCCCCACGCCTTCGGCACTGGCAGCGCAGGCAAAGAACACCCGAAAGGGTACCACGTCAAGGGAGCCCAGTCCGCTGGGCACCCCCTTGCCTTCAGATAAAGACATGGATGTCGAGCCCTTCCGGCTTTCATCGCAGCGGAAGGAACGGGCTGCGACGTCCAGGTCAGTAGAGAAGGCCAGAAAGCCCCTCCCAAGAGTCCAAGCCCCGAAAGACCCTACATAAATAATCGCACTCCAGTAGCTCTAACACATCATAATGGGTAGAGAAAATATAGTTCAATGGAACTGCAGAGGCCTTCTGAATAATCTTGACGACGTGCATGAGATTCTGCATGCCAACCAGCCAAGTTTAATGTGTGTCCAGGAAACACATTTGAATTTCAAACACACAAATTTCTTGAATAGTTACCTGGTATACAGGAA
This sequence comes from Haemaphysalis longicornis, assembly GCF_048455015.1. Classification (NCBI taxonomy): domain Eukaryota; kingdom Metazoa; phylum Arthropoda; class Arachnida; order Ixodida; family Ixodidae; genus Haemaphysalis; species Haemaphysalis longicornis. Next base: position 180,352,298 of record NW_027526203.1, read on the forward strand.
AGACAGGGATGGCTGCACACACTCTTCTGGCGGTGTGGCCATAATCGCCCGCAAATCCTTAGCATGCCACCCTGTCACCTTCAACACCATCCTTGAGGCTGTAGCCGTCCGCACAATAATTTTTAATAGGTTGATAACGGTATGCTCCATCTACATCTCTCCTGATCTTGCACTTCTTAGCTCTGACTTTGAGGCGCTGGTCGACCAGCTTCCTGAACCGTACATCTTAACAGGCGACTTCAATGCACACAATTCTCTTTGGGGCTCTTCTCGCACGGATGCCCGAGGTCGCCTGATAGAGAAGTTTATAATATCATCTGAAGCATGCCTTTTCAACAACAGCCTACATACCATAACATAGGACACAATACATACTCAAATCTTGACTTAGCTATTGGTTCGGCAATTCTCTTTCCATGTCTTGAGTGGGGAGTGGGCACTGACCCATATGGCAGTGACCACTTCCCCACTTCACTAACATATATAGGTAAAGGCCCAAGCAGTTCATCTTTCCATAATAGGTTCAATGAAGCACGAGCTAACTGGAACACATTTTCAGAGACATCGAAACTACACCACACATCCATAGGACACCTACACGTTGAAGAAGCAACCCAACTCCTCACGGCGCACATCCTCGACGCCGCCGAAAAGTCCATTCCCCACGCCTCTGGTGCCCCGTGCAACCAGAGGAAGCCGTGGTGGAATAAGGACTGCAGGCGGGTGCGAGAGGCCCTGAACAAGGCGTGGGGTATCCTTCGTCGGTACCCCACGTCGGGTAACCTTATTTTGTTCAAACGGGCCAAGGCGTTCGGAAAACGTGTGCGCCGTGAGGCAAAACGAGAGAGTTGGCACACCTTCTTGACATCCATTAATTCATACACGGACACACACAGTCTGGACACGTATACGTAAGCTCAAAGGAAAACAGACACACAGCCTGCCCCTGGTTAGCACAACAAGGGACACACTTGAAGACCAGGCTAACACACTTGCACAACACTTCGAACACCTGTCCAGTTCAGCACACTACACAAGCACTTTCATGAAACACAAAACATCTGCAGAAAAAAGCCCTTACAAGGCAAAGACAAATCAAATACTTCTTACAACTCTGAATTCACTCTCTATGAGTTGAGGGTTGCCCTGAGCACGTGAAAACCTTCAGCCCCAGGCGCAGATAAGATTACATACACCACGATACAACACCTACACCCAGACACTCTTGAAACACTCTTACACCTATACAATAAAATGTGGCTTTCGGGGCGCGTTCCACGCTCTTGGAGGGAGGCCATAGTAGTTGCTTTCTTAAAGGAAGAGAAGGACCCTTCTCCCGCCAGTTATCGTCCCATTGCCCTTACAAGCTGCCTGTGTAAGCTCCTCGAGAAGATGATAAACAGGAGACTCGTGTACTTCTTAGAGTACAACGGTCTTCTCGAGAGCTGCCAGGCAGGCTTTAGGGCGGGGCGATCTACAAACGGTCAACTCGTTGCGTTAGAGTCATATATTAAAGATGCTTTTCTCCATAAGCAGTACTGTATGACAGTATTCTTTGATCTTGAAAAGGCTTACGACACTGCTTGGCGGTACGGCATCGTCAGCGATTTGAAGTCCTTTGACATGTCGGGTAACATGATGAATACGCTTGTTAGTTACCTGTCTAAAAGAACGTTTCGCGTGCGAGTTGGAGCTGCACTCTCTAGGGTGCATGTGCAGGAAAACGGCGTGCCACAAGGTGGTGTTTTGAGTTGCACTTTGTTTATTGTAAAAATGAATTCTCTTCGGAAGGCACTGCCACCATCGATCTCCTGTTCAATCTATGTAGACGATGTTCAACTCTCCTTCAAATCGTGTAACTTGTCTATCTGCGAGCGCCAAGTGCAGCTTGGTGTGAACAAGCTTGCCGGCTGGGCAGATAGCAACGGTTTAAATTTAATCCAGGGAAGTGCACTTGTGTTCTGTTTTCCAAGAGGCGTGGCATTCGGCCGGATCCAGACATTCGACTCCACGGTGTCTCTATTCCTGTAAAAAAGGAACACAAGTTCTTAGGTATTATCTTTGACGAACAGCTGACATTCATCCCACACATAAAACAACTAAAACATAAATGCTTAAAAACAATGAATATCCTGAAGGTTCTGTCGCACATCTCTTTTGGTGCTGACAAACAACTTCTCTTACGTGTTTTTACCAGCTTGATAGGTTCACGATTGGACTATGGTAGCGTTGTTTATGGGTCAGCAAGTAAAACATCCCTCAAAATGCTGGACCCAGTGCTCCATCTCGGGCTCCGCCTGACGTGTGGCGCCTTCCACACTAGCCCGGTGGAAAGCCTATATGTGGAGTGCAACAAATGGAACCTACAGCGTCAGCGAGCATACACAGATCTCTTTTATGCTTTTAAAATTTCGTCCATGCCTCACCATCCTGTTAAATCAGTTTTTCATGATACGTCCATGACTGAACTCCTTTTAAATCGACCATCGTTCTCTGCGCCCTTGTCTTACAGAGTTAGAGAGGAAGCGTTAGAGTTTGCTGTCTCCGTTTAAGATACAATCCAAAGTTCTCTAACGGATTTTATAGCACCATGGCATCTCCAGCCTGTATCATGCGACACATCTTTCACACATGTAGATAAAAACCGAGCTCCCACATGTGCAATTCTGCAGCATTTCTTGTATTTGCAGCGAAGTATGAGTGCTCTAAATTTTATACGGCTACTAAAACTGCCACCTCTGTGTCCTGCGCGGTGCATGGGCCCGGCCTTAGTGTCACTAGAACTGTGAATAGTCATACTAGTATCTTTACGGCAGAGGCTTACGGTGTACTTCTTGTTGTCAATCAAATACTTCAAAGCCAAATCCCACAATCCATTATCTATACAGATTCCCTCAGTGTTGTGCGGGCACTGTCGTCAACAATGCCTTCGAAAAACCACGTTGTCATCTGATCGTCAAGGGTATTATGTCTGTGTATGTACGCAAATTTGAACTGGTTCTTTGCTGGGTCCCTGGCCACTGTGGTATAGCCGGGAACGAAGCAGCGGACCGAATGGCTGCTGCTTCTACACTCTTGAATACAGTAGACATAACCACATTACCCTACACCGACGTGAAACCACACATCAGACAACAACTTCGCAAAACATGGCAAACACACTGGAGTGAACAAACAGACAACAAGTTACACGTAATAAAACCTCACTTGGGACCATACACCACCGACACACGCAATAGATACTCTGAAGTCGCCTTGGCCAGTTTACGGATAGGGCACACACATGCAACGCACTCGCACCTTCTCACTGCATCTCCAAGACCTCTGTGCAGCAGGTGCGGAGAGGCCCTATCCGTGATCCACACCCTCATACAATGTAAGGCACTTCACACAACACGACACAAACACTTCAGAGAACTCTACAGACAACATATCCCACTACATCCATCGCTGTTTCTAGGTGACGATGCCAGTGTTTCTTTGAAACGTGTGTTTGATTATTTGTCAGACGTTAAGTTTTTAAACCTCATTTCCTATCACGCATAATCAAATCTGGCCCTATACACCAGCCATCACCATTATCTTTAACTGATTTGACTATGTTCGGTTGAAACATTTTTTTTAACCTACCTTTTTCTGGTAACCACTTCACTTCATTAAATAAACTTCTCTCTGGCGCTCTTTGCCCTTAGTCAGCCTTGCGCCATAAAAACCCAACCATCATCATCATAGCCTAAATGCTGAAAAAGCGAGCAATTTTAGAAAAATGCAAACACCTACTTACAAAAGGGCAGACTCTCACTCATTCTTCCAGAAAAATATAATGAAAACTGCAAACTATTTCACCAGAAAGCTGATTTATTCCATATCGTTTCGAATAGCCCAATTACTTGGTACGAAAATAGCTACAAAACATTATTAGAGTCCTGGAGGAACCCTGTCCAGCTCAGACCCTGCATGGCAGCTTCATCTGCTTAGTAGGGCCAGGGCTGGCGAAATAGCTTCCGCAGTCCCAGAATTTGGGCACAATCCTTAATCTCTCCCTCTTTTCACTCCCCCTTTTATGAAATGAAGCTTACTACTACTACTACTACTACTACTATTACTACTATTACTATTACTACTACAACTACTACTACTACTACTACTACTACCACTACCACTACTTCTACTACTACTACTACTACTACTACTACTACTACTACTACTACTACTACTACTACTACTACTACTACTACTACTACTACTACTACTACTACTACTTCTACACGTTCGGGAACCGAGAGCAATCGGAGTTGCTTCATCTAAGCAGGCGATTGAGCTTAGAAAAAGTAAGGTCGGCACAAGAAACGTATGATCTCGGCAGGCTAGTGGAGACAGTGCGCGTCAACACATTGGAACTTAAATGACTGAAGGTGGAAGCCGAGAGTTCGGCACCGATGTTCTTGCCAGCGTTGAAATGAGCGATTCCAGTGGAGTTATCGGTTCAGTTAACGTCGGAAGAATTGATGAGGAACAGCTCAGCCACGGAAGGCAGTGCGCAAAGAAAAACAGCAGGAAAGAGTATGTGATAAAGCAGAATATGGTTGTGACATTTCTATGGGAACATTTATGTAACTGTAACAGTATACCGCAAGCTTTCCTCCGCCCAAAACGGCGACATTCACGAATTATTGCGCTGGTAAAAGAATCGTTTGATATTCCATGGTTTGCCCCGCATCGGCTGCCTTGGATATATGGCGGTCGGTCTTTGAGCACGAAGCAATCTCGTGTTTTGTGCATGACACATTCGATTCGGTAGAAGTTAGGACGCATTACAAAATATTTTGCTTTGCGTCGATACTACGACGAATAGGCTCTCCGCGAAACGCTTATGTTTCCTTTCCACCCTTCCCAGTGCCGCAGCTTTTCCTCGCAAATTCCAAGTACAACCCTCGCTTTTCCATTGAAATAGAGCGTTACAGAGGTGCTTCGAAGTTTCTAATTACGTGGAGGCGAAAGCCTAGTTGGACGCTCTGGTGATGTGCTGTTGAACTTTACGGTGAATTAGCGGCCTCGCTCGTCCCCACTCGACTAGCTCCATGGACAGCACCCTTTGAAGCTCATTCAATTCTCCCGGCATCACCACAAACCAGACGTTGGCTCCCGTCGGTGCCTTCACCCCTCAAGGCTGCTCGTATTGCATGTGTGGCAGCAGCCTATCTTTCCATGCGCGCTCCGTCACCCTTTCTCAGAAACCTCATCCGGGGGCCGTTTCCCGGTCCCAGTGCGCATGCCGATGTTCTGTGTTATTTTGCATACCTCACATTGATTTTTTGTATCTTACGCGTTCCATGAAACGCAGAGGTCACGGCTTTCGCCTTAAAAGTACTCGATATCTACGTCGGCCGTGACGCGATAGTGGGCTTCAGTGGAAAGGGAGAACTAGGCTATGGGTCTCCTCCGCCGTCAGACATCGTTGAGTTGCACAAAGTGTGCGCTGTGAAGCTTCTTTTTTTCTTCATGCTCCACCCCGTACACCCCAGAAAATTCTGACTAAGTGGAGAAGCGCTGCCTGCGTTTATTAAATATATGTCCTGTTTACGCTATTTGCGTTGGTCAAACAACACATACGACGCAGAAGCATGCTGCAGCAGGCAAGCTGCTTATTCCATGCGCGCCCTCTCCTTCATCTTCAATGCTGCCATGCAAATATATTTGTATTCGCACGTGAATGTAAGAGTTGCTGCTTCTCGGGGTAGGGGGGGGGGGGCGCATTCTGTATGTAGAAGTTAGTGCGCCCACGCGTTCGTGTTTGTGTGTGTATTTCTGAGTGTTGGTTCCCCACTCGGCGTTTTCATTTGCGTGTGTACGCGTGTGGGTGCGGTACGGTGTGGCACGGGTACTGGTGTAGACGTATGGAGCCACGCAATTGTGAGAATGGGCATGATTTTATGTGTTGGCCAAAGCTGTTGTTTGTTAACCCGCATGCATTTGTCCCTTGGTCAATGAGTTCTTGTGTGTGTCACCTTGTGTATCGCCTTACATGCCCACGGGCGCTTGTGGGTGTGCGTACGTGTGTGTACATGTTCAGCGTTCCTGTGCCGACCTGTTTATTCAATGCTGAACGAAAATGAACCAAAACGAGCCTCTGGAATTACTTTTCCAACTACTTTCAATAATCAAAGTCGTAAATACCATAGAAACATGGTCGGTAAGCACGTCCAGTCCTTAGCTAACGTGGCAATAAGAGACCCGGGTCGAATATTACTGCTGTATAGACAACAGTTATCTTTGAAACTCCCTGAGATAATGTTTCTCTCATTCTTTGGGGCCTCCGATATCCGGGCATTGTTTCTGTCTTAGTGGGACGTCAGACAAGCGATATTGACGTATTTGATTGACAATCTGCTTTTCAGTTCCACAAAAACAAAAACTGATAGATTCCTGAAAAAAAAACACTACAAAACGAAAACACACCAAATTATATATGGCCTACCACTGATGGCACAGTGCCATTATGTGCCCACGATAACTCTACCTAGCCTTCGCATTTCTTTCTGGTGAGAAGAATGTAGAGAAAACGCTTGTCCGCATTGTTGGTCCGCCCTCTTACGTTGCGTTCCTATGCCGCCATCACTTAAGCAAGACAAAATTCCATGGCACACGCTTCCCCCCTCTCTCCAACGTATCAAACTGTTCTTTCGTTAATTTTTCGCGCTGGTGCAGTGCAAACAGCGGCAAGAACAAATGCGAAAGAATTCCAGCGCTTTCGTTTCACCTTCCGTTTCGTTTCATTTTTCCGCTCCCACGCTTCGCGAACCCGTTCACTGGGTTGGACTTACCAGAGAACTGAAGAGGCCGGAGTTTATTTGGGACAAGGAGGGGAAGGAAGCGGGAGCTTGATGACGCAAAGCAGCTCCGAGCGGACGTCATCTAAGAAGCGGTCGTTCTCACCGCAACTGCGGTATGGCAGAGTCGTCGGCCTGGAATGCACTGTTCGAAACGCGCCCACACCGTTGGAATTACCCTCCTAAGGTTTGTACGAGTTGACAGCCGTTAATTTCGCGAGAATTCAGACCCCCGCCCCCCCCCCCCCCCCTTCCCTTTTTCCCATTCGAACCTTCTTTCATAAGAGCTTAGGCGAAGTTCTTCTAAACCATCCAAAGTGGACTGCGGTGGCCTAAATCGATTGGTTAATCACAGAGCAGCCCCTCTCCGATGCAATTTCAAAGTTCGTATACGAGCTCCACGCCTCTTATTGCTCTGTTCTCCTTAATGAACAACTCAAATGCTTAAACCGGCCGCTTCGTCACACGCGCGAGTTGCATTTGCTTGATGCGCGCTAAAAACGGATTCGCTGGGTTCGTGGGCCTCCTCAAACTCGTACGATTCCCGCCAGATAAGCCACGTGGACGGCGGTCGCTGACATTTTGAGATAATTATTTTCGAAGCGTATATGCTTTCGTTGCAGTAAGGCATTTGTAAGTTATTCGTTATTTATCGGCCTATACTAGGCTAGCCGTGCCGATTGAGAATTCTGTGACGGCGAACATATCCGTAGTCTGCGTTACTAGAGTATGCGTGTCATTGAGTGATATATATGGCTGGCTTTCTTCGCTGTTTCACTGAAAAAACACGCTGTTTTACAGGTTCACCGGCAATGCGATGTTTTACGAATATGAAAGAATGCCTGCCGTTTATAATAAGTGATGATTTCGAATAAATAGAACTTCAATTCAAACATTTGGAGCGATTAGAAAACGGCTAAGAAGCCGCGACGTTCCTTTTTTCTACAGTTGCGTCTTCAGAAACGCAGCCTAATGCTAAATGCTGTTTAGGAGATGCGAGTTTGCAGAATAAAATTTAAAAAAAATGTTTACGCTATTCGGTAATATAGACCATGTTGTTGCTCGCTTTTGACGCACCGCAGTTCACAAAATCGCAGAATAAATATGTGAGCCCACTAACCGCACACAAGGACGATTTGCTTTCCCGAATAACACTCCTGTATCAAATTTTTGCACCTTCAGGACCAAGGTTGACTGCAGTGGTAGCAAAGCCACTGACATGGTTTGGATGCAGGCTCCATCGGAGGAGCTGAAACGTCAAGTAATTCAGTGCCGCTTTCGTTTGAGAACGTTTTCATTTTCCTAAGTAATAAGGACTGTTTTACGAAGAATTCAAGAGTTTTGTGACTGGAAATTTCAGCGAAAGTTTTCTTTGATACCAATTCCATATATAAAATTTCTGGGGATACTTAAGTCTGCTTACGTCTTTGAAGGCGAAAGCATAACGTAACATTGTGAAGTATATTATTTATATACACGTCTACCCGTGCAACCAGTAGCCATGCTCCTATTTGTTATATTATTAATTCTTTATTTATCTTCGTCCACGTAGTCTTAATTCATCTCGCTCTCACTAGCAATCTCTTACAAATAGTTAAATAAACTTCATAATCATGAATTGTTTCGTATAGATAGGTGGCATTATTTGGGATGCTACTGGCCTTCTTAGTCACGTTGGCTTTGTACCATCCGCCCGGACGCCGGGGTCATTCATGGTCACCTTCGAACCTACAGCAATAAATAGAAGTAAGTGCCCGACTCACCGATTGAGCGATGTAACAACGCGCATCCGAAACTGCTTTACCTAGACCCTTCGCATTTCGGCGGTATACTTCTATGATAACGTAAATGCGAATTAAGGCCATTTTTTGCCTTACAATTCTAAGGAAGTAAAATGGGGAAGTGTGCTTTCATAGTTTCCTGATTTTTGTCTTTTGCATATGGGGCTATCTAGCTTCTTTTGCTGGTATATGTAACGGATGCAACGGATTCGGTTTTACTGACAAATGTGACCCATCTGATGCCGAAAAGCAAACTTAATGTTCTTCTTTCTGATACGCCGCAAAGATGGCGACTAGCATGGATGCCGGAACAGGGGGTGCAGGGGGAGCGCGGCCCCCCCTACTGTAGAAATGGGGGAGCACGGCTCCACCCAGTCAAAGAGCACCCATAGACTTCCGCTGAGCCTCAGACGGTTCTGGGAAAGTTAGTTTCTTCCCAGAAGGTCTTAACGATCAGACGAAATTCGCTTCAAATCGCGGCCGTCCCGCCGTATACACCACCGGCGCTTAACCCTCGGTAGCCACGCGCCTACCGTGGGTACCCGGACAACATTTTGGAGGCGGTCCCCCAGGCCGAGCGAATCACTGAACGGAGGGTGATGAAAACACGTGGCCCGGTGAAGGGAGTAGCCTTAAGTTCCCTAGGCTCAACCTGAAGTAAAACCGAGCGATACCCTTACGTCGGAGCGGTGAGCCGGCAGTTGGTCGAGGACGGTACGGAACGAGCGGTTCCCACACGTTCGAGTCGAGAGGTGTATCGAAAGATGATCTGGCCTTTTGCGCTACCTCTGTAAGTTCTCTCTTACTGTTTTCTTATGTTTCGAGAGCGTGCAATGTTTTTTTTAATGTATTGAACTGTGCGCGCTACCGTAGCCTTGTAGAGGGTGTACAAGCCATCAAAACACTAACGGGATTTTTGACTGCTCTCCAGCATCTGGGATGTTGGATAAAATTTGATTGGATTTTGTAGGGTATATTTAGTTAGTCTTGTCATCTGGAATACTCGCATGTGTGAGTCCTCAAGGAAAATTAAGGATTATTATGATGATGATGATGATGACGTCTATGGTAGCATTTCTTTGCTCCCCCAGTCAAAAAATAGTTCCGACGCCTCTGGCGACTAGGGTTTTTTATTTACCCACTCTACCCCCCCCCCCCCCACCCCCCAACAGTGAGAAGGCCTAACAGGGGATATCAACGACCAGCCCAACTGCTAATCCTAGAGGCCTAAAATTTTCCAGATACATTCCTGTCATCGTGTAGGTGCCCAATATGGCTGTTTTTTTCAAATTGCACAACTGAGAGAATGAGGACGACAAAAAAAGTTTTTCCGAGAATTTCTCATTTTACTACAACCTCGTTAAATATTAAACTGATTTTTGCAGATATGCGGAAGAATACGGATGTCAAAAAGTGTTTTTCAAGGCTTCCCCTAATCAAACCTATCAAAGGAATAATTAGTATTGAGGGTAATTGCGTGTTTTTATGCGCTCCTATAACAACCGTGGAGCGATTGATACATCGAATATACGTTCTTGCATAGACATTTTACCCACAAAGATGCCGAATTCCGCGTTTTTTCCAATAAGCAGGTGAAAGGATGAGAGGGATTTTTTTAAATTCTGCTCATCAGCCCCATCATCAGTCTACACCGACGCCGCCGTATCAGACAAGGGTATTGTTGCTACCGCCGCATACTACGGAATGAACTAAGTACTCGTCGCTTTCTGGGAATTCATGATCCTTGTCGTTAGCCATAGCAGATGCCAGCACAAACTTTACCGGCAGATGGAAACTGCTCATACTGACTGACAGCCAGGATGCGATCCGCCTCTTCTGCGACAACAAAAAAGCCACATGTACCCAATGTTCTCGAAGTACATGTAACCTCCTAACCAGAGCTTTCCGTCGACCTCCGCTGGATCCCAAGTCATCAAAGGATACAAGGAAATGTGGCGGCTCACCAAATCGTTCGCGAAACACCCTTGTGGGAGACCGGGCCTCCAGTTCCGCTCCCGGAGAAATACGACCAGCAGCCACGTCGAAGAAAGAAAAGCCAGGCAGCAAAAGTTGGCTGAGTTGCACCGCACAGATAAAAACACGCACTGAATCCTCCCCATCTCTTGGCCCTGATCGACGACAAGTTGCATCCGCCGAGCTCAAGCTACGCATTCCCCATATGATCCACTCCATAGGAAATAGATCTGGTCACCCTTGCTGCCCACGCGGCGGTCACGGGTACCCTAACAACCAGCACTACATGTGGGAAGTTCGCAGAGATTATACCGACAAGGCGCACATACACAGATTCCCTTTGCCCTTCTTCGGGCACTTGGGCAGAGTGGCTCGACCCCCAGGAGGACCCCCGAAAGCAGCTCAAACTCGCTCTCCGCAAGCGTAAGAAAAGCATCGGCCGGTAGCCATCCCCAGACAGACACGTGACCACCTCCCCATTAAGATTGACGGAAGAAGAGCACTGGGGGGGAGGGGGGGGGCGCTCCACCGAAACATTGAGGCAGTCCTTGAGGACGACTGGTAACAGCAGCTCCCCTCCAGCAATGCAAAAGCCTTTATAGAAGGGCAAATAAAGTTGTGTTCTCTCCTCACTCCCCCTGTCTCACTCTTTATCTTTCTCTCTCGTCAACAGCCCGATTGCAGGACGAAGGCTTCTACCATCGACCTCCAACTGCTCCTGTTCCGCAGCGCTTGTGCCCACTCTTTGCCTCCGAAATTTCTTATTTCGTCCCTCCATCGAGCAAATGGCATTTCCCTTCTTCGAGACCTGTCTTGGTATCCAGTGACGACTGGATACCAGGGTACCCTGTTGGTACCAAGGTACCAACATGGTACCAAGGTACCAACATGGTACCATGACTTGGTACCCTGTGACGACATATCAAGTTTGTAAATGTAGAACTTCGTGCTCGGTATTTATATGACACCTTAGCCATTTTATCTTCGTGTGGGGTGTACGAGAGTAGACCCGTCACAAAGCAACGCGGCTAAGATTTCATATAAATACACCGCTCACGAAGTTAAAAGGGTAAGCATGTGATATCAGTGCCGAGCATGAAGTTCTGGAATTAAAAATTTGATATATCATGAGTACATTCTTCTTGTGTCGTAGAAGAAGAATGTACACATGTACCTGTTAAAATCCGTATGGCACTTACTACTTCATGACGCATGGGCTTAAAAACCACCGTGCACCTATGCCAAATGTTTTGCAGATCCACGAATATGCTCCAAACGGCCTAGTTTATCTATTTTAGATATATGTAACTTTTGTACTAAAATAAATACACAAAACTCTCACTTGATGGACAGCTAGCGCCGTCTAGGGAAAAGCAAATAAGCGAAAACTTGTGCGTTGTTTACTATTTATTTCAGTAAAGAAATCACATATATTTCTAAAAGCAGCCAAGTAGGCGCTTTTAGGAACATTTCCACGTATCTGCAAAGCTTTTTGTATCGGTACACTATGCTTATTAGGCCCGTTGGATATGAATTCCCATCGGAAATCATATAGGACATACGTCCCATAGGAATGTGGTCAAACGTGTCCTCTTTAAGCTTCATTTGTTTTATTTGATCCATAGGGGACTGAGTAAGGACACTCCGCGTGTTCGCTTGCTTCCCTGCAAATGCCGACGGAGGGCGAATCTCCTCTCCAGCCGCCCCTGCCCCGTACTTACCGTTCCGCTATTTTTTCAGGATTTTCACCCCCGCCGCTTCCAATCTTGTAGTTGACAGCAGCGGCAGCGGAAGGAGCACACCGCTCAACTTCTTCGCTTGTGTCTCGCAGGGCCCTACGCATTTTTCACCGGTTTTTCGTTGACATCAAGCTCGAAGAACTTGCTCTGGCCGAGAACAGCCGAGTACACCTGCGCTGTGCATTGCTGATCTGCTGCGACGGGAGGGATTGCTGCTGCAAGGAAGATAGTGACGTGGCGAACCGAACGCTACAAATTCAGCGGCGCACTTCGTGGCCTCAGTAGGCAGCAGCGGCAGCGGAAGGAGCACACCACTCAAGTTCTTCGCTTCTCTCTCGTAGGTTTGTGTTTCACTCCAAACAACTGTTGTAAATTTTTAGTTATGCATTTTTAGATGCGAAACATCTCTTGCTCGAGCGGATGCCCCGCGTCCGTGCCCCGTCCGCAGCGCCTCTGATGATGGTGGTGGCAGGATGCCACTAGGGATTGGCCAACCAAAGAATCCATCACGAGATAGCTTCGCGTTCAACCACCGTCGTCATCTTCCCGTAGGGGAACCGCTGAAGAAGAAGGAGAAGAAGACAAAGCTGCGAAGAGGAAGGCGTGTACGTTGCTCTCAGCCGGTGTACCAACATCAACAACCTTTACCTCACCAACGCTGACGGAGACTACCGATTCTACCGCAGAGACCACAACGTCGACAAGAACATGATGGATGAGTTCCGGCGCCTCGAGAACCACCGCCTACTCACCGTCACACAACAGTACTTGTGTAGCTTTGCCACCGGTGTGGACCCGGACGCGGAATTCCCTCTGGCGCTACTAAACACCAGATCACTGAACATAACGGCACACAATGGAACCACATGGAACCCCCATGAGGCTTAACATCCTCATCGGGGTTCCCCACGGGAAGATGGTGTAATTTTTACCGCTGCCCTAACTGCTACCCTGTGTTTCTCTTGCGTGCTTCTTTTAGAGTAGCATGTTGTTTCTTGCTCTATTTAGTCGTAATGGCGAAGAACTTACGGAGCTGTTTAAGGAGCTGAAACGCGATATTTTCCTCGATTTCAATGAACTACGAGAGAGTTTGGAAAGGGATGTGCGGAAGGACATCAGGGAAATTAAGCAGAGCATGAAGTTCTTCAATGAAACTTTGAAGAAATGAAGGGATCAGTGAGCACTGTAAAAAAAGAAAATGTTGAACTAAAGCAGACTGTCGCCACCTTGGAAGGTGAATGCAAAGTCTTACGCGTAAAACTATAAGACCAGGAAATCAGGCTCATGCAAAGGGAACAGTACACGCGCCGCTACAATGTAGAGGTAAAAGGCGTGCCAAAACAGCCCAGGGAAAGTGTCTTAGACCTAACAAAAGCACTGGCAAAGCGCTGGGTGAATCTCTCGAAGACAAGGATATGGAAGCATGTCACCGTGTTGAGAGTGCTGGCAACGCAATTGCGCCGAACATTGTAGTGCAATTTGCAAGCAGGAAAAAGCGTGAACTTTTCCTCGAGAAAGCCACAAAGAAAAAGCTAACGTCGCAAGACCTTCGGTATGCATCGGATCTCCCAATCTTTGTAAACGAACATCTTTGTCCGGCTATGAAGCGGTTATTCGGTGCTGCAAGCGCAAAACGAAAGGAAGCGAATTGGAAACGCTGCTGGGTCAAAAACATCGCGCCAATCCACACCGTGAATGTGGTTGGAAAGCAAAGCTGAAAACGGCACCCATAACGGTTACCCATGCGACTTCATTTAAATTTACTCACATCGCTCTACAAATAGCAAAACCAGAGAGAAGTGAAATGCACTTAACCACACCATTTATTACTTCAAAGAGATATTCTTGTAAAGGTTAAATCAATGCATTAAGCATGAACGGTGTTTGGTTGAGTTGTATTGGTGTAGCACAAGAGTGGAAACTTTTTTCATAAAATTAAAGTAAGCTCCAGCCCGGTGTTAGATGATCTGTCTTCTCCGTCTCTGCGCCGCGGACGGAGGCTACAAGATTTGCGGCAGAGAAGGAAAAGGAGGAAGAAATACTTCTGTTCAGATTTCTGAACGGCCCAGAGTGCAGCCCTGGGGAGTGATTCCTTCTTCTGTGGGGCCCATATGCAGTCCGCGGGGCCTGTGTTCTGTCCACCCGCTGAAGCTGGGTAGGTAGAGAGGGCCTGGACAGCAGCATCTCCCATTGCTCTTGCTGGGTAGTTGACGGAAAGAGAGGAGGGTGCTGAGGGCTAAAGTCGCACACCCCGATTACGGGACGGAGTGTTCCTACTTCTGAGCAAAATTTACATTCAGCGTCGTAGCGATTCGGATACATTAAGTGAAGACGTGTAGGCTGTGGGAAGGAGCCCGGTTTGTATGAGCCGTAGGGTAGTTTGTTGTTCTCTGGAAAGGTCAGGGTAAGGCGCAGGTACGGTTTGTCTCAGAAGGCAATAATGCTGGGTTATCTCCCTGAACGTGACAAGCGGGTGACTGTCCTCGTGCAGCTCCATAGCACGGGAGGTAAAAGCACAGGCTTGTTCGGTGGGCGTATTTGTTGCCCTCCATTGAAGCGTGATGGGGTGTCCAGATGAGCTGAATGGAACCGTTTGGGGAGTGGTTTTTTAGCACGCGCAGTGCAGGTCAGGACACCCAACCCTACTGGTAATTACAGTAGGCTTGCTGGGAATCGATGACTACCCTCCAAACCCCTGGTTGAGCGAGAGCGAAGGTGATGGCTGCCTCTTCTGCTGCCGTCATTTCTTGGGTCCTAAGCGAGGTACACGCAAGGAGGTTGGTTCTGGAGGTAGCCACGATGATGGCGTATTGCTTCCCTCGATGTTTGGAGGCGTCTGTGTAGATAACTGCATGATCCCCACCAAGGGTGGTGTTTAGCGCTTGGGCCCGTGCTTTTCGCTGACCCTCGTCATTTGAGGGGTTCATATTTCTAAGCAAAGGGACCATCTTTAGTTTTAGTCGCCTAGAGTTTGGGAGCACGTCAAGCGGAGTGACATTCTGTGCTGCCCAGCCAATCTGCTGAAGGATGTGGCGATCCGCCGCAGTTCTGCTCAATCGGAGCTTCTTGATAGAAAGATGGCCCTCTATCAGCTCTTCCACCGTGTTGTGGAGCCCCGTGCTAAGCAGCCTCTGTGTGGACGCACTCATGAGAAGACCAATGGTCGAGAAAGGCTCGACCGCCTTTCTAATCATTATATAAAGCATCTCTATGTCTTCCTTGTCGAGAAGAAGACAGGGGGTTGACGTAAGTAACGCTCGAGAGGACAAAAGCTTCAATTAATCGAAAGGTACCGGATTCCTTTAGGCCTCGCTTCTTGGTGGCAACTCACCTGATCATGTGTATGATTTGATTAATGCTGTTTTTAGGGTCTCTAAGGAGACGTAACTCTTGGTGTTAGCCTCGAGATGTAGGCCCAGGATCTTGATGCTGGGGCTTGGAGTGATAGTCTGGCCAACAAGGAGTATTTGAATGTATTCCTTGGTTTGGCGTGAGGGCGGGCGACAAGGAGCTGTGATTGTTTACGTGAACACTGGAGGCCACAGGCTTTAGCACATTGGCGTACTAGAAGTGAGATGGCATGCATTGGTGTGAGCTTCCTTTAATTTTTGTAACTCTTATCACATGAGCAAGGTGCGCACAGGGCCACTAGACGGGCGTGAGTGGTCGCGTGACGCTTTCACGTGGCATTCAGCGAGAAGGCAGGGGTAAATCCGTAGATGTGCTTGGTGAGTACACCACCTGTCTTCCCAGTCTTCGCGTGGGCTCGTAGCTAAATCGGTAAGACAACGGGCTTCGCTTTGTTAGTCTATTAGTTCCAGGTTCGATTCCCGGCGGTGCCAGTAACTTCTTTTATTTGTTCGCGCGAGTTTTCGGTTGACACCAACGGTCGCGAAAGAACCCTTGTGGGGTAGAGGTAAAAAGCTTTGCTTTAAAACTGAAAAATTCGTGTGCGCAAGGAAGATAAATCAGCCATTGCTTTCATCACTCATCTGGATGACCTGGCTGTTATCGTGTAAGAATGCTGTGCGCATGTTTCATGCGTTCCTAGCTTGAATCGGATTATGGGTATTCAACCATCGGAAATCCAACAGTTAGTAAGCACCAGAACACCAGCTATGTTGTTTTTTATTTGAACGTGCGTTCTTTGGCGAATAAAACAGTCGACATGACAACACTACTTGAAACATTTGGCATGCGTTTTACCGCGATACTGTTACAGAGACGTGGTATACTTCGGCATCACAAGTGTATTGTCCGGATGGCTATCAATGTTTCTTTCGTAAGAAGCATGGTAAACGGGGTGGAGGCGTCTTGCTTCTTGTTCAGGATTGCGCCGCCTGTGACATAGTCGAAGAATACAATATAGTTACACCTCATTATGAATTAGTTACCGTGCGTTCTAAAAACAGCCTACTCTCAGTTATTTGCAGACCACCTACAGGGGATATAAACCAATTCTTCTGTTTCATTAACAATTTTTTTGGTTATGCATTGGAGCAGAACATTGACCTCTATTTAGGTGGCGATACAAATATTGAAATGCTTGCTAATACAAATGCACACAAGGACTTTCTGTTTACTGTAAATGAGCATGGTCTGAGTAATGTAATAAAAAAACCCTACAAGGGTTACACTAGATAGCGCTTCCTCACTTGATGTGTTTAGTACGAATATCCCGAACGACTTCCTTATGGTCGATGTTGTGTATACTGATATTAGTGATCACCTTCGATCAATACTGCAAAAAATAATACCCTGAAACCTAGAAAGGTTCGGTTGTTTAGTTGCTCGACAAAATTGGAATGCGGCCTACGAGTCAATCAGCAGTGACACAGAATACTCCACTTTTATTGAAATTTTCGAGAAGGTACACAATGAGTGTTTCCCCATGAAAAAAATTAGCAAACCACCCAAGGCGAGGAAACCTTGGCTCACGTACGAACTACTCGCCATGATTAAACATAAAAATCAATTGTACATGACGTTTGTAAAGTCAAGAGATTCAAATGTGCTTAAACAATTTAGGTTGTATCGTAATAAGCACAACTCAAGGCTGCCATCTGCTAGGAATTCGTACTTTATAAATGTTTTCTATAATGTTGATCAACGACGATCTGATATAATTTGGAGGAAAGTAAATACCCTATTATATCCAAGTAATCGAGCCAGCGTCCCTGACATCATTGAACATAACGGTGAAAAAGTGAGCGGCGTGGCTTTAGCTAATGCATTCAACAGTTTCTTTATTGCGCAATCTGACATTGGTAATGTCTCAGCAGTTTCAAGTTTCGAAAAATACTTCCCTGCAGTCAATACCCCTCATTCCCTGTTTTTTGCCCGCACTACTGATGTAGAAGTAGTTTCCTGTATCAATAGTTTAAAGAACACGCACTCAATAGACACTAATAGATTTCAGATCAAATCTATAAAGTATGTTTTAGATTTAATATGCCCAGTTATTACGCGCATATATAATTTGATATTACTGACTGGCGAGTTCCCTAAGGCGATGCAAGAAGCACGTGCAGCACCAGTGTTCAAGACTGGAGAAAGAAACGTTATTAATAATTATCGCCCTATTTCAGTATTGCCAATCTTTTCAAAAGGTATAGAGAAAATATTACATATTAGGGTTACGTCTTATTTTAGTAAGCATGTGTTCTTCTGTGATTTTCAACATGGATTCAGAAAGCACCGTTCCACTGAAACTGCATTTCTAACGCAAAAAGAAACCATTATTGATGCTTTTAATTGTAAACAATTAACCATCGGCATTTATATAGACTTTTAAAAAGCATTCGACCTCATAAATCACTCAATCCTTCTGTCCAAATTATGTAATGTAGGTGGTGAGGGGAATAGCCTACAATTTGTTTAAAACCTATCTTGCGGAGAGAACACAATATGTAGATGTAAACGGGTTTAAATCTTCTACACAAGCTATTAAAGCTGGTGTACCTCAAGGGAGTATTTTAGGACCACTTTTGTTCTCTATTTATACTGATGATATTGTCAATTGTACTAATAATGCTACTTTTGTGTCTTATGCCGACGATACTACAGTTTTTGCTACAGGCACATCGAAAAAAGAAATAGACGTAAAAAGCATCAAAATACTGCTTCATTTAGAGAGTTTGGCAGGCGCGAACCACCTCCGCATAAATACGAAAACAACTAAGGTTGTCGTGCATTCCCCTAAAGTAAAAGAAGTAGCTCCAATAAGTGTAAATTTAGGCAGTACGCTGATAGATATTGTCGATTCTGTAAAAATCCTCGGAGTGATTTTTTCAAAACATTTAACGTGGAACGAGCACATTCAGTATGTACCATCAAAAGCGTCATCTCCTGTTGGTATTATTGCTCAAATGAGGCATACTTGTTTTGTAAAAGTGAAGATTCTATTGTACAACTGTTTAGTATTCTCGTTGTTTTCTTACTTCAGCCTTGTGTGGTGACAGACGGGCGTGTCTAATTTGACAAAGCTACATCTATTACAAAAAGGAGCTGTTCGCTACATAGCTAACGTTCACTTCCTTCATCCCACTAACAACCTTTTCTTGAAGTATGACATTCTTTCAGTGTACTCTTTGTATAATTGTAGGCTGTTGGTAACCTACAAACGATTTGTACAGTGTAATGAAAACGTCCTAACCTTGCTAGCTAAACTGCGACAAAACACCCATGTTCGACAAACACGTCACGTGGAGATATGGATAGTTCCGGCGCCACACGCTATGCGCAACAATCTTTACGGTGCACATTGTCTATTCTGTTAAATCAGCTAGTTAAAGAAAACTTTGACCCTATATATAATGAAAACCTTAACATTAGATGGTTTTGTGCGCACAAGTTGTGAATTTTGTACTTTTTCTGTGTTGTTGTTGTTTAGTATTCTCGTTGTTTTCTTACTTCAGCCTTGTGTGGTGACAGACGGGCGTGTCTAATTTGACAAAGCTACATCTATTACAAAAAAGAGCTGTTCGCTACATAGCTAACGTTCACTTCCTTCATCCCACTAACAACCTTTTCTTGAAGTATGACATTCTTTCAGTGTACTCTTTGTATAATTGTAGGCTGTTGGTAACCTACAAACGATTTGTACAGTGTAATGAAAACGTCCTAACCTTGCTAGCTAAACTGCGACAAAACACCCATGTTCGACAAACACGTCACGTGGAGAGATGGATAGTTCCGGCGACACACGCTATGCGCAACAATCTTTACGGTACACATTGTCTATTCTGTTAAATCAGCTAGTTAAAGAAAACTTTGACCCTATATATAATGAAAACCTTAACATTAGATGGTTTTGTGAGCACAAGTTGTGAATTTTGTACTTTTTCTGTGTTGTTGTTGTTGTAGTTGTTGTTTATGCGGTTGTTGTTGTTGTTGATGTTGTTGTGTTTTTAGATGCAGAGCATCTGATTCACTCGCCTTGTCCCTCCGGCGTCGTCGTCGTCGTCATCGGCGTTGTTCCCCCCCTCCCCCATTCTCCTCGCGGCGCCAGCTGCGCTCTCCGCCGCTCACGCCCTCTCCTCTCCGATAGCGAACACTCTCTCGCGAGGGGCATTGGATTGGATTGGATTGGATTGGCTTGGATTGGATTGGATTGGATTGGATTGGATTGGCTTGGATTGGCTTGGCTTGGCTTGGATTGGATTGAATTGGATTTGGATTGGATTGCATTAAAGTGGATTGTGTTGGATTGTGTTGCGTCATAGCCGCGGCACGTTGCGTCATAGCCGCGGCAGACGCGCTGGGGCCGGCGCATGTGCAGTACTCTCTCTTCCGCGGTTTCCTCTCCTTCGGGCGCGCTGCGCATATAACCGGTGTGCCGTTCTCCGGCGAAGCAACATCTACGCTTGGCTCAAACACCTAGAGTCCACGCCGCTTTACAAGTACGCCAACGTCGTCATCGACTGGGACCGGCTTACGCAGTCCCCTCAACGTTATGTGCGCTATAAAACGCGGTCCCTTCGCCTCTCCGCCTATGCGTCGCATCTGCAAAGGGGTTGCCGCGAGGGGAGGTGGGAGTTTTGTATTTTTTTAAGTGAAAGAACCTCACTCTCTATGTTATTGAATGAAGTGGTAGTATGCAATATGTTTTTAAAATTGTATGTGTAACCTAAGCTCTCTGCGCTAAGCTGTCAACGAAAAGGGGGTCGGGCCCCGTCCAGCTGTTCAAACGGCTTTTTGTCTCGCCTCCTCCTGTAAAAAAAGGAAATAAAGATGGAATGAATGAATGAATGAATGAATGAATGAAGCTTAACCTCCCATGATGAATGCAATGAAGTTTTCTTCATTCACTTTTTCCCGGAATCGCACTGCTCGGGCGCCATCTGCTAGGAATACGAATTACTGTGACGCTGTTGCGTAACAAAGTGTTTTTTTCTTCGTTTGCTACCGTAAAACTCAATCCAACTGCTACTTAATTAAAAGAACGCTGGTACTCTTTCGCGTTTCGTCGCCCAACAAACACCACCCCGTTGAAAAATTGCCGCCAAGCTACGCTGGGACTGTGGTAGGACTGCTAAACCAAACGAGTGCAGCCGGTTTTTGTAACCGTACTCCTCCCGTTGAAGGCAATTTCGTTACAGCGGACGGGAATAACTAATTATTGGCAACTTCACGGCGAACTAATTAAGCAAAATGAATGGTCCGCGTATTGAAAGCAAACAATTTCTATAGTGCACAACTTTAAGGTAAACTAGAAAGTTGGCTTTGTCAAAGCTTATTGCTCCTATTTTTTCTCGGCGGACGGCAAACACGGTTAAGCCATTGGGAAGTTTGTGTATACAGTTTCTCCGAAAAGGTGTAAAACAAATATATCTTATACCCGCTTTTATATTGACACACAGGGGCCTAGGCGGGTACTACCGCTAGTGGGACATATAAAGCTTTCTCCTGAAGAAATAACCAGTTCGTAGAAGCGGTGCCTATTCGCGGAATGAATACCCCACCTAAATGGAATGCATTTTCCAGCTAATGTGTTTTACTTGGTCGCAAGCAAATGCGAGGAAATGGCTTCTTGCTGGCCATGTCCGCTTTCCCCGTCGCCCATTGTATCACCCACTACTGGCATGCCATCTGCGGATCGATACAGGCAGGGCTAGGCTGCCGAACGGGCTTTTTCCGCTTTGAGGGGTTTCCCTTTTGTCAAATCCGCCACACGAAGCCGCATACAGGAGCGTCGGCTGCTATTACGCTACAAAGAGCGCTTTGGCCATAATAGGGGATCCAAGTGCGCAACTTTTACGTTCACGAAGCCGCAAAAAGAGGCGGGCTTCACATTAGCAAGCATCCAGAAATGGACAGGTCTTTCCAGCACCCTAGAGAAACAAAGCGTGTGGAGACCAGAATTGTTGAGCTGCTACAAACTGGGTTCTCGGCTCTACACGTAGGTAAACCCCCATAAACCCTGTGCTGGCTCTGGAGCCGGCATTTCCAAATCGGGAATATCGTCTGCCATGTTTGGGCAATACGACAAAAATGTGGCTTCTAGGGGAAATGGCTGCTCGGCTTGTTGCCGAGAATATAGTTTAATATACAATAGACTCTCGTTTAGCCAAACTCGGTTAAGACGAATTTCATGAGTAAGAAATACAACGCTTTTCTTTTCTTGTAATGTATACAATCCAAAAAAGTACCGCTTAAGACGAATTTTCGATAATACGAGCAAATTTTCACGGTCCCTTCGTGCTCGCTCTAACCGTAGTTTATTGCATCCTAATAGAACAAACACAAACAAAAAATATATGCGTATCCATTCTGCTCTTTCTTGAAATTACTAGCCTTTTAAAAACAAAAATAAATATGTCGTGTCAATTGCGAAAACCTTAAAATCTCGTTTAGTTTGCAGGAAAAAGTTGCAGATGACATCTACGTTTACCTCTTCAGATGAACGACGCGATAGCATTACTTCGGCGCCCAGAGAGCACTTTGGGACGGAGTCGCTGAGTTTACGATCTGTGCCGCACGAGCAGCGAAGGTCAGACAAGAGAGAAAGACTAGCAGCAATAACTTTTAATCGCCCTTGCTCAGGAGAGGCACACGCCCTCGGTGCTTGTGTGGCTTAAGATGTGAGCGTCAAATGTTGCGGCTGCCGTTTGTTGGGCAGTTTGAGCCAGAGGGAGACAGTGCCGGTGGTTCAAGTGTTTATTCTCTAATGTCTTTGTCGGACTGAACGCGCTTGCTTCTCGTTAAGCTAAAGACAGCGAGAGAGAGAAAGAGGGAGGGAGATTGAAAGCGAGTTATTTGTAAACAGCGGCTAAACAGATGTGAGGGAGCTCAAGGGTAGAACATGAAGTTTAGGGCCTCGCCTTCTGAATCAGCTCACGGTGATCTTAGGTAACGAGCTGGTCAAAGGTGCCTCTCATATCACGTAAGAAGTGGAATATGAAATATTTGAGTTGTTCTCCCATGACCATATCTTGCACATTGCTAGGTTGCGTGGAAGCGGGTGGATGTTTCTCCGAATTTAGCACAGTTTTAAGTTATCGTGTGATGTTCCCACCGAGAATCTTCCCCAACATACATTCGTAGACATTCGTGTTGGTTTTTCCTTCACAGAGTTTGCGACTCTTCGTCATTGAGATCCCTTGTGGCACGAGAAGGATCGTCTTCCTGGGCATAGGGCGAGGAGGCGTTGTGTACCTTTTTCTGTGGTGTGGGGGGGGGGGGGGGGGTGGGGAGGGGGGGTTCCGCGGTAGTCGTGGTCGCAACGAGAGCGGTATGTGAGTTAGGGTGCCTCTTGGTCGCTGTGTGCTTCTCTTCCAGGCTCCTGTGTTAGGGTGTTCTAGGTGACGTTGTGAACTGTCGTAATTGTGGATGAGAGTACTTTACGGAACCGTTTAGGCATTCTCCGTGCAGCCAACAGTCTAATGCCCTTTGGGAGTCTGTAATGCTGTACATGCTTCTATTCGAATTATCACTAATCGGATTGCCAGTAGGATGACTCCAACTTGCGCTTCTTCAATCCTGCATGTAGTGGGTCACGCAGTCACAATGATTGCCCGCGTAGTCAGCTACGACGACTGCTGCTTCGTACGTTCGTGCATTCCAAAGTCGGGGTATATTGTATTGACATAATTTTGGAGCTTTCCTCGAGGGGACTTTATCCTGACAGATCACCTGTAATTGTGTAGGTTTCAGTAGATGTTGGGGCAGAAAAGTGTTTTTTTTTTTTTTTTGCGGAGTCGCTGAATCGGTGACATGTATAATATTGCGTTTAGTCGTTTCGTTTCTGGTGGTGGTGGTGGGGCAGGGGGGTAGGTCGTCCATCCGGTGGCCCGTCCCGATATTGTTTTCCCAGCCGGCCCTTGATTCAGGGGGAGTGGTTTCTTTGTCTTCTTCAAAAGTGTTATAAAGACCCACTTTGACGACCTTGTCATCATCATCATCATCGACAGACTATTTATAAAGTTCTTCTCCAGAACAAAGGCCTCACCCATTGACGTTTACATGCTGGTGCCCTGCGCTGCCCGAGACCGTTCTCTGCCTCCAAATTCTCCTATTTCCTCCCTCCGTCGAGCTAATGGCCTTACCCTTCTAGACCCTCTTCTGGCTATCTGTTTTGTTACCTGTGGTCCAGCGGTTGTCAGTTCGTCTCACGGTAGAAATTTTGAGGTTGAGGGCTGCCTTATATACTGTCCTGATGATGTTATTTATTTGGTTTTCTTTGGTGCTGGCAAGATTTTGTTACTGCAAGTTCTGTGATATCCGGTTCATGATAAGTCGCTGCGTGAGTCATCGTTTCCTCTTCTCTTTCTTCTGCTCTTTGGTTGGTTAGGCGTTTTATATTCTAGGCAATTGGTTATATATCTATTGTGGCGATTGTGAGATTGTCACTGCCGCTTTACTCTAGAGCCATGCCCAGCATTTGTACGGGACATATCTCCCGCCGCGTGGCGCCAACCGTAGCTTGCCAAACACACTTTGCGGTGAAGACAGAACCGCGAGAATATCGATCGAACAGTTGTTTGAAAATTTGTGTAATTAGACGCCATATACTGGGCTTTACTTTTTGTTCAGCTCATAATCTATCCCTCCTTGATTTTTCAATCATTTTCCGCCTGTTTTTATTGGTGAACAAATACTGGTGCCGGCAGCAGTTCCGGTGGAATACGTGCCGCAGTGGCTCAGTGGATGTGATGTTGCGCTGCTGAGCCAGAGTACCTGGGTCCGATTCTCGGCTGCGGCAACCGTTTTCTGATGGAAGCAGAAAACAAAAACACCAGTGTGTCGAGATTTCGGTGGACGTTGGAGGGTCAAAATTAATCCGGAGCCCTTTACTACAGCGCGCCTCATATCCCATGTGTGGCTTCGGCCCGTAAGTTACCGAAAATTTAAACTTCCCAACTTCCTCTGGAGGAGGCACTTTGGTGTGATGGCGTCAGTTGCGGGCGCGGCTGGCGACAGTGTCTGCTGAGTATGATACATTCGAAAGGGCGTGGAACGAACTTCACTGCGCAGGCGTGACACCTGCTGAAAATGCGTATCGCTTCTTTCGTCTCCACCATGGTATCATTGCCCTCCTTTCCACGCATCAATTGCCGCTGCCCGATATTCCAGTTTTAGGCAAGCCCTCGCATCTGTCTGCCTCAGTCGTAGGTTCGGGGTGGCAGCGATGACGTACAGGCGTCCACAGAATAAACCGGACCAAGCGAGCGGCGCGCGATAGCTATCGGTGCGACACCTTCCGGCCCAGCGCCTGCTATCGAGATAGCGGAGGGCGCATGCGTGTCCCTCCCTATAGTTTGTGCATGTCAGTTTCCTTGACTGCGCTGCAGCACTCCGTTCCTCTCGAATACGACGCGCGGCGGCGCCTTCTCGGCTCGCCTACCGAGCGGGCGTCATGCTTGGCAGCAGCCGGCAGCGTGCGCCATGCGCTGATGCCGCGTAACTGTGCGTTCATCTGATAATGTTTGTTCGGCGCGCTCTTTTTATCATTTTAATGACTGGAACGCAAACTGGCGTTGAAGAAAGGCTGCGATAAAGATTCACACATGACAAAAACAGTGCTGGTCGTTATGCGACGAACACAGTTCATAGCAAGAACTGAATACAGCGAAGTTTTATTCGGTTTGGAACAAAAAAAAAAAAAAAGAAAGACAGCGGTGATTGTCCGAGTGGTTCCCCTTATTAATTGTGTGTGAAGTTTCCGTTGTTTTTGATAACTTCACGAATGCGTCGGGGGAGCGACTCATAAAGCGACTTTATGATTTCGGGACGGGGGCGCAGGCGTCCCCATTCATCTTCCACTGCCTGCCACAACTCGTCCCCCGTGCGACCGCAGTCATTTTGTTTGCCGAGATTCATTTTCATAATCCCCCACACATTTTGTATCGGATTTAGGTCTGCCCCGCACGGAGTCCACCGCAGCTGTCGCATCGCGTGGTCCTCGAGCAGTGAGCTCACGGCTCGTGCTGTGAAGACAGGGCTTCGGTCCTGTTGCAGGATGAAGCACCCGTCCAGGACGTAGGGGAGCAGACTTGTCGAAATGATGTTACAATACTGGGAAGCATTGAATGGCCCAGAAATTCTGACGAGGGGTCCCAGGCCGTTCGCACTCATTGCGCCCCATACGTTGACGGAGCACCTCCCACTGGAAATGACGCTTTGGATGTAGCCGGGCTGGTATCTAAATACCATCGGGCTAAATACAGAAATACATTCAGGAAAGATATCTCCGAGGAAAGATATCTCCGAAGATGTTCGGTGGGTTTACTAGCTAAATCAATGAAAGGACACTCGCCGTGTTTGATAGTTTACATCGATTAAAATTACTGGCACATTTTTTTAGCGGGAGGCTGCACCCCCACTGCCACGTAAGCGAACAGTATCCTGTATAAAACTACACATCAATTTCATCCTCTTTCCACATCGGGAATTACAAAAGCCCCGTTAGCCGATGCGGGCTACCTGAAGTGTTTCGTAAAAAGCAGCGACCAGAAACGCTTAACAAACGGTGCTTATAAAACTACGATTAAAACGTTTCAAATGAACCCAGCTGAATAGAATTTACAGGGACATTGTACATCGGTTGCTCCGAAATATAGTTATTAACAGGTAGTTATGCATTGCTAGCCTTAACAATTACTCTTAGCGTTGCACTCGGGACCCCCGAAGGAATGCACAGCAATTCTCACATTTGACCTCTTACACTGTAGTAGTTTATATATCATCTAGAATGCACATTACCAGCTACGTTTCACAGTTTAGCTTCGTACCTGCAGCTCATCGGACGCCAAACACGCCGCTGTTGATCCCAGCGAGTGGAGAAAGTCGATTCGTCTGTGAATATAACTTCCTTCCACTCGTTCATTGTCCACCGCTCCACTGCCCGGGCGAACTCCAGCCTTTCCAGCCTCTGGCGGTCCGTCACGCGCGGTTTCTGCGCTGCCACGCAACTCCCGAGTCCCGCCTCCTTCAGTCGTCTTCGAATTGTCTCGCAAGAGACATTCAATGACAGCTCCTGTCGAATTTATTTTGCAGACAGGAGGGGATCTGCCACAGCGGCTGCGACAATCAGTAGTTCCTGCTCCTCACTGGCGACTTTAGGCCGCCCGCTGCGCTCTGCGTCAATGAGTCTGCCCTGATCATCGCGGCAAGCTTGAATAATGCGGCTTACAGAAGTCCTAGACCTCCCGGTGAGGTGGCAACTTTCCCACTGAGTAGTCCCTTCGATGAAAAGTCGCACGATGTGCTTCCGTTGCTCGATGGGGACGCGGGAAGGCATTCTTCACAAATATGGCCATGCAGGACGAGTTACGTGCTTTATACGCTTCATAGCTATCACTGTCCAATGGATGACATGGAAGGAAACGCCTGATTGCTTTTCGATAGCAATTCACTCACACCGACAGCTGTGTATTTCTGTCTATTTTTCCGAAGCGAATAAACTCTTTCCTTCCTACTTTCTTCCCTCCTCTTATCTTTAAACCGCCTCTCATATGCCGCACGTGAAAAACTCGAAATTAAAAAAAAAACATTGCTGTTTTTAGTTCTATCAACTGTGTGTTTGTCGCATAACAACCAGCACTGGTTCAGTCATGTGTGAGTCTTTATCGCATCCTTTCTTCAATGCCAGTTTGCGTTTCAGTCAATAAAATGATAAAAAGAGCGCCGAACGAACATTCTCAGATGAACGCACAGTTACGCGGCATCAGCGCATGGCGCACACTGCCGGCTGCTGACATGCATCACGCCCGGTCGGTAGGCGCGCCGCGCAAGGCGCCGCCGCGCGTCGCATTGTAGAGGATCAAAGTGCTGCAGCCGAAATCAAGGAAACTGACATGCAGAAACTCTAGGGAGGGACACGCATGCGCCCTCCGCTATCTCGACAGCAGGCGCTGGGCCGGAAGGTGTCGCGCCGATAGTTTTCGCGCACCGCTCGCTTTGTCCGGTTTATTCTGTGACCGCCTGTACTTCCGTGGACACTTGATGAACCACGGCCGGGCTAGAGCGGCGGCGCACGCTGTGTTGATACGGCCTTCACAGCGGCGGGGAGATCAATGCAGACCAGTCGCGACGTAAAGTTCCGCCGCTCTCCGCGTGGGGGCATCGGGAGCCTACCCTTGCCTAGTCCTTGCGCGCTTGCGTTTAAGAATAAGAATAATGTTTATTGTGCGTTCATAAACTGTGTACATAAGTGAATATACAGAAGGAGGTCCCATAGCACTAGGCTGTAAGAGGACCTCCTTCGGTCGTTTTCGCACGCGCGGGCTGTTTTCCCTGCGTTCGTGCTTATGTGATTTATCAGAGATCATATCGGAGCCGAATTTTGTAGCTCTGTTATAGTATTGCGGTGAAAACTGCCTGCTGGATGGACGCCAGACTTTGACGACATTTTTGTCAGGGCCAGACAACACCGGACAACGAACGATATTGAACATTTATTCGCCATTAAGGGCGGATTAGTGGGTGCGCCCTAGAAAGGTGGGAAGTTTTTGTAGGAATTACGATGATATTCCACTAGACGATAATACTAATATTAATATTAATAAGAATATTTTATTATTCAATCGAGTTTTCATACGTTCCCTGCGATTGCCAATGGGCCTTTCTGGCCACCGCCGAAAGATGGTTAATACTTACTATTATTATAAGTATTATGCAGATTATTGTATTATTTTAATGTAATAAATAGGGCTGGGCATCGATTAGAAATTTTAATTCGATTGGTAGAACAATCTATTAATTAACCAATCAGTCGGACGTGTTCATTTACAAAATGACTTAGAAAGGGTCCATTTTTAATGGTTTTTTCTATTGGATTGTCGATGCTACTGAATACAGGTCATTTTATGCGATCAACGGTAACTCGTCCATGCAGTTGCGGAGGCCGAGAAATTCGTTGACAATTCGACCCGACAGCAGGGAGTTTCTTTTCTTATTGGCAGTCATCCTGGCTCTGCTGATAAGCACAGCACGCGAGCGTGTGTTCAACACACGCTCGCGTTGAGGACAGGAAGTAAATGAGATTAAAAATGGCGTTGAGGTCAGCGGGATGCATAGCAGCCTTTTTTTACAATGTGTGCTAGTTCCAGAAAGGAGGGATTTCTGCAGCATGGCACCCTGCCAAAGGATCCAGATCGTTGTTGGCGCTTGGCTCGCCTGGACTTCAATCATTAAAAAACTAATAGCGACTAGAACATTAATCAATTATTCGGAAGGGTAATCGACCAATCGCCCACCTGTAGTAATAAAAAAGCCTTTACTACTGCTTCTAAATCAGGCGAATTAAAATAGAACAAGACAACAGAAAGAGGCAAAGGCAACAATTTATACGGGTGATTCCGTGCTCTGTTTCATTTTCCAATTAATTCAATAATTTCTTCAGAGAAATTGCATACATACATCGAAGCCATGTAAGGCTTGTGCGTAGCGTGCGACACAAAATAATTATCGGAAGTCATTATTCGTGGATGAGCATGGAGTTGCTGTCTTCACCGGTTGCATCCTACCCCGCCCCCTTCCCCCCTCTTTTGCGTAGGCCCGTAGCCAGGATTGTAGCGAAAAAGAAAAAGGAAACAAGAGCAGCAGCCGGCGCATGGCTTGCCTGCGGAGTGGGAGACGCCCGAATAAGCAGAGTAGGCTCGGAGCGCTGGCTCCTCGCTGCGGCCGCAGGCAGAAACTATGCAACTTGCGAAGGGCGTATCAACGCGCGCATGCCGCCGCTCTAGCCCGGCTGTGGATGAGCACGGCTGGTAGCGGAAGGCCAGCAGCCAGGGGAAAATTAAAAAAAAAGCCTAATAACGCTATCGCGTTAAAAATGACACCGAAAAGAATTACACCATCTTCCCGTAGGGGAACCCTGAGTAGTATGCAAAGCAGCCATGGGGTCGATTCAAGTGCCCATTAGTTTTCAGTTCGTCGTTTCCGTTAGGTTGAGGTACGTAGCTACCGTTATAATTACAGTTTTGTTTCCATGGTAACTACCACACTTTTCACTTACCGGAACTACTAAATGGGAAACTGCCTTGAGCCCATGGCTATTTCGCATACTACTCAGGGTTCCCCTACGGGAAGATGGTGTAATTTCATTAGATGCGACGGGGCTATGTCCCTCCCTTGTCGTTGTTGCGCCGTCCACACCCCCACTGCGCATTCTTGGCTTGCTGAACGCCCGGTGGTGTTCAACAGGAGCCCAGGAGCCCTTAAATGGCTCCTGGAGCGACAGTGTTACCGGTGTCTTCCTGGGCCAGCCCGAGATGAGCCGAGCATGCGCAGTGGGGGTGTGGACGGCGCCACAACAAGGGAGGGACATAGCCCCTACCATGAAATACTGGAGCGACAGTGTTGCCGGTGTCTTCCTGGGCCAGCACGAGACGAGCACGCTACCCCTTAAAGGGCTCCTGGAGCGGCAGTGTTGCCGCTGTCATCCTGGGCCGCCGTATGGATGGACGACGGACGACGGACGACGGAGCTGAGAGCAAGAGATGCTTTGCATCTAAAACTTTGTCCTAGTAATTCTGGCGGCAGCTGTCACTCCACCCTTGCCACCACTACGAACCTCCAGGGTACTTTGGGGAGACCCGTTGCTTTTGTAATGCCGTTTCTTTGCTGAGGGTTCCCGCTGCGCTGACAGTGCGTTGAATGGCTGAGACCGTGCGTTGCCTTTGAGCATTCTTTTGGTTTGTGGTGAAAGGAGTTCTTTAGAAGACCACCGCATTTTCCGGCCGCCTTGCGCACTAAATTTTGTGTACCCTGCGGTGCCCGTTGCGCCAGGTTAAGAGATCACGACTAGCTGTGAGGGAGCGGGATATTGACTCCGCTAGTGGTGCAAATTAGTAGCTCCTGACACCTTAATTCAATAATGTGAGGAGTGTCAGGAGAAGCAGCAACGTGATCCGGCTTCTCTTTATGGATTCCAGACACTGACACACAATCTGACGCTGGTGAAAATTTTGTTAACTACCTTGCAAATTTTTGCACGAAATAAAATGATTGCCCTTCGGTGCACGGAAACAAATGGCTGCTCGAATCTCGCTTTGGCAGAGGTCTCGAAAAGCAGCTGCAACGCACTTCGTTTGCCGGTCAATGTTAATACCCATCCATCCTTCCGTTTCCAACATCTGGCGACAGCTCTAAGTTCCGATGTATTTTCAATCAGGGCCACTCGATGCGCGCTTGTTATGTCGGAGATCGGTGAGAAGGTCCGAAGGGGGAACCAAGTGTAGGATCAATCCCGCTAAGAGCTGCTATTCCACCAGAACACCAAGCTAAGCGCTGATGGCTACAGAAAAGACGCTGGAATTTAATGAGGTATGGTATACGTTGCCCCAGCGAATACTTCGGGTAGCTGACTTGTTATCGGCAGCCAAGAGCCTCAGGTTTGTTCTAGGAGCTTCTAACTACCTATGCAGTTAGTACACTTGTCAGTTGTCGACGCTACCCCAACGTCATTCACTTCCAGAGGAACGGCAAAATATTTGCGTCCAAGTTTCCCGTACTGGGAATCCCCTCATTTTATCCTCGCTAGTCAATTAAAGACAAAGGCTTAGAGCAGCTCTTTCTGCTTCGTAAATTGATTTTGTTTTGAAGCATTTCGCATGCGGATCTCGGAGCAGCAAAAAACAAAATTTTTCTCCCGCTACGAGGACCGACGACAGGGACCTGAGATAAAAGAGTGAAGTATGACTTTTTGTATTATATTGTGAAATAATCCCTGTATAATAAGGGGGGAAATGCTAACAGCGTCATGCACGATTTTTTTTTTTTTTTGAAAAGCAGATAGAAGCTACTCGCGCTGATGGAGGACCAATTCACTGCTTATTTTTTGTGTTATATCATAGATGTCCTGTAGAAAATGTAATATTCCCTTGTAATGGCTGCCGCTAGTGCCCTATAATACAGGCTTTCAAACAAATGATTCGGCGTCGCAAGATAGCTTATAAGCCACACCCAGTTTAATTTCACTGATTGCCATAGCTTGCTAAAGCGAATGCGTTAAGGCTGTTACTTCCCCAGCTGCTTTCGTAATCACGCAAAAATATTTACCGTGTTTCACGATTCAATTCGTTTGATATGACGGCAAAAAACAAGAAAACCAACGCGTCACTACTTCAGAGCGGGTTACATGTCCCAAAGTGCTATAATCACCCTACACTACCACACGCCTCATTATTACGTTAGGCTTGGGTGCTTGAAACAGTAATTTTTTGTGTGTGCGAACCAACCAATAGAAAACTGCCTGCGCCTTTTCCTCATTGATTTATCTACCTTTTTTTCTTTCTTCGGGATCTCTAAGTTCGGTAGTAAATGTTCTGTAGGTAACGAAAGGCCAGTCAGTTTTCAATTTATTCAAGATACAGTCAAGGCACAAGAAGGATATTTGAGGTAACTGCTACAGGAGTGGTACAATGCAAACAAAAATAACAAACATAAGAGAACTTGGCACTCCGTGTACAAGGCAAAAAAAGAAAGAAGCTCTATCATACGCGACATCAATGTCACGTATGACACAGTTTAATGCTTTTGTGAATCATTTATGTGCCCTTCACCCCTCAGAGAACAAACAGCTGCCATCTCTGCCCTGGCCTCACCACCATACGAAGCTGAAATGTTTTCTAGAAGCGTCAAGGTCCCGCTGTACGCAGGCGAGAGCTATGGCTACGCTCCCATTGCTACCGCGGCCAGTGGAGCTGGGCGCGCTTTGTTATGGTGCCCCTGAGAGACGGCGAGAAAACGTCGCAGTCCCTTCTATAATTTGTCCAAACTGTCTGAATGGGAGCTCACTTTTTAATTATTCACATTTAAAATCCCCATGAAACCATGACGGGGTTACTTCCTTGTGAGCTTTGAAGAAAACAAAAAAAAATCGACACTCGGGATAGCAACCCTACGGAATACCAAGGATGGTTGTTCATCCAGTCGGGATTTCGTACAGGGTGGTTCCATTTACCAGTGGCGTAGCCCGAAATTTTTCTAGGAAGACGGGGGGGGGGGGGGGGCGTGCTCGACCAAGAGATGGGAGGGTGAGGTAGGAAGGCCAGACTTCTTGCGCGTTGTTTTACAAGCCAAGTTTGGAATAACTAACTTGAACAGGCGATGTGTTATACTTCGACGCTCACAGTAAAGACAACTTTAAGAAGCTTAGATGATGATGATTATGATGTGATGATGACCATCTGAATTCACGTTCGCAGGTATATGGGTACGTCAGGTGTGATTCGTTCGGCCGAAGAGCAGGCGGTTGGGCGTGCACGCACTCAGGAAGGTAATCGTGAGCGTACTCATGATTGTGAGCTGCGTGCGGACCCCGAAGCTCGTCAGGCGGATGTGGAGGCCAACAAGCGATAGATACCTCAGTAGCCATTGTGCATTGCGTGTTTATCATCAAGGTTCACGTGCTCTACGGTTTCCTTTAGGAACGGGACGATTAATTTTAGTTTACAGCTATGAAATACAGTCGAGCATGATTTGAAGGTTATCGCGTGAGCATCGAACGGCCAGGCGTCCCAGGGGCCTAGCGTTTGGCTTTCAAACTATGAAAACCAAGATTTCGCACTCTTCTCTCCCTTGCTGGCTGTTCCATGCTACAACAATGCACCTACCCCCCCCCCCCCCCCCCCCGCCTCTCCCCGACCAAGCTGCCACGCACCGTTTCTGTATCAAGCTTTACATACGTTGTCATGGAGCACAGTCTCGGTTCCCTTTTATCTACGCCGACTGTAATTAAATAGGCAGGAAATATTTGCTAAATCTAGTGTTTTGTTTGCCTCATTTGAACTAGTTGCGCTCCCGTGATAACCTTTAAATCCCACTCGACTGTACTTTTGGAACATTCGTGTATTATGGCAGTGCAGGAAGCAAACGTGCATCTTCTTGCTTACGTAATCGCCTTTTTGTTACTTTCGCTGTGCTCGTAACGTCACTAAGTACTTACACTCAGCGGAGCTCCTTAATTCACTGCAGTTAAGTGTTGACATTGTTGCGCGTTTTTAAATTTCATTCTAGTTCTAGCTGTCTAGCAGAACAAACATGGTTTCAGTAATATTGCTATTAGTCAAATACAGAATGCTGACTCTACCCAAGGAATCAATGAAATAGAGCCAGGAAACCAATGCTCCGCAATAAAGAGAATTGTAAAGCTTTGTTGATGGGAAGGAAATGCAAGATAGCAATGCTTTTCGTACAGCAGATTTTATTCAATTCCATGTCGGTTTTAAGGGCGATGTTGGTAGACAAACATATCAAGGATTGGCAGTTGACTGAACAAAATACAGTGACATGCTGAGTCATGTTATTACACTTTGCAGCGTAATACAGACAATAAATGACAAAATATAACGCCTGAATCCATACCACATGTATGTCCATACGAGGCTTTTCCTGCTGTTTCCACGTTAAAGATCACCCCTTATGAAAATGGACGTTGAGTTTTAATAGACCCCCTATTGTGTTTCTATAGAGCCAATAAAAAGTCAATTAAAACTCATCGCTTATAAACTGAGCTCGTTAGAAAGTGAACAAACGTTTTATTGCACAAACTCAACCAACATTTTGTTGCCTTCAAGATATTGAACTTGACTAGATTTCATATTGCGTTTCTACAGAGTGAACCAAATCTGCCTTCCTAAACACTGCGGCCAATATAAAATCAATAAACATTATGTTGAAAAAATACAACATGCATTTTGTTGCCTTCCCTATTGAGTTTTAACAGACTCTGTATTGACTTTCTCTGGGGTCCATCGAACTCCTTATGTGTGGACTGTGGTCATTAGACAGGCAATAAACATCTTATTACGAACACGCAGCAAGCATCTTGTTGCCTTCATCATGTTGAGTTTCAATATACTCTGGATTGCGTTTCTATAGCCCACCCACGGAGGTCTGGTAGTTTATCCGCGCATATATGTGGGGTGCTATTGCGCCGCCGGCGCCGCCGCACCAACAGAGCTCGCGAGATAGACGTAGTACCATCACTTCGTCTTGAGAGCACTTGGGCGCTGTGGCGCCCGGGGTGACGGACATCACCGACGGAAGTCCAAGCCCATACAAAGCTCCTCTGTTAAAAATTGCCAGAAAACCTGGCTCACGGGCATCAGGATATTACGCCTATACTCAATAAGAACTTTATAGAAAGCTAATAGAGATAAATTTAATAAAAACTCATCAGACATTCTATTCTGACTTAGCTCATATGCAACATGTTGTGATGACTGGGCACAATATTAATTTCACAGAAATTTAATTGAGATAAGTTTAATAGAAACCCCTCAGAAACAGTATTCAAAGCGGACTCACTCGCAACAGGATGTTACGACGATACGCAATAATAATTTTAAAGAAGCGAATTCAGGCAAATTTAATAAAAACTCATCAAAACGTTTATTCAAAGTTTATTCACACGTAACAGGAAGTTACGACTATATTCAATAACAATTTTATTAAAACAATTTGCCATACATGTAATAAAAGTCGTCAGAAACTATATTCAAACCTGACTCACATGCAACAGGCTGTTGCGACTATAGTCAGTAAGAATTGTATAGAAAGCTTATTGAATTTTTTGAAATAAAAACCCTATAAGAAACTCATAAGAAACTATATTCAAAAGCGATAAGGTCTATTGACTTGGCTCTATAGACTTTTAATTAAAGCGTGGTGGCCAATTTGTAATGGAAACTCAATTGAAATATTCAATAAAATGTTGTCAAAATGTTTATAGGATCCTTTTGAGCAATCTCTATAACAAGCTTATTAAATGTCGGTAAACATTTTTATGAGGGTGAAAACTAATCCGGAGACCTCCACTACGGCGCGCCTCATCGCCTGTGTAACATCGGCGCGTTAAACAACATAATCAGTACATTTCCTGATGTTTTGCTGCTACTCGGCCATTCTGTTCCGCCAAACAGCACGACTGCCTCAATCGGCTCACGGCGGGTTCCCGGCGCAGCTCGCCGCATTCGGCGTGCAATGCAGCAGGAGCTACTCGGAGCCGGGCGACGGCTGCGTGTCGCCCCGCTGTATATGTTTACGTGCACAGCATCTGTAGAGGCCACAGGTATCAGACGTTGGCTTAGTCTTTGTTTTCAGCTTTGCATAAAGGAGCAGTTTCCTGATATTTCAGGTTCCGCTCCTGCAGGCGACTTGAACCGCATGCAAGCCTGGCATGAAAAATTTCGAGGGAAGACACAGGCCCAGAGAGCACATGCACCCCCCCCCCCCTTCCTTGCTACGCCCGTGGTGAGGGGAAGGTAGAAGGAGTTATTGGGAAGCGAGGAAGAGGGAGAGGTGCTACGTGGCGCGGTCGGGGCAGACTATGGCGCCTTTTGACGTCATTTGCAACGAAGCGAGTGGATACCTGGCCAATTTTACCTATCGAGCTTTCTTTTTTATTTTGACGTCAGGATTATTTTGTTCGCTTTTTCCGCTCAAGCCAGCATCCAACATTCTCTGTTGTTCCACTTAGTGACCCTGTAAGCGATTTGCACTTTCGCTCGCCTTCACTTGCACCAAATTTGTCGTCGCAAGAGGCCACACGGAAGCACTCGTAACGCTGCACAGCGCTAAGTGGGGTATGTGATTCGTTTTCTTAATTAAGAGCGGTAACTATTGATTCAAAATTTATTTACTTTTTCAGAGCTTACAGGTGCTGCTGTCGAGTACTTTATCAGTAATTGTTTTTCGGAGTCAATATTGGGGCCTCCATAGCTCATTGCTTTTTTGACCAAGCAAGATAACTTTAGCCCCCCTTTAGCAGGGCTTCTTGCGGCCATTAACGCTATTAAAATATGGTTTGAATACATTCTTCTGTCATTGGTTGTATTGTAGATAATTACAACGGCTTAAGCCCGGGTTCGTCCCGTTGGTTGGTCCGCAAGACAATAATTTCGCGTCAACTGCTCTTCCTGCTTCGCTTACTCATGCTACTGCAAATGACACTTTTTTTCACATGGTGTCTGTGAGAAGGAAAGAGCCAATCGCTCTAAGCCATTGCGTAATATAAGGGAAACATTCTTAGTGTACTTGCGTGTTTACTTGTGAACAGTGTGGTGACTTTCGAAAAGAGCTGAGTTAACGCTGAATGTGGACAATACCACGACTCATGCATACAAAACATCTTACCCACACTGTGCTGAAAATTTTCTATGGAGAAGCCATCTCAGATATTTGTTTGTAAAAATAAAAAAAGAGCAATGATTAAGAGTTCCCATCAAATGTTCTTAAAATGCACGTTATTTGCACATGTTCAGAGGTCATTCAGAATAAAAGTAGCGTAAACACTGTTGGAATCTTTATGTCAACAAGTGCTTCATAGTTCACCTCAAGCGCGAAATATCGTAATTAAGTTCTATAGTGAAAATAATCGGGAACATACAAATGTATTCGGACCAGATATCCGCATGTTTGGCGAAATACTGTTTCTGGGTCGCCGGCTGGCCACTGGTCCATTCCCGGTAATGGATACTTTCAGGCGCCTTTTTCTTTGGCATTTGTAGGCAGACTTCAGACGGCTTGTGGTGAGATTAGAAACGCGAACGAAACTGACACGTAATCTGTTGTCGTAGAGCTTCTCCTAATATTACCGCTGGATAGCCTCGCATTGCGTCGCAGGGGTACACTCTTTGCCTCGCTGACGGCGGTTATTTCGACGCCAAGCGACAACGGTAATTCCGTCGGAGTGAAATAAAACCGAGAGTGCTGGAATTCATTTGCGGTATTGTTCAGCAAAAAGGCACTAAAATCACGGAAGAAAATATCGCGCGCCCGGTCTAGAGTGTAGCCACGCTCTTTCGCAGCGCAGTTTTCATGTCGTCAAGTAGGGCTTCCATTGGCCGGCTCCATCGCGGACGAGTGGATGCCCGCACACGCGAGAGACGCTAGCAGTAGACGCGCAGTGGGTGAGCACGGATCTTTTTATGCCGTTAGCATTCAGTCGACACCCTTAAAACTCCAAATGCGACTTTTCCGAATGCTTTCTTGTTGTGTTCATGCTCGCCCAGCTTATTGCGTGAATATCTTGTCAAACAAGCGTTCAGGAACCCATTGCGAACTCCAGCGTACCTTGCCGTTTTAAGGATTTGCCTACACCCCTGTTCCATGGACGTAATCATGACGTTATCTAACCTCTTTTTCTGCCCCCTGCCAGGGGTGCAACTCGGATTTCTAATTTCTTACATGCATGCCCCTCAGTCTAAATTCGACAAGACCATTTGTCTTAACGCGTGTTCTTCTAGGAGTGACAATAAAAAAAATTTAGTGCTCCTTCCAAGCTGAACAAGTGGTTCCTGTCATTGCGTGAGTAATATACGGGGCACTTCGGCTAAATTCGATTCGGTGCGCGTCACTCTCTGATGCAGCGAACAACAGAAACAACAAAAAACGATGGTGTTGAAATAGCGCGAGCTGCCTTCGAAAGTGGCGAGAGAGACGCTGCTGAAGGTACGCCTGCGCAAGCACGGTTGGATACCATTGTAGCGGAAGCTGCTCAGCACCACCGCATTCTTTTCTATCCCGTCAGCAGCCGGCCGTAGACAGCGCGCCTACTCGTGGCGCCAGCGCCTCGCCCTCCGTGTAGGGGGAACAACTTGTTGTCGGGGCCGGCTCCAAGGATTAGCCCTGGCGGCATGCTACGTCTGCTCGCTCGGGGGCCCCCCTTTTCTCTTTCTCTTTTAGAAGAACGCGGGGGTGCCTCCTTCTCTCCCTCGTCGGGGGGAACTCTCTGCACTCGGACGTAAGGAAAATAAACAGTTTGTCTTGCAACTCCAAACCACCCGCACGTCTCCTTTCTCGCTTCATCCGGCAGCCGACATTCCCGGCTGCTACAAAATTGGTGACCCGAACGCTTCAACGAACACGCCGCGATGAGCTCCGACGACAACGCTGCTGCCTCCACGCCTGCGGTCATCGCCACAGAACTGAAGCTACCAAATTTTTGGCCGAAAAATCCAAGAGTTTGGTTCAGCCAAGTGGAGGCCCGTTTTCAGCTCCGGCACATCACCTCGCAGTCAACAAAATACCTTCACGTCGTCGCAGCCCTGCCCCCCGAAATCGCCGACGCTATCGACGACATTTTGGTTTCACCCCCCGCGCAAGAAGAATACGACACCCTCAAAAAGACGGTGCTGGACCGCCTCGAGGCGCCTGAAGAAAGCAGATTGCAGCAGCTCTTGGGTCGCGAAGAGCTGGGAGACCAACGACCTTCCCAACTGCTGCACCGTATGCGGCAACTACTCGGTGTGCACGCGCGTCAGGACGGCCAGCTCCCACTTCTTCGTGAACTTTTCCTGCAACGGCTGCCCCAGTCGGTGCGCGTGGTTCTCGCGGGTTCAAATGAGACGTCCCTTGATCGACTAGCGCAACTTGCCGATCGCATCACGGAATACTCAACTCCAACCTTTGCGCCCATAGCTGCTGCAAGAACACATGAGCAACCAGATCGACTGTCGCGCCTTGAGGAGAAACTGCAACACCTTACCGAGACCATGCAGAAACTTGTGCTATCTGGCGCTCCCCAACAGGACGAGCAACGACGCAACCGATCCCCT
The DNA here is from genome assembly GCF_048455015.1 of Haemaphysalis longicornis. Taxonomy (NCBI): domain Eukaryota; kingdom Metazoa; phylum Arthropoda; class Arachnida; order Ixodida; family Ixodidae; genus Haemaphysalis; species Haemaphysalis longicornis. The sequence continues at coordinate 180,391,627 of NW_027526203.1, forward strand.
TCAAGACACCCAAGCTCTTCCCAGAGAAGCCAGGCACGAGATAGACAGGACGGAGTTTGCTGGTACCACCGTCGTTTCGGCACGGGTGCTAGCCGCTGCACTCAACCTTGCTCGTTTCCGGGAAACGCTCTGGCCAGTCGTTAACGGCGGCTTACGACATCGGCCCTCCACCCAGCCGCCTGTTCTTCGTAGTCGACCGCGTAAGCAACTCGCGCCTGCTAGTCGACACGGGAGCCGAAATCTCTATTGTCCCGGCAACCCCCGAGGATCGCCGACGTAGCAAGAACACATCGTCGCTGCAGGCAGTGAACAACAATGCCATCGCTACGTACGGCTTCCGCTCGCTGACAATAGACGTCGGACTCAGGCGCCTGTTTCGCTGGGTCTTCGTGGTGGCGGATGTTAATTTCGCCATACTCGGAGCAGACTTTCTCAGCCACTTCAACCTGGATGTGAGCGTACGTGACCGTTGCCTCAAGGATAACAACACATCCCTCAAAGTACGTGGTTTGGAGTCAAACATCTGCTCATCTGGCATCTGCGCCTTCCAGCCAGTATCAGCCTACCACCACGTCCTGGCCGAATTCCCCTCGCTCACCAAGCCCCGCAACACGGAACAGCCGGTGAAACATAACGTGACTCACCACATCGTCACCACCGGGCCGCCAGTCACCGCCCGGCCACGACGGCTGTCCAGCAAAAGGCTTCAAGCGGCACGCAGGGAGTTCGAGCATATGCTGCAGCTGGGAATTGTTCGCCCTTCGTCTAGCAACCATTCATCGCCGCTACACATGGTGCCTAAGGACGACGATTGGCGCCCGTGTGGTGATTACAGAGCCTTGAACGCATCGACAACGCCGGACCAGTATCCTCTGCCACACATTCACGATTTCAGCGCGCGGCTGGCAGGTACGAAAATATACAGCAAGATCGACCTCGTAGCGGCATACCACCAAATCCCCGTCGAACCGCAGGACATACCAAAAACAGCCATAACAACTCCGTTCGGCCTGTTTGAGTTTGTCCGCATGCCCTACGGCTTGAAAAATGCCGCACAGACCTTTCAAAGGTTCATGGATGAGGTCACCCGGGGTCTTCCTTTCATCTTTGTCTACCTGGATGACATTTTGGTGGCCAGCAGAACGCCTGCGGAGCACGAAGAGCACCTCCGCAAGCTCTTTCAGCGTCTGGATGAGCACGGTCTGGTGTTGAAACCTCAAAAGTGCGTGTTTGGAGTAGAGGCGCTCAACTTCCTCGGCCACCACATCACTGCTGAAGGCATTATGCCATTGGAATCGAGGGTGGAATCCGTCAAGAAGTTTCCAGCTCCAACATCTTTTCGCAAGCTGAGAGAGTTCCTCGGGCTCTTAAACTTCCACCGGCGGTTCATTCCGTCTTGTGCTCGAGTGCTCCAGCCATTGACCGACCTGCTGCGCCGAGACGACCAAAAGGCGCCAGAATTTTGTTGGTCTGACGAACACCAGAACGCTTTCCAGAAAGCTAAGGACGAGCTAGCCGCGGCTACCCTCCTCATTCATCCACGGCCTGAAGCTCCTACACGCCTCATGGTGGACGCTTCCTCCACATCGGTCGGAGCAGTGCTGCAGCAACAGGAGGGCGCCCAGTGGAAGCCACTGGGCTTCTTTTCGAAACGTCTGAAGCCTGCAGAAGCACGGTACAGCACTTTTGGAAGGGAGATGCTCGCAATCTATTGTTCCATTAAGCATTTCCGCTATTTCCTCGAAGGCCGTGAGTTCTACATCTTGACAGACCACAAGCCCCTCACCTACGTATTCAACAACAACAGTTCCTCCTACTCAGAACGAGAAATCCGTCAGCTCTCATTCATCTCCGAGTTTTCTACAGACATCCGCCACGTTCCCGGGGTCGAAAACGAAGCAGCTGACGCCTTGTATCGCGTCAACGCTTCCGGCACAGAAGTCCTGGACTTCGAAGCTATGGCCGCAGCTCAGCGGGACGACCCCGAGTTGACAAGACTGAAAGGAGGGGGATCTTCACTCGTGCTCTCGGAGGTTGCACTTCCCTACGTCCAGAGCACGATAACCTGCGATACCTCCCAGGCAGCACCACGACCTTTCGTCCCACTGAATTTTCGCCGAGTGGTATTCAACACTTTCCACTCCATCAGCCACCCAGGTGTCCGCGCCACCCAGCGACTGATAACGCAACGCTTCGTTTGGCCCGGAGTCAACGCGGACGTGCGACGTTGGGCTCGGACATGTGAAACGTGTCAGCAAGTGAAGGTGACTCGCCACAATCGGGCTGCACTACAGGAATTTCGGACTCCTGAGTCGCGGTTTGACCACGTTCACCTCGACCTCGTGGGACCACTACCGCCCTGCCAAGGATTTAGGTACCTGCTCACATGCATCGACAGGTACAGCCGGTGGCCCGAAGCTATACCAATTGCGGACATATCAGCTGAGACCGTCGCGCAGGCCTTCATTCAAACATGGGTGTCGCGCTTTGGCTGCCCCGCCCGCATAACAACTGACCGGGGACGGCAATTCCAGAGCAACCTTTTTTCCGCACTTTCAACGCTCCTCGGCACGAAGCTGCAGCATACTACCGCCTACCACCCCGCCAGCAACGGAATGGTTGAGCGCTTCCACCGGCAACTCAAAGCCGCACTGGCAGCGAAACTTGACCGCCAGCACTGGGTGGAGAAGCTCCCGCTCGTTCTTCTTGGCCTACGCTCAACGGTGAAGGAAGACCTCGGCTTCAGCGCAGCGGAAATGGTCTACGGCTCAACAGTGCGCCTCCCCGGAGAATTCTTCTCCGACCAGACACCTTCCGCCCCAACAGCCTCCGATCACATCGAGAAGCTGCGCGCATGGCTTGCGCAACTCAGGCCTACAGCACCTCGCATCGCCCGCAACAGGAAAGTTTTCACTTTTCCTGACATGGACTCCGCTACCCATGTGTTCGTGCGACACGACGCAACGAAGCCGCCCCTTACTCCGCCGTACGATGGCCCATTCAAAGTTTTGGGACGTACTAACAAAACCATCACAATCGACGTGCGGGGGAAACGAGAAGTCGTCGCCGTTGACCGCGCCAAGCCTGCTCATATTGAGGTTTCCATTCAAGCAGCCTCTCACGTACGATTTCACTGCTAACCATTGGACTCTGACCTTTCGCTATTCAGCCCGTAACTGCTGTCCTTCTTTAAAAGCTCCGCAATCTAGGGGGGGAGCCTTTGTAGCGGAAGCTGCTCAGCACCACCGCATTCTTTTCTATCCCGTCAGCAGCCGGCCGTAGACAGCGCGCCTACTCGTGGCGCCAGCGCCTCGCCCTCCGTGTAGGGGGAACAACTTGTTGTCGGGGCCGGCTCCCGGGATTAGCCCTGGCGGCATGCTACGTCTTCTCGCTCGGGGGCCCCCCTTTTCTCTTTCTCTTTTAGAAGAACGCGGGGGTGCCTCCTTCTCTCCCTCGTCGGGGGGAACTCTCTGCACTCGGACGTAAGGAAAATAAACAGTTTGTCTTGCAACTCCAAACCACCCGCACGTCTCCTTTCTCGCTTCATCCGGCAGCCGACATTCCCGGCTGCTACACCATCAACATCTGCCGACGTGTCTGTTCGGTCGCGCGGCGTCTCGACGGGCCCGTGTTACTCGCACCACCGCTAGTACGTGATGTAGAAACGAGTACGGAGCCAGTTCATGGCGGAAAAAGAGGAACAAATGGTAAGGACGGCAGCAAAGTGTCATTACTGATGGACAACAACAGGAGAGGTAGTTAGGCAATGCCGCTGTTTAGACGAGCACACCTGACCGCTGAGGCTGTTTGAACGCTAACAATAATTGACACACGTAAGGACAGTCGTGCGAGAAACACCACGTAGCGCATTCTTGAAGCCGACACAAGGCGTCCTCATCGTGCCACCCCTCAAGTTGCCGATGGAGAGGGTCAAGATGATCACGCATTTCCCTGGTCCCACCAATACATCTTCCATTTTTCTCTAATCTATACGTCTTATTCAGGCAAAACGTGTACTTGACCGCATGGAAATAAGCCATATCTAGGAGCTGACAAGCCGATTAGGCACGCTGCTAAAAAAAGGCGCTTTCACACTTTCTTTCAGGCTTTCAATCTTTACGCCGTGCCGGGAAGCATTGTTAAAGCTGTAATCATTAGCAGCAGAGCGCGACGCTGTGACTTTCTCGTCGAGCAGGCACTCCTTTCAGTTCCTGGTTTGTTTTAGAGCGAGAGCTCTACTACGCTACAGCTTTCAAGGTCATTTATCGTGTCGCAGTGACCCTAAGCCACCGGCTCGCAAGCTGCGTCTTCCTTTCTGTGCATGCTGCGCCTTTCCTATGTCTTCGTTTGCACGTAATATCGCTGCTGCGGTGCCAGCTAAGTATGCGACGGTGAAACGGCTGCTTCGTGTGTCCCTTAACACTCAGCGGCGCCTGGGCCGTCTGTGAGTGCGGTTCAGTGCAAGGGGACAACATGATTATGCGAGGGTTTAGCGAGTGATGTATGAAAATGCTAGGGCGACTGAGTTTACCGGAAGGACGATTAGAGCAGACGCGATGCACGCACACGAAAGCGCTGCTTTGCCGAAGCTTGGTTCCTTAGTCTCGCCATTGCTGCAGGCCGGTTGGGCTGTCTGTGGGTACACTACAGTGCAAGTGAAGGGTGAATCCAATCATCCAGTAGATATTTCTAGACGGAAGGCTGTGAAATCTCAATCAACGGCAAACGCTCATTAAACCATGTGTGCATTGTCTTTGCTTTCGCCCGTGATCGGAGGTTTAGAATGCTAAACCTGAGACAGTGCTCTGTTGCCATTTTCTTTAAAAGGGCTCCCGAGTGCGTTTAATGCTTCAACTGAAATAAATCCGGCCAATAGCCACGATATAATCTGAGGGACTTTACTCAAGCGGGTAAACAGTTCTCATACCGAGGAAGCCAGGAAAAAAAAACTTTTTTGGACACGTTTATACGGTATATGAGGGGGGTGGAGCAGTTATTTGTCTGAGATTCTTTGTGATACCATATTCTAAATATAGTGGATGAGCTGTGGATTTCGTTGTAAAAGCATTCCTCATTTAGAAAAAAAAAGTTGAAAAAAGGGCTGCACGGTCCCTTTAACTTCGCCACCTCCCTCGCCTTTCGGCGCCCTGCTCTTTTTTACCACCCCCTTGTGTGGTTGCCGCTGACTCATTACGCATGTACCGTAGAATATTTCACGCAAAAGTAATTATCGAACGACTGCTAAAGCAGGGATTATTCTTGCGTTCACAGTTAACCTGGCAGCCCGTCTGGGCCTCGAAATGGAATATCGAGCATATCGTTTTGTTTGTATTTACAGTTTTAGGAAGTTTATTGTGGAGGTTCGCGTATGTTTACCGCTTTTCATACACGTGATGACTCCAGATAACATTAATCAATTGTTTCTTTTTTCAATTTCCTCGTTTTTGAATATCTGCATTGTCGGAACGTGGATGAGAGCCTATACAAGGTGCGTTTGCGTATATACAATGTTGCGTGCACAGTACTAAGGATATGTATTTACGTTTTTTTCTTCTTTGAGCACCACAGATGCGCCAGGAAATTAATTAGGCAGGGCATTTCGGAACATCCGCACAAGTCGGATGCGTGCGAAAGTTTTTTTTTTTAGGTAGAATACTTCTCGAGCTTCCAGGCTACTTATTACGTCTGTGTTATTTGCCCCTTGATGAGTAAATGGGTCTCGCCCCATACAGAACAAGATGATTTCTCGCGGTCTTCTGCAATAGAACGGGCAAAACAGAATATTTATTCGGTTGGTTGGACCAAGCCCCAAGTAGCTTTTTTTTCGGAGGGGACCGCACGTGCTCGAACGCCACTTAGCCTTTAGTGAGCGCGAGGCTGCCACAACACTCGCGCGTCCATCTCGAGAGCAGAATCTGCTTCCGGAGGGATTTCGAGGGGCATGGCAGCCTGAGCCCTCTGAGCAGCCTTAGGGGTATAATATATGACTGCTTTGTCAAAAGAGGTTCACGAGGGTTGGGGGAAAGATAAGCGTAGTTGAAAACGACGTCGGCAAAATGAGCTAATATGTTTGCGCTGCACTCAGGGCTGGACAGGCAGCACGGCCACCATGGTCTCCTCTCGCGGCATGCCATTTTTTCTGGGTGCTTTATTGCCTTGTTGTATTAGATGCGTGGCACGCCGAAATAACCTTGGATCTCTAGCAATGATGGCTTTGCAGAGTAGCAAGAAATTCAGGCTGTATACATGTTATTAATGAAAGTTTCGTAAATTCACCGTTTCCCGTTTTGTATCGAATAAATTTGCAATATATAGTGTTTTAGGTGTTTACTCAAGTTTTGTTCCTACTTCCAGCCCTAAACCCATGGCCTTGATTTTCCTACTGCTTCACAAGAGCTATCTGTTCCGATGAGATATCCCCGCAGGAAGCATTAAAAATACTACCCATTAACGCGTACCTTGTTGTACCGCAACATGGCATACCGAGTTAGCGAAGGCGTAACAGTACGCCTGCCTTGTTCAACCTATTATTTTGCCGTTTTCTTTTGCGAACTCTTAGTGTACTCTTGTTAGTGCGTGCGTCGACAACCCATACAGAACTTTTCTTATTAGAAGCATCAGTACTATTCCCTACACAAATAAATTGCTTTTTTTATTTCAGACTGTACGGCACAAACGGCGCGCACAGGACAAAAACAATCTTACAATCCTCTCAATGGTGTGTGCGAAAAAGAGAAATCGATATCAATGAAAGACCATATATCCGACTAAAGGACTCCGCTATTGAAGAAAGGAACGGAGAAAATGCCATTGATGGAGCATACCAGACAAAAAAGAAAGGAAACCCGAAAAGACTGTAGAAAAAAAAGATGAAGCTGTTCCCCCAAATGACCGCTCTTCGTTAAAGACAATTTTGACTGTAAAATCGTCCAGTAAAGTGATATTCTGGATTCTACATGAGCATGTTCATTCTCTGCATTGGTACAAGAGACAGCACCGCTGTTTGATAAGAGTATTGAAAGTGCCCGGTACCTTGTTCAAATGCTCAGCCATGAGCAGCAGTCGGCACCTTTATTTTATGTAAGCAGGAAACTTTGGTACCACTTGCCCACCTATTTCTGCCTGTCACAGAATGTTTATTTTGTTAAGCATTCGCAGTGTAGATAAGGCGAAAAATGCGGGCGTGAGTCTGTGTCGGTCAGACAGACTCAGTCCGGCAGCTTTGTTGACAACGGAGACTTCAATACTCCGTGCGGAAGAGCACGGAGTACTGAAGACTCCGTTGTCACGACTACGGTGCCACTCCACGTAATGTTGTCACGACTACGCCGAACGCTGAAGTTTTTTTCTGGCCAATTTTGCCCAATTTCCCTAAGTAGGCATGCTTGGCTTGGCAAACGTGCGCCTGGCACGCTGGGCGACCGTCGCTAGGAACGCGCACGCGAGCGCTCGGCATTTTCTTGGATTTTGTAGCGAAAGCTATAGTGCGCTACCTCGGCCAGTATTCGCGGGGTAACCAGTTTTGACCTTGAGAGCTAGAGGTCAAACCACACCCCCTTCCGCAAGCGCCCTGATTGGAGTAGCACCCGATGATGGGGAGAGATAGCCGAGTAGGGAACGCAGAAGCGCGTGGGACCCGTGCCGCCACCTGGCGGAGGAAGGTGAGAACGCCGCCGCCGCAGCGATAAGTGCGCGCCACGAAGGAAGGCGACGTACGCGCAGAGCCATGTCCGATGTAGTAGGACGAACATACAGCTGTGGTCACTCGTACAGCGGCGACGCTTAAACAACGCCATGAGGCGAAAAAGAGGAAACACGCCACTGTTGCGCCCAGCTTCGCTACCTTCAAGTCTTACGCTGCCTTACGTAATACCTTAAAGTCTTACGTGTGAGCTGCCTTCATTTCTTGAACTGCTGGGTGACCGCCGTAATCTTGGCCAATGTCCATAAGTGTGTATGCTTTGCCTGACAAACGTGCGCCGGGAATGCTGTGTGGTCGCCATGAGGCACGCACAAACGAGCGCTCGGCTTCGCTCACGTGCGCTCGGCATTTTCTTGGTATTTTTAACTCCGGACACGAAACTCTAACGATTTGCTAAACAGCTGGGCTGTTGAAATTGATTTTTTTTCCTCTCCCAGGTGAATTAGGGCGATTGGATTGGCGTCCAAGAGAAACTCCACAAGACGTCGGGAGCTTTTTTTAATGGAGCCAGTCGACAACGGTATCGCTTGGCACATTATAAGACCAAGATCCTGACAACATTGCAACGGACCTTCAAGTCCAGAAGCTTCAGGGCTCCAAGCTCTACTATCGTAAGAACTTGCCCTCTAAGAAGACTAAATCTCTCCTGTGAAAAAGTACTCATCATACTCATACTCATACAACAGCTATTACCCCACGCTAAATAGCATAAACTACTGGGCAGAAAGCGATCCCATTTGCCTACATTGGCCTGCCGAAGGAAACACTACTCAAAATCACGTTACGTGGAACTGTTCCACTCTCACACACACAGTACCGTTACTGAGCCTGGTCTCAGCCTTGACAAATGACAATCTAAGCAATCCCACTGCCGAAATTTGAGCAAAGGTTGTTCACAGGAGCCCCGTCCACTCACCTCCCCCCCCCCCCCCCCCCCCCCCGCACCCAGGAGATACCACTAGGAGATATACCGACAACTCTTTGCTTTCCATCGTGTGGTGAGCCGGACCTTGAGGATTGCCTCTAAACTCCTTCTGCTTTCCCCCATGCCCCATGGAAACCACAGAACAACGGTTTTGCTTTTATATAAATGGTCTTGTCGCACGTAAATCCAGGCACTGTATTGGGCGCTCACGATCTCTAGAAACATGTGAAAGCTAGTGCACGTTCGAACATCAAACACAAGTACGGCCACTCAGCTACAAATATTCGCCTTTATGTTCCTCGAGTTACCAAGAAATTGTGAACAGATTAACTTCGACCTTTTCAACACGCAGGTTTTCTACAATCGCCGTCACACTTCACCATCAGTATAAATAGCCTGTACGCCGGAGTAATTGTAAGGGCTGTCAGCATGTATAAAACCTAAGTCTACTCCTTGAGGCTCTGGAATTTAAAAAGGGAAGACGAATGTTCCGGTTCAGCGCATAACGCAAGCTGCCTAGTTTCTCTGAGTATGGCAATCTTCCTATACAGCGGTGTAGCCAAGTTATTTCCGACACTTAACATAGTCACAAGCAAAAGCGAAGGTGTGCCTATGAGCCTGTCCGTGTTGACGTATTTTGTTCCGCTCGATGACACGTCTGGCTTACCACCCGGTGGAGTGCAAACGCTTGGTGTTTGTCCAGGGCGTGGCCCGTGGCAACGTTGACAACGTATAATTAATGTCATGTCACGAAGCGTCAGAGGGGAAGCGACCGAATACAGGCCGCTATAGACAATACAATAAAAACAACCATTTAGCAAATGCCGACTCGCATTGGGCGATTTGTGTTTTAGTTTATGACGGCAGAATAGATGAAGCTACCTATGGTGATCGCCGATTGATTGGCAAGTTGGCAAGGCATTTGATAATAAAAGCAGCATTCATGGTTTCCTCATTACCACAGCACCATTCATTTGTATGTATGTAAACTATATATATATATATATATATATATATATATATATATATATATATATATATATATATATATATATATATATATATATATATATATATATATATATATATATATATATAACATCTTGAAGGTAGCGCACTTAAACATGGACACTAGCGAAAGAAACGACAAACCACAGCGCTACCTTCAAGATGTCCCATATGCATTACCAACTAGCCCAGTCGTCACTTCTTCTACAATATATACATAATTAATGTGGGGCTCGTTGAAAAAAAGATAGAAATAAGGTTTCGTAGTCAAGAAAACCTCGGAAAGCAAACAGGAGGTTGTGGTAGGTCATTGATACAGATAACGAATTTGGGAAGAAAGTGGAGAAAAATTGCCCGTCAAGTGGGATCCGAACCCACGACCTCCAGAATACCGGTCTGGTGCGATGACCACTACGCTACCGGCGGGGCTATTTTCCCCCTCCACTTTGTGGGGTATTTATGTTAGCGTATTTTTGTTTCCTGTGCTTGGGGGTGGTAGCCAGTGCCACTCGGACTACTCGGGGTGAAGGGGACCTAATTTTTAACCCCCGGGCCGTGACTCGAGTGTCTACGACTTGTCGAGAGTGGTCGACCAGCGTTGAACACTCTTAAGCTCCCTATGGCACCAAGACTGCCAGAACAGAGGCCCTCGCTATGCATGCAGCGAATCAGAATAAGAAATGAGGGGCTCGTTGAAAATAAGACAGAAATAAGATTTGGCAGTCAAGAAAACCTCGGAAAGCAAGGGGGAGGTAGTGGTGGGTCATTGAAACAGATGAAGAGTTTGTAAAGAAAGAAAGTGGAGAAAAAATGCCCGGCAGGTGGGATCCGAACCCACGACCTCCAGAATACCGGGCGTGATGTAAACATGATGTAAACATGATGAAAACATTTTACATTATTTGCAGTAAGCTCCAGTGCACCGCTGATTGAAGCTGTAATTATTTTGTCCCAGGTGTGACCCGACATGTTATAACCTGTCCTCACTTGGACTAACCTGACTTCACCTAACCTAACGTAACCTAAGCTATCCTACTCACCCGTACTCAACCCATGTATTCTGTTGTAGGTCACTGCTACTGAAGGTTACAAAGTAACGAAATTGCGTCATACAGTTGTACCAGAATGCATTCGAGTAATCACAATAGTTATACCATTTCACTCAAAAACGTAATTTGGGCTTTGCCACGGCGCGATGCAGGGCTTCACGTCGCATGGCGTGATAATATAGCGCAGGCCGAAATTTGACTGACAGCGGCTTGACTTCATCATTTCCGGAAGTTTTATTGTTGGCTTCACGGATTGAGCTATCGACATGGAGGAAGGAAAAGTTAGGAGACGGCATGACGTCACGCAGCTAGCCTTCGCAAGCCCAGCTCCGTTGAAGCCGCTCCCTCCGCCGTTTCTCTTTCTCAAGCCGCCGAAGTCGGCCCAGCACGTGACCTCCATGGTCGGGTGGGCCAGCGGCGGCGGAGGTCTCCGACTCCGGCGCATCTCTCGTGTTTGGTTGGCGGAAGCTTTTCCCCGTCCTTCCTGCATTTGTCTGCTCGGTGATCTCATGCCCGCGTGTGGGCAGGAGTGCCGAGTATGTGTGAAAGACAAAAGCCGTGGAAAAAAAAGCACGCTTCGCGACAACGGGCAGCAGAGTAGTTTCGAGCAGACGAAATTGAAGAGCTCGCGGCGGCGCCGCGATGGGGTCACGTGGTGCAGTGACGCCTGGGCCGACTTCGATTTTACTTTTTATGTATAGGCTTCACGGTTCTCCGGTAGCGCCGTCTCCTAACTTTTTCTTCCTCCATGGCTATCGATTTCATTGCGCGGAAGCTGAACCGCAGTCTTAGAGTGTATCAAGTCGGGTCTACTTATAGGCAAACACATAAAAACCACCAGAAATAACGAAGGCAAAAAATATCGACAAAATAAGTATACGTCACCGCTGCACCAATCAATACGAAATTAATAAACGAATTATAGCGGCTTTTATAGCGGGTATTTACCTAGTAGTGTGATGTGCACTTTTGTCTGGACGGACTGCCAGCGGTTCTTCTTCGGTTCCGTCTTGACGAAGCTCTTGTACTATCTCTTTCGTTTCACGCAGTTTTAGTTAGATCTTGACGAAACTGTGGACGCTTCCACCCCAGAAACGCAGGCTGTTGCCCGTCCACACCCATGCCCTCGTACAGATGAACTAACTATTATAGTTGTAGGGTCACTGGCTTCTGGCCATTACCCAAACATGGACATGCCCACACTCGGGTTTTCATCTCGTTTTAAACTGTAACCTAAGGTCGCTTCTAATATAATATCGTTCTTGTGGAAAATAATTGTAATCACATTGGTGAAATTCTAAAGATGTCACCTTCGGTCGTATTTTTTTTTGTCTAGATCATTTCCGATTTATTTTTGATAGGGGGGGGGCGGGTTTATTTTAATGGCAACCGGATCGAACCCTACACTTACTCTACACAAAACAATAATACCAAAAACAACAGTAAAATGATACGAATAAACAATATAACACGACGTTTAGATGATGGTAATCTGACAAAAGCCTTATACTTCCCCTATTCTTAAGACGTTGGCTAAATACGGCGGCTAAATACGACTTACGCGTAAACGAAATGCTCGCGCTCTCGAGATGCGTCTGGCAGAAGAACTCCTTATCATTTTAGAGCAGGATCTGCGGAGATACGGGAAGCTAACTTAAGGTGAGAGAAGGTTCACGCTGGGCACGATATCGCCGGGAAGATCAACAATAAACGGCAGGTCTTTTCGAATACCCTTGTGAACAAAATTTATTCAATGTTAAATGCATCGTCACGTACCGTCGCTGCCAGTCCCACAACTTCCATGTTTGTTTTAAAATTTGAAACGGGATCATCCATGTTTGATATTAACATGCCAGAGACTGAAATCTCTTTTGAGCCCCTCCCATCCTCTCCTGTTTGCGGGGTTCCCAAGCTTCTGTGAAACCCTGCACAGCAATGACAAAAGTCGGGAAACTGTTTCTCAGGCTATTTCCGTATTTATTTAAAGGGAAGCTGGACCGGTCTCCTGGTTTTCCTTCAAAAATGGTGGGTGCAGGGGTCATATTGCCGACCCTTCATTTATTTCCCCAGAACATCTCGTAACACCAACCTGTACACTGCAATTTTCATGCATGGTCGGGCCAAGTCGCAGGCCAGGGTTAAACCGGAGCGAGGCAATGCTATTGCTCTTATTAAAAAAATACTGTAAACAGCGGCGAAAGGGCAGCAAGTTTGTCTCGCCAGGGTTATTTACGTCCCCGTGTTTTCCTTCCCGGGCCGGTAGGACTGCCCTGGAAGGCATAAATATTTCCGGTATAGCCGTAATGTAAGCCTCCGTCATGTTCCCTGTATGCACGGCGTAACTTTGGAGGTTTGAACGCAAATAGCGTGACATTTCCGCGTGTTTCCAAAATGTGCGGCCTACATAAGGCGGACAGCTCTGTTTCTACGCATTTTAGAAGGGTTAAATGGAATCGTAGGCAGCTACGTTGTTTGATGACAGGGCACGGACGCTATGCTAATGCTTACCGGAAGCAAGCACCTATTTAGCAATTGTTTGCAATGAAGAACATTTCCCCAGTATTCTGTTACTCGTTTTTATTTTTCAGAAAGGAGGGAAGCGAATGGCGCTCCAGGTACTGTGCTTCATTAAGGAGAATTGAGGCATACGACTTCTTAAGAACCTGTCTTGAAAAGATTTGTTCTACTGCGCTGAAGCCATTTGTTTAAAACGCGGTGTACCATGGGTTGGAGCAAAGCAATGTTTGTAGAAATTTCACCAAAGATCTAGAGAGATTCATTGCTGGAGCTTTCAGGATTCCTTCCTCCCCAGGAGCTGTTTCCGCGTGATTAGAGGGTAAACAGGTGCACATACAACGGTGCAAAGCTAAACGCACATTTTCTTTGATGAACATCGTCTTGGTTTACCGAAAAGCTACGTAAAACCGATAAATGGGCCTCGTATCCTACGCCATATGGGCGAGGGATTTCTGTGGTCGGGCTTTTAAAGGTAACGGTGAACCACCCGGACACGTGACAGGTAGTTACATAGGCTTCCTGCCAGCATGATGTCATGCGGAATGAATTGAATATTGTTTTCAATAGAACTACGTGCCTTTAAGACAATTTTGAGATGACCGTAGAAAATAAATAGCTCAAGAGCTGGTAACCATGTATAACCTTATTCGACAATTCTTGTGCAACGTTCAGCCAATGAAATAGCTACGAGTTTTTCTCATTGATCCAAACCTCTGCACAGCCTTTTCTTCGCCAGTTGCGTCTCGAAACATATAATCAATCTTCTTATCATTGAAATTGCCAAGAAAACGACGCCGATGGGTCTTAGATTGCTTGGCCGCTTACCCATGCCTCACAACTGGCATTCTGCTAAAAACAAATGCGCTAAGTTAAGGACAAAGCCTGTTCAAATCTGTGGTTAAAAATATTTTTCAGATTGTCCGTTAGTGTTTTTACTCCTATTCAATATAAACTGTTGAAAAAAGTAAACAGAAATCCTGCTAGGCTGTTCTGTTAATAGTCCTTTGTCGTATACTAGAAACACCTTCGCCTTCGTCAACAAATCTCAAAACAATTAGCTCTAATAATGTATAGAGAAATATTTCTCAGGAGATTTGAAGAGACGAAATCAACATTATGCGTATTCATGGAGTTTTCAAAAGTTTTCAGCACCATTATTCAGCAAAGCCTAAATGAAAAATCACTAGGGATTTATTGGGCTTCACTAACTATTTTATAGTATTACGGAACCGATAACAGCCTATAGTAAAAAAATTACGGAGAATGCTAAGAAGCTTCTGACAATGTGAAAGCTAAAAAAAACTAGTTGGATCTTCTGTTGATCTGCTGTGAAGCTTTCTGTTGAACATTCTTGTTGCTTTTGTCGGGACCTTGCCGCAGATCCATTTATAGTCGCTTCCTCTTGAAGGCGGTAACGAGAAGCGTCATCTCAAGCTGCTCTAAACTGTTCCGCCGTACTTTTTGGGTCTTCCCCTGCCGCAACTATAGAGCCTGATGCATCTTCACCCATAACGACGGAACCGGAACCGAATCGATCCCGTCTTTGTTCACCATTTTGGAACTGAACCCAACCCTGAACGAATCGAAGTTATCGTTCCGAACCGGTTCCGGAACGGCTGGGTAAATGGTTCTGGAAACGTTTCAACTCAACTGAAAAATATCGAGTCAGTCGGACCAACCTCGCTATTCTTTAGTTGCTTGGCAGTTGGAAATTTTGCGGCGCTCTTAGTTGCGCACGAAAATGCCAGAAAATTTTTGGGTGCTACAACCTAAATGCTATAAAATGTCCTTCTTTATGGACGTATTGTGCTGCCATGTTGTTTCTAGCGCAAGATTGACACCCCGCACTGAAGTTCGTAAACAGTTCCGTAATGTGTATTTTGTATTCATGCAAGGGTTTTCAAAACCAGAATTTATATGTGGTAAGTCTGTAGGAACGAATAAACTGAAAGAAAAAAACAGCGATCAACTGGTTTGATGCGAAGTAAATCCGATATCGTTCTTCAATACCATCTAAACCTTTGTGGTACCGTTCTGCATCTTTTGTATTCCAGTGACTCCTACGGCTGCTTGTGAATTCACTAGGTTACTATGTTTACAAGAATCCAATCGGTGTCACCTGTCGCTCAGTTGTCAGAATGTTGCTATCGCCGCTGGTACCTTATCATTATAGCAGTTCCTCCCTTCTAGCCCGTCTGCTAGCAGGTGGAAGATGGTGAGAATGAAATCCCTCTAAGCGCCACCGGCCACGCTCCAGAGGTGGAGGTAGACGCCGACGCCGGACAGGTTTCGACTTCTAGCACTGTTGATACTCCCACGTTAAAGGTAAAACGCCGTTGAAACTATAGGCGCATGAAAAGGGTAGCCGACCAACCAATTTTATTTTCAATTCGAAAGCATTACTCGCCTCGTTGAGCGAGAATACGTAAATACGTAATACTTAAATACGTAAATACGAAAATACATGCGCGGGCGCACGCGCGCGCGCGCGCGTGTGTGTGTGTGTGTGTGTGTGTGTGTGTACGTGCATGCATGTGTGTGTGCACGTATTTGTGTGCGTGCGTGTGTGTCTGCGTCTGTGTCTCCGTGTGTTCGCATGGCCTCCTTTATAGTTGCTAAAGGATGATACGGTGTGCGTGTCGTGTGCGTGCCGTGTTTGTCCGTGGGTGTATGTGCGTGCATGAGTGTGTGTGCATGCGTGCATGTGCGTATTTGTATGTGTGTCTACGTGCGTGTATGTGGCTGCGCGTGTGAGTGCGTGTGTGTGATTGTGCGCGTGTGTGTCTGCATGTGGGCGTGCGCATGTGTGTACTTGCCTGCGTTTGTCTGTGTATGTGTGTGTATGTGTGTGCATATGGATGCGCGTGTGTGTGTCTTCTTGCACTACGTAGTCCCCGAGCTCAGGATTAAGCTGCCAGAGCGACTTCCGCGCCGACAAGAAACTTTATACCACCAATTACGCCTCAATGCAGCGCTGACGAAAACATACCTCTTTCGACTCGGTGCAACCTCGAATCCGTACTGTGATAACTGCGGATCGCCGGAAACTGTAGAACACCTACTGTTAGAGTGCCCCGCTTACATAGTCGCAAGGTGCCGTTTGGAGCAGGAGATCGAGCACCTACGCCCAGAACCGATCAGCTTAAAAGTTCTCCTTCGTCCATGGCCCTCCCCTTCGGCTCAACGCAAAGCACTAGTGGCGTTATTTGAATACCTAGACGAGATCGATGTCACTGAACTGATTTGACTTACTACGCAGATTGTGACGTTGACCGAACTGTTCCCACAAACTCCACGATGTGTGCTTTTTTTTCTTACTTCTTTCATACTACGGCGATTGTGACGTTCATCGAACTGTTCCCACAAACTCCACGATGTGTGCTTTTTTTTCTTACTTCTTTTCGCCTCGTTCTTCCGCCCTGGTATTTATAGGGCATTTTCTACCATCCCCTACCCATTCCCCCGCCGAGTAGCATGTCAGTGTAGAGATTCTGGCAAACCTCTCGGCTTTCTTCTTTAATAAAGAGCTTTCTCTCTCTCTCTCTCTCTCTCTCTCTCTCTCTCTCTCTCTCTCTCTCTGCATGTGCGCGTGTCTGTGCGCGTGCGTTCGTGCGTGTGTGCACGTGTCTGGGGCGACATTTGGTGGTACAAGAAAGATGGCGGCGGGCAGGCTCTGTGCTTTCCCGGAAAGTTAACCTGCCCGCCAAAGAGGCTGCCCTAGGATGCTTATTTGGAAACGAGGAGCGGCCCGTCACTGGTCGGCGATGGGAGTGGAGCACAAGGCAGCACCGCTGCGGCTACGTAAATCTGTTGCTGTTGTTTTCCTCAAGAACGCACCTGCGGTGTTTAAACAGCACGTTGATGAGGCAAGACGAATGTTCAACCTGATTGTATTATCGAATTAAAATTAATTAATAACACAATCTTGCACCCCTCCGCGTAACGACGTCGATGGTTGAACGCGAAGCTTTCTCGTGACGGATTCTTTGGTTGTCGTCTGAATTTGGACTCCGTTTCGATCATGTCTAAATCGAGCAATCGGATAGCGCGAGGGACCCAGGTTCGATTCCGGCCACTAAAGCTAAGCTTTAGCGCGCGGCGCTTTGGCGCCCAGAACAAGGGTTTCGCGGTGGCCAAGGGGGCGGTTCACGTCATTGAGCGAGCGGCGGACGAAGCAACCAAAGAAGAAACAAAACGGAGCGTCTGGCGAAAGTGTGAGTGGGAGGGCTGCATGCGCTGAAAATGCGTCACCGCCCACCGCATCGCCACGGCTCAGTATGTCTCACTGCCTCCCGCTCACACTTTCTCCAGACGCAGCCCCTCCGTTTGTGGCTCTTTCGAACCACGGGATATTTGCGCGGGACGCTCAAACACGATTTGCAACCACCTGCTCGGCGGCAGCGAAGCGATACGAGATAAGGGCAGAGTTGCGCGCGCCGTCGTGCGTTCGCTGATCACGTATTCGCTTCCTGAGACACAGCAGATGTGCGCCGTGACCGAGAAGGCTGCACTTCGCACTGCGCGCAAATTTCGCATCAGGGAGTATAGTAATAGTCATGTGATTTTTTTCTTTCACTTCACCCACAATCATTCATGATCATCGTCAGAGAAAGTTGGCTTTCCTGCAGGGTGTTTCATCATAGGTTCTGTTACGGGAAATGAGCTAGTGGGTCGCATGGTCATTCCCTTTTTTCCTAATTATGTAGCTCATTTGAGTGAAGTTTCCGTTAAAAGTGGTGTCAGCATGATTCTAACGAGGCAATCTTTCGAATGAACCAAACGTGTGTTTTGTCTGCATGGCCCCTTTAAGTGTCCCGGCGAAGCTTTCATTTCGTATTAGTTAGTGTTGTAATCGTTGGCCTGCAATGGAAAATATTTTGCAGTGGATTGACGAAAAAAACCTACGCCATGTTTATTTTGTGCTGACCTGACCGAGAAACGAAGAAATGAAAACGCTGCGCTAAAAAAGTAAAATGAACAGCACTGCTTCTTTTTTTCTCCGAGCCCGTTTAAACCTGTTTTAACCGGATTAAACCGGTTAGAACCGGAACAGAATGATGCTCAAGAATCGAACCCAGAACCGAACCCGACAGGATTGAACCCGAACCCGAACCGAATTAAAAAAAAATCCGGTTTGACACCCTCCAATACGTTTTGCGTATTCACTGGCGTGGTACGCTTGTGGAGGAGCTGTATTTGCACCGCTATTTTTTTACCGTCGCCTAGCAACGCCGAAGCAACAGTTACTGTCCACGGCGGCTGAAAAGCTTTGGCCACACACAAGGCTGACAATATATGTATTCTAACGTGTTTCTTCTTTCTCTGAAACGTCAATGCACAATAATCTCTGTTTGTATGTACACATGCGCTGTATGTACCGTAATTTTCACGATTTATGCCCTGGTATTTTATTTTTATCTTTTTTATGGCTGGTGTACATGTATGAATAATTGTATGCGCAGTTATGTCTGCAACCCATTTGCCTTCTCTGAAATGCGAACTGCGGGATAAGTGTTTTGGAGGGTAGCTGTTCGAGGCTTAGGTTCTAGACAAATTTTCGTGCACCGACGGTCAGCACGTCAACACATTGGACATTAAAACCAACTTTCTTGTGAATACTTTGTAGCTCATACTTCATTGTCGGTATCTTGAAACAAATCACACTGAAATTTGCCGCTACGACTAATCTATAATTACACCGACGTTAGTGTCACAGTTAGTTAGTTCGCAGTGAAGTTGTAACCGTTAAAGTATTCCCTGATGCTGCTGACAATACAAGGCTATCTACGCAGGAGTTCTGGTTGCTAGAAAGGGTTGTAACTCTTGGCTTGTATGCACTATCCCAAATCAAAGTATACGAAAATTAGCTGCTTAGATAACTCTAACATTACATCTCGTTCCATTCACTTGTAATTATTCCACGCCGAAGATGTAAACATTAAAGGACTCCCGTCGGCTGTGAATACATGGCCTTCTACAATAGGAACGCAGACAGATCCCTCTGTGCCTGCAAGAATAAAAGTTCTTCAATGTTTCATTTATCTAATTAACTGCGAACTGTGTTCAGTCACCAATTACAAGAAAAAACGTACTTTGTTTTGTACACTATTTGGACTGCTCCCCGGTAAATTGAGCCCCACGCAGCTCCGCTGGTCATCGGCCTTCGTAGAATAGAATGGCACTACGTTTTTTAGCATTTTAAATTGGAGCTTTATATCACTAGGCGAATTGAAAATCCGGTGGTCTCATGTACAAAGACAATTTTTTTCGGCTCAACTCATGTTCGTGCGCGAAATCACGAGGTTCGAGAGGACTTACAAGTAAGACGAGAAAGATTGGTTGGGTTTAGGATGATGCGGTTGCACTTTCGCATTTGCCGGCACTTGGAAGTGGAAACGGCGCATCGGATGGAGCGAGGAAGAGTCTCTTTTGCAGCCAAGCGCGTGAGATCGCGCTTCTGCACGAAGCACTGCTCAAGCGACAACAGCTGCAGGCGATTTTATCGGGGTTGCATTTTACTGCGGAGCTTTGGCGGGGCCTTGGCCAAGAGCTGTGGCCTTTAAGTAGAATATACCGCCTCTGGCAAGGTTTGAGGCATTTTTGTGTTAAACGAAATGGTACGCCGGCAGTCGAAGAATTGATTGGCGACGGACTCGTTGACTGTTGCAAGATTTTCCGAACAGGGCGTTTTTTCACGCGTGCGCTCATTTATTAAGCATCTATCTATATTATTGGCATAGTTTCTCTTGTTTCTCTGAATTTTAGCTGCAGTTTATTCTTCACTGACAATTACAAACTTTGTGAGAGCAGGGGTGAGGAAACTAACAAAAGCTGAATTAAACCGCTTGGCCTTTCCGCACTTCCCAAAGCATAGCTGTGCGGGCAGGGCACGGTTATGTCTGCTAATCCAGTTGCCTAAAAGAAGTAATAGTAATGTTTCTCGCAGTTTTATACCAGAAACAAAAACAAATCTTCTGGGAAAACATGACGTATAGTTTGCTCTAGGACATGGAGAGTACCAGAACTCTTGATATATCGTAGAACGAGGGAGAGCGTTTTCTCGCCAGTGTGAACAGCCCCGAATAGTTGACGTGTTTTTGTGGATTTCCAACTTTCTCTAATGCAAAGACCAATATTCTTTGAAAATGTGTTTCAATAAAATAAATTTATTTTAACGCCAGTGGCAAGAGTAAATGGATTTTATAAAACTGAGTATCCCGAATGAACTTTCGTTCTTCTCCTGGATATACTCGTCTTGGCATGCACGTCCGAAATAGGCGACAGAGTTTTCCGGTTCCAATACTTCTGGCCGCAACTTTTTCTTTCTTTTTTCTTTTACATTACAGTGGACCATACGGCACCTGAATACTTGATTTGCCTCGCTGTTCAAATGCCATCGGCTGCGTCAGATTCGCGCTATATTGCTGTGCTTGCGATGAATATTTATGACTTGCTTTGCGAATTCACGAGTGAGGAGACTTGGATAAAGCTGTAATCAAATTTCCAGTTTACCGCACCAACACCAACCTTGTTGTGGACAGACTATGCAGCGGAGAGCGCATCGAACGTAGAGAGCGGATGTAGCTTTCCACCCGGGAGTATATTCAAAACGTACTTCGCGGCTTTCGACTGCCACGCCTATAGTGATGCGTAATAGCGGTGAGCGCGACCACGGGCGGCGCTGCGAAGCGCGTCTCCGTGACGTCTGCTTAGGAATTCTCGCATTTGTTGCCTGCTTCACTCGGGCTCACCTCTCCCTGCTGTTTCTTTGCGCTCGGTTGACTTTGGATGCTTGTTCACGCCAGATTTGGAGTGTACGTAACTTTTTATCATAATAGAAGACTTAAAATCACATGCACTAGTCCAAGGCGTGATTTAAATTACAGTTTTTGACACCGATACCTAAGAAACGTTGCCGGCGTCGCCCCATTCCTTGTGAAGCCGGTCCCGTGCGAAGCGCGAGGAGTCAGAGCTAGGCGTCAGCTTCTGTATCGAGCAATCTTTCGAACAAAGGGAACAGCTAGCTGCTAATAACCGGCAACAGCGAAAATACGAGACGAAAGCAAACTCCAGTCCTCCGAGGTTGTCGGCTTTGGCAGACGGCATTACACACACGCACGCCAGTACACACACCCACGCACGCTCGCGCACGCGCAATACACACACGCAGGAACGGACTCACACACCCCCGCACGCCAACACACACGTAGACACACACAGACACACACGTAGACACACACAGACACACGCGAATGCACACACACACACATACACACACACACACGCACACACACACACACATGCCCGCATGATAACACGTATAAGGTAAATATACAGTAACACTATGTTTGTTCAGACCTGGAGGGATAGTTACGGTACATTTCCCACACCCATGTCTTGTCTTCCCCATATCCAGATACGCGTTATAGTAAGACTGCACTCTAGATTGCAAGGACAATTTTCTTTATTTCAAGAAAAGTCATCCCGAGTAGACCAGGATTTGTTCTTTACGCCTGAAATGGTTGCAAAACAATAAAGAGATGCTTGGACGTACTCATAGGTTACGATTCTCGTTATACAGGAAACCGGCACGTATACTATTTATGGCGTTCGTTAGGGAGTAAATCAGGCCTTCAACACCGTAAATATGTCAGAACCCTTCGAAGTGAGGGTCAGTTTGTTGTGATAACAATGGTTACGATAGAAATTCGGGGCATGAAAGCCGCCATCGAGTACTCTGGACAACGTTGTCTGCGCCGTTTCACAGTGGCGTAGCACAAAGCTTCTCGTTGCATTTGCGTGCAAATAAACAAATCACGCTGTGGATATGCACCTTCTTCATGGAGCCATAACTAAAGCCAATATGTGAAAAAGGAAATGTATGCCGTGCACCCTGAATAAAACATCCACACAGACATTGTGAGCCTCCCAATCATACACAAACCTCCTAATACGATGTGTGTGACACCGCAGAAAAATCAAAGCGTTGGGCACAGAAAAAAAAACATTATCTGATGCAAGTGAACAACAACAAAAGTAATATAAGAGAGCCGTTTTATTTTCTGCTGTGCGATGCCCGTGTAGGAGTCCACTGCTTCGTGCGTAACATTACAGACAGTTTAGTCAGCATAGGAGCATCTCAAAAATACTTTAGGGGGGCGCTACGCATTTTGAACACTTATCGAGGGGCTTTGAGCACTGAACCTCGCAAATAAGTTGAAAGGCCAAGTTACGCACTGTCTTCTGACCGACGCTATTAAGAAAGTTCTTCTCAGAGTATGTATTGCAAACTTCTGCTGACCACTGCTTGAAATGAGCCAGGGGGCACCGCTCAAACATCTCACCGCCAATAGTCAGCCGCTGCGTCAAATTATATTTTGCCCACTATGCGATGTACCCTTCACCCCAAGCATGTCATACATGTCCTCCTCTTGCGCATGCTTCACGTAGTAGGGGAAAGGATGGCGGAGCCAGGGGGCACAAGGTAAAGAGGGGAAGCGGGTCTTCAGACGGCATCGGATCACCCGGTTGTCCGACCTCAGCCTTCACCATGAACTGCGGGCACAGGAAGGAGTTCCGGAATCCGTGCGATGGAGCTTCGGGTCTCTGCTCTGCGCAGACCATGAACGGACGCTCCCTTGCTTCGAGGATAGAACGCTAGGTGTGCAAAGATGGGCACGGGCAGATTATGGGCGTGTTCTACTTGATTCGCCCGTTTCTAAAGCGGTTCATGTCCTCGGCGTTATCTAGCTACCAGCTGTGTCCCCTTCATTGTTTAGTGGATTCTGGCAGCAGCTTATAATTTTGTCTATATTTCTTGAGAGCTGATAGTAGCTATCAGAGCACTAAATTTAAACCCCTGTCTTTCTAGGCTAGCGCTTGCAGTTTAACGAAGAATATTATGGCGCCAAAAATTAGTCGGAGTCTTAGTATGAAACCCTGAAGTACAGCGATACCAATTCCTATAGCTTATCATTTCATGTAACCAACTTTTTGAGTTTGGATAGATGAAAGATCTGTATTTGCAAAAAACCATAACCTATAAAAGGACACTTGTTCTCTCAAAATGTATTGAACCAAGTAAGAGCCGACTTTTTGTATTTTGTGTTTTCTGCATATTGCTTAGCTATTGGACACTTCGCTGAATTCGACCAAAAAATTGTCGTCTTGCACTTTCGCTCTGTGCTGAGTGAACCGACGAATGGCAAGTACAAAAGCCAGGTGATTTGGGTAAGCGTAAGTAACGAATAAAGCGCGGAAAGCTTCGCAACCGCAGAATTGCGAAACAAAGGAATACTGATGACCTGTGCTTAGCGACACCTCCATATGCTGCGTTATAGGTTGCGAAAGCCGCTCCAATTTGCGAACACCCTACCCATCATTGGCGGTTGTTTTTACTAAAAGCTCAGATTCACAGCTCGGGAAGTAGCAGTAGCACATCAACCAAAGGGAAATCTAATTTTTAAACCAATTTGGCTGCCTCAGGTGGTGGCTATATAGCGACACCCTTCCAATTTTTACCATACAATATAATCTATGCCTGGCTCCGAAAACGAAAAACAACAAATTCTGTGTACGTACGTTGCTGCTTACGTCCCGAACTCGGCTGCCTCTTATGTAGTATATACCTAAACTGATGAGGTACTAGTTGAGATTACAAAGCATTGGAAAATATTTGCAAAAAAGGACAGCCATTTTTATGAACCCCGCTTACACCTTCAGTAAATGGATTCCTTAGAAGGGACTTTGGGAGAGACTGATGGATTACATGGCAAAAGAATATATTGCTATACACAAACTTGCATACACCACGGCAGATCGTCAGCGTCATCCGGACAATCTTCTCCCTACCCGAATGACGACCAACTCTTTACAAAAGGAGGGTGGGTAATTGTACGCGAGAACAAGATCTCACTGCGATGAGAAGTGGCTCTTCATCCACCTCTTCATTTGAGAGGGAACAGAAAGCGGATTCAAGCGGCATATCGCTCTTAGTCTGATGCT
The DNA here is from genome assembly GCF_048455015.1 of Haemaphysalis longicornis. Classification (NCBI taxonomy): domain Eukaryota; kingdom Metazoa; phylum Arthropoda; class Arachnida; order Ixodida; family Ixodidae; genus Haemaphysalis; species Haemaphysalis longicornis. The sequence goes on from NW_027526203.1 coordinate 180,415,832, forward strand.
ATTAGTAGTGAGTAGTGGTTACAGACGAATGCCACGTCACAGCCCTTCCTGAAACACAGAATGGTGTCCGGTCACATCATGACCCCAAAAATGAAACGCATATCTGGAGGAGGAGTTTTGGCGTGTGGGTTTCGTTGCTTGTGAATGCAGCAATCCTCCCATTCTGTGTTCTACACGATCTTTCCTAGGAACAATCAACGTAAATTTTTCTCTAACAGTCCATTGATTATTCGGCAAATAACATGCTTTTTGTGCTCTGAACAGACAATCGAGATGTCGAGAAAGAACCACTCCACAGGTAAAAGCAATTCTGCTATAACCACGCGAACATGCGAGACAGAACAATGCCAAGATATTTTGCACAGAAAAAATTGGCTACAATCAACGCTGTGAAGGTGGTTGGAAAGCAAAGTAGTCAACGACACTCACAACATTTGCCCATGCGACGTCACTTGAATTCAAACACGTTGCTCTACAAAGAGTAAAACAGAAATTCTGCATGCCGTTACCTAGAATTCGCAGGGACGGGGTCCCGAACGCAGAAGTGTCTGCCACGGCCGGGCTAGAGCGGCGGACGCCGCCGCTGTAGCCCGGCCGTGCGTCGGCAGAAAGAAAACTGCGAGGAGAGTCATTCGAAGGGTGAGGCAGCGGAACCTAGCCATTCCGATGTGCTAGCTCGGGGCTACATCACCACGCAACACAAGCGCGAACACGGAAACAATTCGGCATGTGAGCTTAGTGATTCCCATTTATGCCGATTTAAACTAGTTAGTTTAGTAAGTTTGCGAATTGCGAGAAAGCGGAGGGAACTCTTCTAATCGCTATTTACCAGAACCAGTTGCTCCTTTCGCCTTTTGTACTCGTTTCGCCTTTTGTAATACCTGTTAAAACCCAACCGAATTGGTATTCACCAATTTAGAAAACGGAGTCCCATTCGTGGCAAGCAATGCGCAATAGGTAGTGTTTGTTTAACGGCCAGATGTCTGTATGTGGTGTCTACATTTTGTTTTCGTGCCCTGCAAACCAATGTTTAACGAATGTTTGCCGCACGGCCACTTAATTCCGTAGTGTCCGGGTTACCCAGGAGGGCCTGTCGAACAATTTAATCAAGCCGTGCGAAGGAAGCACAATGGACGCGAAGCTGCACCTAAACACGCGCAAAACAACAGTCGGTAAGCAGACGACAAAGCCGGGTCGCGCCGATGCGCCCGCCGTCAAGAGCGCGCGGGGAAGTCTGGGTAAATTCGCCGCACCATCTGCACTGCGCTCCGTGAGTGAAGCGTCAGAACTGCACTTCCCTCCGTAGCCGCGTTGGGAGTTTCTTGTCCTGCACGCCACGAAAGAACCGTTGTCTGGTAGAGGTACAAAGCTTTGCTTTAAAAAAGTCTGCTTTCACTACGAAGTTACTACAATGCAAGATCCAGGCTGCTGAATTTCTTGCCCCTCTAAGGACCCTTAGTAAGTTCATCAGTGCTTCAACACCTAGATAACCATTCGAAACCAGACCATAACTTGATTAGGGAGTGGAAAACTGGAACTCCGAAGATAAGAATGGACGTGCGCCTAAACGAAACCTAAAATGCAGGGTTCAATACGCTGGCTGCCAGTCTTGTCCTGTCGTTTTGTGATTATCATTGTAACTGAACATTGATTGTGACATAAGTCACTGCACCACATATACCTACATTACCTGTAGACGCTTGAGGGCACCTCAAACGTGTCAAAAGTGACTAACTGCGTTGAATAATTTGGGGTAACGGTCAACTACAATAGGGTGAAGGCCACACGTTGACCGTGTCGTGTATTGTTAGGCAATTTGTACTTGCCCCACCAAGCAAAATCAATACCTACATGTCAATGACCCAGGGGTATTGACCATTCAACATCGAAGTATAGCAATGACGGCCCCCGCTCGTCGTATAAACCAAATCCATTAAGGAAAGCAAAAGAAATACGCTCTTTAATATCCTACACGTGTCCCCGTATTCCTTCATACTTATCCTTCGTTTTTCTCCCAGACCCTCATTGACAAAGTTCAAAGCATGATTGCGAGTGCAATTTTCGGGCCCGAGGAAAGATTTTCTTGCGAAACGTGGGGTCGTCAAATAAAGCATTACATGAATTAAACAAACAATCTTAAACCCATAAATTGAACTTGTATTATATCTAGCCCACCCTTTTTTAAAGTCTTACTTTTGAGTGTAAAGTTTTGAGATTGATGGAGGATGAACTAAGGGGGAAGGAATAACAAAGCGGTATAAACAAAATGATGCTTTGCCGCTACTCTTAGCGCGCAAACGGCTGTCACGTGAAGAAACGGGAAAATGGTACTTAGCTGCTGTTTGGAGCAAAAACCACTCATAATTGAAACAATGTTCAATGTGACCCGAAAACCATGTACTCGCGCGGTCAGGACTCTGCCATTTGGGCTAGAATGGTTCTTGTGCCTTTTGAATCATCAACAAAATAAATAGGCGTCTGCGGTGCTTGGGGAAATTCTCTGGGTTTTTCAGTGCAGCAGCAATGAGCACTAAAAGACAGTCCCCTTGGCTTTATTCTAAATTGAAACATATTAGGCTACCTCCATCTGTCATCTGTGTCAGAAGCGCTGATCCTCAGCGCACCACAGATTTGTTATTTCGAGTTTGTTCTCCGGCCCGGTAGAAGTACGCGCCTACAGCACGAGGCCGACAAGGCAGACACCCCATCGTGGGCGTCAAAAAGAAAGAATAAGAAAAAAATTGATAAATTTGGGAGCCCGAGGTCTGCCTTTTTGGGGGTCTGGTTGTGACAGCCGTTTGAGAGAATGCTTTTCTTGGGTTTTTAAACGGAGACACGAGCTCACGTCAAGACGAGGTTTCAACACTGAACGTGTTCAAACTTCAACGCTATTGCGAATGTATCTGAGCATGCCGTGAACTTCACGGCTAACTTCTCAGGATATACTGAGCTTCTTTGCGTGTACAGTTCTGGCCTGTTGCTGAACGTGACTGGTCGGTTTTTTTTCCAGTAACTACCGTCACCTCCCCAGCACCGCATGATAGCTTTTCTTTTCTGGACAGGCATCTCGAGCCACGTGCTGGCTGGCGGAACCGCCCTGGAGGTGTTTCGCATGGCTACCAGCTGATTCCCCAAGCGCCGTGATCAATGCCGTGATCAAGCTTAGACGTGACCAATGTTGCAACAAAATTAGCAACTGGCGTTTTGCAAGCCGATTAATGAGCTTTTGAACGCCGCACCTAACGCTAGTTGTCGTGAGCGGAGGTATAATTATTTAAGTTCGACGTAAGTCATGAGACTTCCACATATTAGGCGAAGAACCCAAGAAAATAAGAAAATATAGTTTTGTGGCATTAAAGGAACAATAATTAGCGCAGTAGAGGAAAGGCATGCTCTACATGCGCTACGTACCACTTGTGTTTCTGAGCTTTACGCCACAATAAAAAGGAACCATTTTGCTCGGTTTTACTCAGCCATTTTGTACGATTGAACAACTACGGTAAATCTGTGTTGCACTACGCAACTGTGCCTCTAATTTAAAGTCAGGGGAATACAGGGCAGGAGATAACGCACAGAGAGGTCAGGAAAAATAGGCTGATGCAAGAAGTGCAAAAAAAGAACCGAGACAGAGTAAGATCACAAATTGTGACGCGGATGGAGACGGGGAAAAGAGATGAAGGTGCACACGGAAATTGCGGAATACTAAAAAATAAGGCTTATCGCATGAAAAAAAAAACAGGTAACGCTTTTAGGAAGGGACTGGTGGAGGCCGGGCCGGGGCTGACAGTGTAGGGCTCATTTTGGAAGCAAACCTTAACGAACCTGCCTTTCCCGACCAGACGGCGTCATACGGAGCACGCTTAAAGTAGTGCGGAACTGAATCGAGGTTTGAAGTAGCCCCATCATCAAATGGCCTGTACCGCACTTTAGAGGAAATCCCAGTTAAAACGATCATGAACTGGAAAGCCAGGTTGGCGTGCAAGAAAGTAAATTTTGCTTCTAGTTGCAGTCGGAAGGATAACCTCAAGGGACTACGGGGATCTTGCACACGTGGACAACCACTCAAGGAGGTCTCCCATTTCATCTTCTCGGTAGTGGCTAGGTATTTCAGCATGTTCCCAAAAAAGGAGCTTCCGCAGGTTCAGGCACGATAACTTTCACTGAATTGAGTGGAGTGTATACAGAAAAATTGGAGTTCTCAAAAGGGAACAAGCATACTTTTGCAGTTTTTGGCGGTCGGCCTGTTATTGAAACCGTATATTGATTATAGTGCAGAAAAACTCAGACATTACATACCCCGAATGAGACGGCTTAAAATATATCTCAAGAGAAATAAAACAGAGTTGTCTGTCACGGTTTTTACTTTTTTTCTCTACTTGAATGGGACACAGCCCGTTTTAAATTGAGGCTGATAAAAAATGTGAAGATTGTGAAAACAAATTAAGGGGAATGTTACGAAGCTAGAAATAAATAAAACCGGAATTGACGCTGACGAGTCCATGAATACGTAAGCAGGCCATGATTATAGCAGACAATGGAAACGAAAGGGGGAACGAGGATGTGAAAGAGAAGGGGGGAAAGAGACGGATCATGCTCTTTACTCTTCAGTTGACAAAAACCGGGTCACGTGTTCTTGCCGAGAATGCAATTGTTAAGACTGGACCTTTCACCCGATAACGGATGCTTGTAATGTTGCTCCAAGGCAGGATGAGACCCCTATTGAGAACGGGATAATTGGAAGCAAGGGCTACAGGAACCAAGTGAGTGCGATTGTTAGCGCACCCTCTGGCCACAGCCGAAGTGCACGGGGCAACTATTGTCGAATGGGATGTGCTCATAATCCAGTTATCTGCGCCATTGATACCCACACGATTAAGATTAAGATTAAGCTAAACGGCCGGAATCGTGGGTTAAAACCATGTTTATTCATGTAATTGGAATACTGCCAGTTTCTTAAGACCAGACCAGGTGGGCATATATAAATAGAGATGGACAATAACAGTAAAAATAATTCGGTAGATAACATAACAGTGGCAAATAAACATTATTTAAGCTGATAAAAAGGAAATGTGCAGGTTTTGTTCACACAATCACGACACTGAACACAAGGTGTTCAGTGTCGACAAGAAAATGAAAGTGCGCGACTCATATTTCAAAAAAAATTTGGCGGAAAATAACTGGGAAGTGGACTTTCCTTAATGTAGCGCTTCCTTCGCAGAAAAAAATATATTTTTACATCAATCAGAAATAAAACAGGAATAAACAGTCAAGAGTCACCGCAAAAGCATATTTTGCAGCACGCTATGCAGGGATACATAAGCATGAGGTGTTGTATATTGTGCAGCGTACTGCAGCGTAACGTCAATGCGCACTGGATGAAAAACTTCCTACTGGAAATTGCAGAATGGCATATGTAGGACGACGCGCAACTGCTCCACGAAGTTTATGAAGCATAACACCGATTCGTATTTGTCCCGAACCACGGTGATGGACTGGTGTATCCTCAAATGTCATTCAGCAAAACGCTGTGACGTAAAGCTGCAATAAGTTTATGATGGACTTGCTAAAGTTGGCGCTAGAAGTTGCATTGCTATGTCCCAGCGGCTGGATCGCAATTTTTCAAATCAACATTTTTTCTCCACATATGGATAGCGGCTGTGAAGGCACAGTCAAGACAAAGCATAATACTAACGCTTCCTAAAAACAGTAAAGGCGTTCTTCCATGTATACTTGCTAATAACCTGTGTTATATTCCTCTTCTACAGCATGACTACGTAGCTTCGCTTGCCGCAACCAATACGTCCCCAAAACCGGAGTGAGATGTAAATAGGTCACGAATTATTACAGACCATTGGGCCGAATTCAAGTTGGCTTACGACTGTGACTTGTTCTAAGAATCTTCGGACAACTCGGAAAAAGTAGTTATGATCTGTATACAGAAACCTTCTCTGTATACTAAAAGGACGAAATATGAATATGACCATCATATGTGGCTTAGATGTTGGTAACTACAACATCAGCAAAGTTTGAAATATCGAAGTATACCTGTGCATATGGTCTTGGTAGTAGTTAGGTGCCGATGCAATTTACAAAAAAAAATTTAGCAATTAACAAGGAGATGAGGCTGTCAAGGGCATTGTCTTTGTTTCATACTGATAAACCCTCTATTGTATGTGGCCCCCCACCGCTACAGAGAGGGAGCACAAATTTCAAAATCGGCAACATTTTCTTGCGCTGAAGGTACTCTCAATGTTTTTTTGCACGGTGTGCTTGCGATCTTTCATGTATTTACAGCAAACAAAGCATTTAAACCATCAAAGTAATTTTCGTAGCAATAAAAAGTTATTCGTTAACAAAGTTGTCATTTTTGGTGGGATTTATAGCATTGCGGAAACTGATATGCACAGTGGTGGTACCTAAGACATATCGAGACCTCCTCGGACGCTACCGGAAAGCCAGCAATACCCGGCTCCACATTAAAAGATCGACCGAAAACAATATACCCCCTGGTGCCGCTTACAAACGAACACCCATCAACATATCACTTTACTTAAAGCGATACACCGGGGAGTCTACCAGCGTCAATGCCAATACAGTGAAAACAAACCGAACACAATGCAGCAAATGGTGCTGGACTGTCGTAACACACCCACACCAGATTCGTGGCCAGTATACCATCACCTTTACCACCCTGGCAGTCCCTGTGGTCCAACGCCACCTGGGATGTCCAGCTCTATCCCGCTATCCGTGGGAATGCCATGGTTTCTTTACCACTAGACTCCTTGTGGGTACAATGCACACCCTATCTTAAAAAGCGTCCCAAGGTTGTGCGTCATATATGCTTGATGGTATATCACTGTCACATGCTAAATGAGGTTTTGTCACCCTAAGGGTAAGAAAAGGTGGGTGAAAAATTCCAACGGTGCGTCCAAATGCGAATATCAAACGGAGCCTTTCATGTTGCACCTTACATATTTTAACCGTCCTAAATATTGTTGCAGTAGTTAAGCGGAGACTAGGTGTAAAAGCAAGTTGGCGTATACCGGTAGATTACAGCTCCGTGAACTCAAATGTACGACTCGCCGAAGCAGGAGTAGTTTATAATTGGACAGCAAGCACACACACACACACACACGCATATATTTAGGCTGGCAGAAAGGAACAGCTTTGCGTTCCCCACATGTCGAATGGCTGTTATGGTACACGAAAATGAAACATTTGGGTAAAATATACATTGAAATAAATTATCTTGCTGGTAGTTCTGATCCAGCCTCGTTTATCATGTTGAGATTCTGATGTGTGTGGTTCTTCCCGAGCATGTGCTTAGAATAATTTCCCTATAGATTATATCTACATTTAGGGACCCATTATAGCATTTTTGAAAAGAGCTGAAGCAAGTTCTAGAAATCAAGTTTTCACATTTGGGATGCCGCGCATTATAGTTTCTAACGAAGTGTGGACTGTAATGCCCGTTTTAATTACTTCTACGCTATGAAGCAATTTCTGGTGCCGCGAACACTGTGCCTAATAACGGCACCGCATTCTACTAGCCCGCTATTTTGCTCATACTTTACTGGCCCTTTAATTTTTCAAACCGCTACTTATCCAGGTGGCCGCAGTGATGTGCGTCCCCGCGTGGTGGGTATACAAGAATGCCTTGTATAGAAATCACTGCACAAATCCAGGTAAGTACGAAAGCGTATAAAACCCATTGAGCGAACAAGCCAGCGTCGTCGTCAGCGCTCGTAACAGCGAAACGGCTCTTCGACTACGCCTCTCACAGGCGTTCCATAGTGCGAGGTGTTCCACAGCACGCGCCTAAATTCGGCAGTAGAGAAGGATGGCCGTCCATGCCAGTATGCCCCAAAAGAATTAAGGAAGAAGAAGAATGTGCGAGCGAAAACTCGGTTATTTCGTTCTGTTGCGCTTCTGGCGCTGTTATGGTAAGCCTTGAGTGTGGAGTTGTAGAAAAGGTCAAAGTGTGAAGGGATAATTACTCCTTCTAGAACTGTGACAGCGGCCGGAAGCCAACAGTGCAGTAGTCTTGAGCAGTGTTGCACACGTACCTCAAAAACATGAACGAAAGCTCGTTCCTCGTTTCTTTGCAATTTTGAAACGAGTTCCCGTTACAAGTTCCTTCATTGCGAAAGGAACGCGTTCCAGTTCCACCTCGAATATTGGAACGTGTCATTACCTGAACGTTACATTTCACTTTTTAAAATTAAAATATGGTGTCGGATATCCCTGAGGCGAAATAAACTTAGAAATTTAAAACTCACACCAAACTACGTATATTATACGAATAGGAACACCGCCGGCAGCAGTTTATCTTGAGATAAAAAGACCAAAAAGAAACGCTCCTAGACGAATTTTTTCAGGGAGCACCGGACAAACTCAAGACATGTCAAACTGCGATTTTGGTGCTCGTCTATTATAAGTGCAACACATAAGGCACTTTGCACTTCGGTCTTACAAATGCGGCGTAAGGTTAGTGCGCTTCAGATGTGCAAATTGAAATTCACTCACATGCAGGAACATAATTAAATTTCTTGCATAAGAATCTGTGTCGAAAGAAACAATACATAGGCAGGCATTTAATGAATGGGTATTCAATATTGCCGTTTATTTAAAATACCTTACAAGCTGTTTCCAGGCAATTGAGTAAGGGGGTTACAAAAATGAAGCTTTGCCGATCATACATCACAAATTTGCGATTAACAAAACACAGCAGAACAAATAATGGCTACGAGGTTCGCAATACAAGTTTAAGTCGGAAGACGATACCCAAAAAAAAAAAAAAATCGCGCCAATCCACCCCGTGAATGTGGTTGGAAAGCAAAGCTGTAAACGGCACCCATAACGGTTACCAATGCGACGTTACTTAAATTCACTCACATCGCTCTACAAGTAGCAAAACCAGAGAGAAGTGAAATGCACTTAACCACACCATTTATTACTTGAAAGAGAGATTCTTGTTAAGGTTAAATCAATGCATGAAGCATGAAATTGTTTGGTTGAGTTGTATTGGTGTAGCACAAGAGTGGAAACTATTTTTATAAAATTAATGTAAGCTCCAACCAGGTGTTAGACGATCTGTCTTCTCCATCTCTGCGCCGCGGATGGAGGCGACGACATTTGCGGCAGGGGAGGAGGAGGAAGAAACACTTCTGTTCAGATTTCTGAACGGCCCAGAGTGCAGCCCTGGGGAGTGATTCCTTCTTCTGTGGGGCCCATATGCAATCCGCGCGGCCTGTGTTCTGTCCACCCGCTGAAGCTGGGTAGGTAGAGAGGGCCTGGGCATCAGCATCTCCCATTGCTCTTGTTGGGTAGTTGACAGAAAGAGAGTAGGGTGCTCAGGGCTAAAGTCGCACAGCCTGATTACGGGGTGGAGTGTTCCTACTTCTGAGCAAAATTTACATTCTGCGTCGTAGCGATTCGGATACATTAAGTGAAGACGCGTAGGCTGTGGGAAGGAGCCCGGATTGTATGAGCCGTAGGGTAGTTTGTTGTTCTCTGGAAAGGTCAGGGTGAGGCGAAGGTACGGTCTGTCTCAGAAGGCGATAATGCTGGGTGACAAGCGGGTGACTGTCCTCGTGCAGCTCCATAGCACGGGAGGTAAAAGCGCAGGCTTGTTGGGTGGGCGTATTTGTTGCCCTCCATTGAAGCGTGAGGGGGTGTCCAGATGATCTGAATGGAACCGTTTGGGGAGTGGTTTTTTAGCACGCGCAGTGCAGGTCAGGGCATTCAACCCTACTGGTAATTTCAGTAGGCTTGCTGGGAATCGATGACTACCCTCCGAACCTCTGGTTGAGCGAGAGCCAAGGTGATGGCTGCCTCTTCTGCTGCCGTCATTTCTTGGGTACTAAACGGGTACACGCAAGGAGGTTGGTTCTGGAGGTAGCCACGATGATGGAGTATTGCTGCCCTCGATGTTTGGAGGCGTCTGTGTAGATAACTGCATGATCCGCACCGAGGGTGGTGTTTAGCGCTTGAGCCCGTGCTTTTCGGTGACCCTCGTGATGTGAGGGGTTCATATTTCTAAGCACAGGGAGCCTCTTTAGTTTTAGTTGCCAAGAGTCTGGGAGTACGTCAAGCGGAGTGACATTCTGGGCTGCCCAGCCAATCTGGTGAAGCATGCGGTTACCCATCGCAGTTCTGAGTCGGGCCTTCTGGTTAGAAAGATGGCCTTCTATCAGCTCCTCCACCGTGTTGTGGAGCCCCGTGCTAAGCAGCCTCTGTGTAGACGCACTCAGGAGAAGACCAATGGCCTGCTCGCCCGCCTTTCTAATCAATATATAAAGCATCTCTATGTCTTCCTTGTCGAGAAGAAGACAGGGGGTTGACGTAAGTAACTCTCGAGAGGACAAAAGCTTCAATTTATCGAAAGGTACCGGATTCCTTTAGGCCTCGCTTCTTGGTGGCAACTCGCCTGATCATGTGTAGGATTTGATTATTGCTCTTTTTGAGGCGCTGCAAGGAGACGTCACTGTTGGTGTTAGCCTCGAGATGTAGGCCCAGGATCTTGATGCTGGGGCTTGGAGTGATGGACTGGCCATCAAGGAGTATTTGAATGTATTCCTTGGTTTGGCGTGAGGGCGGACGACAAGGAGCTGTGATTGTTTACGTGAACACTGGAGGCCACAGGCTTTAGCACATTGACGTACTAGAAGTGAGATGCCATGCATTGGTGTGAGCTTACTTTAATTTTTGTAGGGCCGCTAGCTGGGCGTGAGTGGTCGCGTGACGCTTTCACGTGGCATTCAGGGAGAACGCAGGGGGTAAACCCGTAGGGGGTAAACCCTATCGTCCTAGTCTTCGCGTGGGCTCGTAGCTAAATCGGTAAGACAACGGGCTCTCGCTTTGTTAGTCTATTAGTTCCAGGCTCGATTCCCGGCGGTGCCAGGAAATTATTTTATTTGTTCGCTGGAGTTTTCTGGTGACACCAACGGTCGCGAAAGAACCCTTGGGGGGTAGAGGTAAAAATCTTTGCTTTAAAAAAGTCAACAGCGTAGTCACATATGAAATTTACGCGCAAGAATTTCAAAGTATGCCGAACACAATCATGGTAGCAGATAAAGGAAACAACCAAAGATAGCCACATATGTGGACGCGACGCATAATCAGTTGCTGTGGTTAGAAATATGCATGAGGGAAAAGGACAGGAAATAACCCGGAGCCTAATCACGTGCGTCAAAAACGTTTACGCTATACAAGATGAAATCACTGGTTGAAACAGACCAATTGAAGCAACTCAGAACGCTTGCCGTCCATGTTTGGGCGGCTTCTCTCAGGTGTTGTCCATACGGCGCCACGAAACTATGCCCAACAATGACGAAAATCCTGTCCTTTGTCAACACAACGCCTGCAATACAAAAGGGCATGGCACTCCGTGGGCCCACTCCCGTCAGATACTCCGTACGTACTCTGTAACTTCGAGCAGTACAGCCCAGCTTTATCGATAGCCGGTGACCCTTCGAATGACCTCACAGTGAGCGCAACTCCCCCGACAGCAACGCACCCGCGATTCGCGCGCTATAATGTGGTAATTACCCGCGGCAATATAAAGATACGGCGGTTTCACAAGTGACCTGTTGTGCCGCTCGGACGTAGACAACTTTTCCCAGACGCGCATTCTGGCTTTTCAAGACGAACGATGAAAGGTGCAAAGCATTCTCGCGGCTGTGCTATTCACCCGTCCAACGCCGCGCAAGCTCGACCGTCATGAAAGCAAGCACAAGCTGCGGCGCGCTCCATGGTTACCCTTCTGCCTTTGACCTGCGAGGAAGCACGTTGCGCTGCAGGGAGCGGGCAAATTGGCCAGCTTGTAGGAAGAGAAGCACAATAGGGGCTTGTGGATTTTTGTACTCGAGCCTTGGCATCAAACACAACCAATTCCAGCAATGTAACGTTTGCAGAAGGAACGCCGTTCCTGCTGTTCCTTCAAAAAACCTAACGGGTTACCGTTACGGTTCCACCGATCCTTAATGGAACGGTGGCGTTCCTCCGTTCCTCCAAAAAGGAACTACTTCCAGGAACGCCGTTCCGTACAACACTGGTATTGAGTCGTAAGCGTTGCCGCCTGTGCCTCGCTGGAAGAACGCAGCCAAGCGAGCCAACAGACACCCAGAAAAATCCACCATCGTCGGCAACTCTCCCAATACATGGCAGCAGGAACGAGCACCCGCGGAACGCGTATGAGACAGATCGAAGCCATTGAGAGCGTAAGACGGAAGGGGATCCCGAAGCAGAGCCTCGCAAGTTGCAAGTGGGCAAAGCCCTTCCAAAATGCGGTTGGGAGCGAAGCGTTTCGGGCGTTCAAATTGACGTTACAGCTTTCCAATTCATAACCCCTAAGCTGTCCCTGTAATTTCTAACAGCGAACCTGTTTAAGCTTGGGCTTTGCCCGGTAGCATTATCAAAAAAATCACAACAAACAAATTGGTCGCCATCCCGCCCTGCGAAAGCGCTGAGAACCACTACAAATGGTGATGACGGAGGCTATGAAATGTTCCTCGTTGTCTCGGCGGGCTTGTCGATTGCGCTCGGCTAGTGTCACCAGGTAACGGTACAGAGTATCGGCACTCTTTTCTCCAATTGTTCTGTGCGGCCGCCATGACCACTGGTGAGATTGCATTACGGGACATTTGTTTACATTGCGATGGTTCATGGGCGCCGTCATTTTGTTGTTTATGCGTTTTAGTCGATCGACACTGGTAGGATTAGCTTGTGCTTCCTGCGATGCGGGTGCGCGCGGCTGGACATCGTTCCGAATGCGCAATCAAAGATAACGCGTGTAACAGCGTTTCAGCAGCAGAAGTGTGTCCAAAGATGCCGTTTTCCTGCACCTTCGGTAGGGTTGTCACAACCCGCCGTGGTGGCTCAGTGCACAAGGCGTTGTGCTGCTGAGCATGAGGACGCCGGTTGGATTCCCGGCCGCGGCGGCCGCTTTTCTGATGGAGGCGAAAAGCAAAAAACCGTCGTGTGCACGAGATTTCGGCGCACGTTAAGGATCCCCAGGTGGTCTAAGTTAATTCAGAGCCCTGCACCACGGCGCACCTCATCGCCAGCGATGCGTCGACGCGCAAAACACTGCAATCAATATTGATAACAGACAACCCTGTCGAAGTTAGCGGCAAGGCCGTAGATGCGGCAATTTCGCAACTTTGATAAACGCCAAAACAGCCGCTGCCGCCTTGCGTGCCTCAGTGGCGGTACTCTAATACCTTATCTACTGACACTCCACTCGGATTCTCTGGCGGGAAATGCTGGGTTCTGCCTAGCCTGACGCATGCGCTTGGCGTCTTGGGCAAGAACTGCTATATATAGTGACCCTAGTGTTGCTTATGCTATGTTCAGACTACCGACGCAAAAGCCATATGGCGATCAATAAACTACACAAAACGGCTAGTCACGCAGTTCGGTTGGCTTAGACGTGAAATGACGTCATTCTTTAAAGTTATACGTCAGTTCCCGCAACAGTCTGAACCCAGCCTTAGCCTTCAAAGATAATGTGCAAACATAATGTTTACCAGGAACACATTGTGGGAGGGGGAGGGTCCCATTGTTCACAGGCGCCTTATAATCCATTATGCGGTTACGATGCTTCTTTTGTGATTTCTTTATGTGAATTCTGAGCTCTATGCTACAGGCCTGATTAGCCTGACGTATGCGGTCGCCGTCTTAGGCCTCGCGCATTGGCGTTTTGCCCACGGAAATCATTTTTGCCCATGGCGATAAAACCATTCGGGGGTTGTGGTATACAGCTTTGCTGTGAAAAAACTTGGGGCAGCTTGCACTAGTGGTGCACGGCTGAAGAAACAGCGAAGCTGGCAGCCGCTCTCCCTTGGTCGGAGACCCGGCTGTTGCACCTCACATGGATTTCTGAACTTGCCGCTGAAAGTTCTCCATGACTGGCAGGCGGGGATCGTTTTGTCCGCAGTATTTCCCATCTCTCCCAAAGGGGACCGCGTCAGCACAGGCTAGAACCCGCGGCAACCGGCTTCGTGAACTCGGTGTCTGTAGCGCGAACTCGGCTCTGTGCTCCCCACTACAGGCGCGAACGCACGTGAACTGGCGAGAAGAAAAGCACGCGAGAGATCACGCCACACATGCTGAGCAGGGTGCTCTCGAATGTTTGCTGGCCGACGCCGGGCCCACCTCAAGGGACGCACGACCACGTGGGCTGGGTGTTTTTTCTGGGTATTTTTTTTTTGTGAACTCCGCATGGTGCGCAAGCCTATGCGCAAGCCTGGCAGACGCTACTAGCTCCTCACGAGGGGCACATTGACGTGCGTTCGGTATTGTTTTGGTTTTGTTTTCTGGCAACGCTGCGCCGTAGAACTAAAAGCATTTATGGAGGACTCACCTGATCACGTTCCTATGGGACTTGCAGATTCATGCCCCCCGCGCTTCAAAAGCATCGTGCGCCAATACGAAACGTCTTACAAATCCATCTCAGTGTTCCTAACGGCCTAGTTCGTTTCCTTTAGAAATAGACCCCATCTTTACTGAAATAAAAATAAACAAGAAATGCATTTATTTTATCTAGTTTTCATTAGATGGCGCTACCGGTCTTCCATTCGAGATTTTTTTTTTTTTTTTTCAGTACAGAAGTGACATATCCCTAAAATACGCAAACTAGGCCGTTGTGCACATGTTTATGTACTTTTTAGACTTTTAAGATTCGTGCACGATTGTTTTTAAGACCGTGGGTCATGAAGTAGTGAGCCCCTTAGGAATGTTAACAGGTGAGTCTCCCTTAAAGGGGCCATGCAGACAAAATACAAGTTTGTTGTATTCGAAAGATTTAGTGTTTTATAGGTCTTTAAGCGCTTCTTGGGCAGCGAACGATGCTTTATTCACAGAGAAATTAACTGTTTTAAGTAAAAGTATCAATTCTCCCGCTAAATCGGGTGTATTCCTGACGTTGACGAGGATGTATTAAGAGCAGGGCCTTGGTATAAATATAGCCTGCAGGCCAGGGCTGCTACCATCTCACAGGCGCCCATTTGATTATCTTGTTCATCGCCCGCTTTCATAGATGGCGCTGCAATTCTGATGAAGTGCCAGTGTTCGCACTTTGCGTCTGGCCGGACTTCTACACCTGCCGTATGTTTATTACGGTACATACTAATCGTTTTCTAAAGCTTAACTATGACGCGACAAACATGGTCACGTAAGCGCCCCCGTGCCGCTTGTGTCATTTGGGCAGTGTTGTGTCAGACAAGTCCAGCGCGTCCGACGGCTGTGTTAGCGGTGTCAGCCGGCAAAGTGTCGCACTAACTGCTTCGGGGTTTACGTGTTCGTTCGTAACTTAAATTGCTAACGCCACAATTCTTACTGCTATAAAGAAAGTGTGCCCTAAATTTAAGCGCCAATAGCCCGTTCAGCAAGCGAATAAGCCCTGCCTAATTTGCCTTTGTTTTGCCGGCCTCAGCCAATCGCACAGCAGGGCTTATGACAATATAGGTTGTGTTGCGGGGAACGAGATAGTAGGGCGCGCGGCCATTCCCTTTTTTTCCTAATCATGTAGCTTATTTTAGCGAAGTTCGCGTTAATTGTGGTGTCAGTATGATTCTAACATGGCAGTCTTTCGAATAAATCAAACGTGTTTTGTCTCCATGGCCCCTCAAAAAAGCTCTGCTTTTCAGAACGGCGCCTCCTGTAAACGATGCCCCACCGCTGATAAGGTTTTGTAACAGTGGAGCCGGCTTTCGCTTCTGCTCGAATGTGAGCACAAGGGGCATTTGCGTATGAGCACCCCTTACTATTAAATTTGAAAGGTGATAATAGTTCTTGGGCTACTAAAACGCAAAAAAAATGGCGCAGCTTGCGCTAGTGGGGCAAGGCTGGAGAAACAAAGGAGCTGGTGGTCGACCTAGCTTCTTCCCCCTTGGATCCGCTATCATTGTAGAGGACCGACCGGAACGGCCTAGTAAAATCCGGCCACACTTGGCCTCAACCCTCAACACTTAGCCTAGCCTAGCAACAACATCGCAGAACCTAACAACACTTAGCGACGCCTAGCAACACTTAGCAAAAACGCGAGAATCTTGGTCGAACCCCAGCTCCGCTTTTAGATGGGTGGACAGTGTATTTCATGAATACACAAAATCTTGTTTTGCTTGTTTTTGAACATTGGAGTCTTTTTTACCAGTTGGAATTCTGGATACTTCAATCCGGTGAGTGTTTTCGTCGGAAACTTCCTCTTTATCTTGCTCCCTGCACGTGGGGCCAAGGGACGTGGCTGCCTTCCCTAAGTTCCCACCCAGCTAACGCACTAACTGTGGGTAAGCTTTTTAGCGGTATCACTTACACAAAGCATCCATTTTTAGGAGGAAATATTTGTTTACGTTAAAAGTTCTCTGAGAGAAGAAATGTCGTCTAATCCTGGTAGTAGTACAGAAGAGACTTCATTTACTGAACAAAAAAATGTATGCAACTTGCACTAGTGGTGGAACGCTGGAGTCAACAGCGGAGCTTGTGCGTTCTCCCTGGTAGGCCGGTTCTTTGTTGGGCGTCCGGACTTTCTTCGGTCTTCCCGTGGCAGCAGCACGTACACACAGAGTAGAGGAGGCGAGATGTCTACCGCTTCGCCGGTCGTTCCGAGCTTTCACTGGCCTGTGGCGTCCCGGTAAAGCTTCACCTTCACACAGGTCGTCCGTGGCTCGGAGAGAGGACAGCGCAGCGCAAACATGGAACGCCACCTAGAGAAAATTTTCATGGCCGGGAAGCTGGCTGAGTGACGTAGCGCTAGTGGGCTGGCTCCGGCCGCGTGCGAGAATGCTGCAGAATCAGTGCGATTGCAGTGGTTTTCGCGGCAGCGGCCCGCTTCTCCCTTAAGGAAGTACTAGGAAAACAAAACAAGACTTATCACATAGACGAGTTTCTTTCTGAGAAGCCGCCAAAGTTTGGTTTATTTATTTGCCAGAGTTCAGTTTTTAGAGTCTAGCTCTCTTCGCGACGCACTTTTTTCTTGCGCTGTGTGCAGACGTTCTTTACAGGCTTGTAGACATTACTGATAAAAGTAATCAAGTACAATTACATTTATTTAACTGTAACAAGCAACAGATTACAATTACAGCCTCAGAAAAAGCAAACGAAAATTACTCTAGGGTAATCAATTTCTTTTGACATTACCTTTAAATTTTTTTTTTTACTTCTGCAGAACATATATATACGCATACAGCGGAAGCGGTATAAATAGCGAGGCGGCCAGTAAACCTGATCGAAAAAATTTGTACGTGCACGTAGGTACCTCAAATTTTTATGGAAGTTTATGTTAGTCGTGCGCCCAACCGTGTCAATTTCAAAGCACAGCTCCGCTTCTGCGAGCAATAAGAAAAAGACTTCTGCGACAAAAATATTGTAATGGCCAATTTTGTAATCGGTAACAAGAAAAACGTTATTCACTAACAAGGTTCATCACTCCCAAGAGGGAGAAATTGAAGCATTAGAATATTACAATAAACTATTAATTATTACAAGTATTCCATTAGTTTGCGCTGCTGAGCACGAGGTCGCGGGTTCGATTCCCGGCCGTGGCGCCCGCTTTTCTGATGGAGGCGAAAATAAAAAATGCCCGTGTGTACGAGATTTAGGCGCACGTTAAAGATCCCCGGGTGGTCAAAATTAATCCGTAGCCCTCCAATACGGCCCGCCACATCGCCTGCGTTACGTCGGCGCGTTCAACCCTATAATCAATCAAGTATTGCATTAGTTCTGACACGTTACGTGCTAGTGTGGTGGTTCTTGCGCCCAAAATTTGATGCTGCAACAAAGCACATGCTTCAAAAAAAAAAAAAAATTTACTTTTACGCGCTTGCTCGCACAGGTTCAAGTCGGGCGAGTCGTCGACGGGCAGCAGTTCTAGCGTTAACACAGTGAGGAGCTGTCGCTGAATCGATACCCTTAAAAATTCCGCTCGTTTAGAATGTTCCGGAACCACAACATACAGTTGTGGGCCACAGCGTCCACCCCTGTCAATTTGCTTAAAGAGGCTGTACTATGAATCTGTTGACGAACCCGTCCTGCTATTCTTTATGGTTTGAGCATCTTTGCAGTTTTCGCACTTCAACCGCTTTAGGGCGACGTGAACAGCTAGCCTGCCGCGTAATCGCTGGGACAAGCAAGTTATACCGCACTCGTCTGTGGTGTGTAGACTCTCAGTTCTGGCTTCATGACAACCAAGTATTTGATGTTGCGCACCTCATCGTCAGTAATGTCAGCAAAATTTTGCTGCCGTTGTTTTTGATAGCGAGCGTGGAATCAAACTGCAAGGTTCTGACGCACATAATCAAGTTATTTGCGCAACGAATCTTCTCGGCTTCTCCCTATTTACAAGCAGTCAGAATTGATTGGGCGAGCGGTTTCTGCCGAGAAGCAATTTCTAATCGTCTGCGTTTTGCTGCAGGGTTCTCTCGTAATCTTTTTTGCCCAAGTAGCTCGCATACGACGGAGAAGCTGTGCTTCACGAAGTCGCACTCCGGATATTGGCGCTCTGACTCTTCGTCATGTTACCTCGTCGACATGACTGGCTTCACTCAGAATGTCGTCCGTGTTGAAATGCCGCTCGTACGCACAATAAAGTACGTGCACAACGGTAAATAAGAATTAATTCTGCTACAGTATTTACTGCATGCAATAACAAGACGCCAATTACATCTCCTGCAATCAAGCCCGAATCTCAACGTTCAAATAGGTCCGAAAGACACGGCAAAATGTGCTAAACATTTAGTGTTCTGATCTGCATAAGTTATCCCTGGGGATGGCCCGTGTCTATCGTTGCTACGCTGCCTCATTTTTAGGAAAGGCAAAAACGTGCACTTTTGTTCCCGAATCGTTGCTTCGCTGCAGCGAGGCACATAGCATTTGAACGACTATTTCTACGGTGTGGTAATACCACGAACCGCGCCTGCGGCTTTGTTTACTTATATGTGTTTTGTTTTGAGCGTCTTGCCGCACCCGGCGGTGTTATCTATGTTCGAAGCGAAGCGCCAGTTTTTCTCGTTTTCTTTTGTATGCCGGTAAGGCTTTCTTCTTTGATAGGGATAGTGTTTCGCCCTGTAGTCATTATGCCAGTATGTTCTTCTTTTACTACTGGTGTTCTCCATCTATTTTAATGCTTCCAGAAATAATAACTCGGATAGATGAATTCTCGCAGGGCAAACGCCGCGGCATTCGATTAGATAGATTGATGGCGGGGTTTAACGCACCGACGCTACACAGGCGATGAGGTGTGCCGTAGTGGGGGGCTACGGATTAACTTTGACCACCTGTGGATCTTTCGCGTGCGCCGAAATCGCGCCATTCGATTCGCCGACACTCGTCTGTGCACATCCCGCAGTTGATTGCTCCATCGCCGCTTGGATATTCTTTGGGTTGTTAGCGAAGCACAAGTTCGCTCCAATAAACTTTTGTTCCTTGAAGAAACCTCCGTCGTCCTTGCTACGCAACAATAGCTTGTGGTGATGTATAAAGAATAAAATGCTGTTGTCATGCTCGACGCTCGATTGTTGTAACATACTGATCCGCTTTTTCCTTTTTCGTCCTCCTTCCCGCTTTTTTCTGAATTTGCTTTCATAAAAATCTTTGTACTTGAAAGTTGTAATTTCAACGATAGAGCCGTGTGCGCATCGAACTTCTCATGTTCCAGCCTTTATAATATCTATAATTTTCCAACAGTAAATCGGCACAGGATGCATACCGGACGACTGTAAAAACGCCCATGTTGTAGGGATTTTTGAATCTGGTGATAGCACCCAACGCAGTAATTACTGTCCTATTTTACTAATGTCGATTTGCGGCACGCTACTAGGCCACATTATTTATCCGACTATCATGGGCCACTTCAACCAAAATGACCTCCTGTTTGAAAACCAGCATGGTTATAGGAGCCAGCGATCACGCCAAACGCAGCGGTTCGGGCTAGTGCCCGCCCTTCACCGCTCTTTGCATTCTTCACTTTACGTTGATGCCATTATCACAGATTAAAAGAAAACGTTCGCCCGTGTGCCCAATAAGCGTCTACTGCTGAAGCTCACCAGCCTTCAATTTGACAGCCGGACGACCGAATCGATCAAAGAATTTTTAACTAAAATTTTCACTAAGTCAAACTCAACAATCTTGTATGTAAGCGCATGCCTGTAAAATTTGGTGGACCAAAAGACACTCCTATACTTCCTTTAACAATTTAACCCCAATTATTACACTGTTTGCGACACCTGTATAGAGTCAGTGCCGTTGTTTAAGTATCCCTGTATTTCTCTTAGTTTCCTCAGAACCTATATAGAATACATAACCGTTGCGCTTTTAAAAAACTACAACTTCTAAAATGACGTTTACACCTTCCAAACACTGAAACTAAACCACACGCATACATTTGTTTAATTATACCTTCATTAGAGTACACTTATATTATATGGCACCCGCACCAGGAATTAGAGGTGGGCACGGGCTCGGGCTTACCCAAAAGCCCGGGCCCGGGACGGACTCGGGCCGACATGTAAATGCTTCGTACGGGCCGGGCCGTCCTGACGGTCCGGGCTGGCCCGGCACAGTGAAGCAATACTTAGGTTTTCTATGATAACACAGAAACTACATGTTGCTGACGCGATAAAAGCACGGGTCAGGTTTCTTTTTACATTCCACGGGACTTATCGTTAGGCCCTGAGGCACATGCGGGCGTATGGCGAGCCCGTAAGTGTGAGAGATCTGCAACTGCATGTCTTGGGATGAACTGAGCAACACATGCGGCTCAGCAACACACCGCCTAGGGAAGTACAACGAATGACAATTCAGCGTGACTAGTTTCCACCTCCAAGTTCGGGCGAAAACAAATTTTCAAGATGGAACACTTTGAACTGCAAACACTGCCAGAAAAACCTGCGTCTCCATCTGTTTTCTGTAGCAGTTCCCAATTCACAGTTGCGTTTACTTCTCTGAGCCAACAAAAGCGAAGCTGTCAAAGACTTAGGTAACAATTCAACTTTACTTTTTCTCTTTGTTTCGGCGGGAAAACATCGTGGCGAGCGTAGCTGGTGGTAGGAGGTGGCCTGTGCCATCGGGCGTCGTGGCCGGCAGACGTAGACGAAAAGAAAAGCGCAACAGGGGAGTAGGGTGGTTTAAATGCGCCAACAGCCGCCTAAACAGTAACACTTAATATGATTGAAACTTTATAGATAAGCGATATGAGTCGGTATAGAACGTAGTGAAGCGGCAACGATAAAATCTGCATAAATGCACGCGTGTACTTTGCGTGTCGATAAAAAAAGGGACCGAATCCGACAGCCCTATATACTCTTGAGCAAAGGAAACGTATACGGACGAAACAACAAAGCGAGTACACACCCTGTTTAAATAAACACGAACCGGCTGGTCCCCTGGCATACAAGTTCCATTTCTGGATAGCAATCGCAAAAATCACGTTCAATTGCCCAAGGTGCCTTTCTGTTTTAATTGCTTGTTTTAACTTATTTCATTATGAAATTCTACACAAAATGCCGGGTGGTTTTGTTCCCGTTAGGTGAGCTCTAGCTCATTTTTTATTTTACTATTGAGTCTTTCGGGCCATTTCTGTTTGGGCTACTTTTCTTGAATATTTTTCAATATTAAAATTTGTCCGTGTTTGGCGGGTTTTTTATTCATCTGTTTTTTTTTTAGGTTGGGCGGTTCGGTCACCTTTATGTCGGTTACAATTCTTTCCTATGTAGCTGAGCGAAGGACAGCTGCGGTAGGGATATGTGCATGATTGTTATGTTTAATTGGGGTTGTTTTGCCCGTTTAATGTTCGTTTTGCCTGTTATCATTTTCCTTACGATGCGTTCTACCGCCTTTAGGTAGTTTTCGCTTCCAAACGTGCCCCAATCATGCGCGGTCCCCTATGGTATTTGGGTTGAAAACACGCAGCCGGGCCGGGCCGGACCTGGGCCATAAGGTTAAGGTCTCGGGCCGGGCCGTGCCGGCCCGTCGGCCTTCTTCGTCAGGTCGGGCCGGGCCTACTGCGATAAGCACCGGTCCCGGGATGGGCTCGGGCCCAAATTTTCGGCCCATGCACAGCTCTACCAGGAATATCTAACAGCTTTCCTGGAGTCAGTACAGAAGAAAGAGGGACGGTGTATTCTTTCGTTTTATTCCCGTTATAACAGTGTTTCGGCAATAAAAGCATCCCTCAAACTTCCGCCTCTCGCGATGGGTAGGAAATACTGTCGTTATCGTTTTTTCCATGCTTTGTATCACAGTTGTTCATTCCCCTAATGCAGTCATGTTCACCCCTCTACTTATGTCTCAGCACGCATTGATCATGCTCATAAAATCAAGATCCTTGTCGCTATAACTAATAAATACAATAATTCCCAATTAACGCTTAGTATTGCCGAGTGAAAGATGTTGCCCGAAGGTGCGGCAAACCTAACCGAGCTGTCGTTGTTCAAGAGTGCTTTGTTAGCGCTTTTAAACGTGGAAATAAGCTTTAGTATTGTATCCATGTTCTTTTGTACTTGTTTCGTTTTTTACAACCTTGATGTATGTACTGGCTTTTCACCTCGCAGTCACTTGACGCTTGTAACTTGTATGCAATTCCTTGTTTGACGTGCAATCCCCCATTTCCCTATGTAATCTCGGTTTGGCCCTTAGCGTATCTCAATAAATAAATAAAATTCAACGAGAACTAGGTGCTAGGAATGGTAGTAAGGACACGTGTAACACGTATTCGCAGCTTAATGGTGGTGAGTGATACGAGAGAGTGCGTGTCATGTAAAAGTACTCTTATGGTTCCGTGCTCTGCTCCGAGATGGAATTGGTTCTGGTGCGTTATCAGCGACGCGCAACTGCGAGGCGATCTAGTACATACTTCGGCGGCTTGTATGTCGATCTTCTTCTAAAGGATTCGTGAGAATGACAAGAGTTCGGAACCTGGAGAAAAAAATAGACTTCGGCAGTTAACACCGATGAAAAAATCGGAGGGCACCATTTCCGTGACAGAAATAATTCTCTGGAATGAAACTAGGACAAGTAAGCTTAGTTCCGATATTATAAATCGAGTAACAGCCTTTCACCGGGAATGAATCGGGTGTAGCAAATATAATATTTGAGCTACTGAATCACAGTAGTTAACGACCTTTACAAATAATACACTCTGCAAGAAGAAACTTTCACTGTGTCATAAATAAAACTGTACTAAGCGATGATAAATACACAGGAACGTAGGCATATTATGCTGCCATGTTCTAAAGTGTGCCCCCTGTAGCGGCGTATACGCCTGGAGGCTCTTCGGCGAGAAATGCAAATCATCTCGGAACGCCCATCGCGTTTCCCAGGAAACGTGTTTCAATGCAGTGGCGAAGACTTTAATGCGGCGTCCTACTGACCTTTTTCTGTGGCTTATCGGGCTATTATTCGTACTTTTTTCGGCTAGCCCTTATGCATGGCCTCTGGGCTTCATATACATTCCACGCACGTGCCAAGCCACGCGCATTAGACAAATGGGAACGTAGGGTGCAGGTGCGCCTTTCGACCTCGCCGGCACGTAGTACACGCCACAAAAAAAAAAAAAAAAAAAAAGCTGTTGGCTCTTCTGCCAAAACCGCCACTGCCATCAGAAGGCCTTCAGAGTATACTCTCATGTGCTATGCGGCAATGCCAATACGGCACATTACGTGCCAGTGGATGTCGAGCGCCAGCAAGCGTATTCATTTTGGACATTTCCAACAATCTCAACGTTACTTTTGCTTGGTTGCCTAAGAATATTGTATTTTCACATTTTTATTGCCATTTGGCGGGAATTTCAATATTCATGACCACTCACTGCGGTGGAAAACATGAACTACCACACTTCTTTTCAGTGGCCTCCTCAGTGAAATCAAATCAGGAGAGAAGGCATAGAAATATTTTTGGTACAGTCCACCGCAGGACTCTGCAGATTAGTGTGCGTAATTGAGGAACTACTTAAAGCTATTTCGGCGAAAATGTGGCATTGCTTATTTCTGGGGAAATTTTTCAGAAAGAGTTTGAAATCGCTTTGACTGCACGTTTATGTGTAACGTGTATGGTACTAAAAGTTACATCAAACATCGCCCCCACGAAGACATCTAATCAATACCAAGCAACATATGTTCTTGACTACGGGAGTATAGCCCAGAGGGAGGGTGCATTATCACTAATACTCCAGCGAATACGTACATGAGGTATAAAAATGTGTGCCAATTTCAGCTGCCTTCAAGCTCTATTCATAGTATTTAGAAAGGGACCAGGAGGTAGCAAACTTCATACATACCGCACTGAATGATGATTAGTCACCGTGCTTAAATGAAAGGAATAGTCAAAATATTTACTCGAGCTGTGGTGTTTCAATTGAATGTCAGAGACACCTCAATGTAGACGTTGTTGTACCCTTAGAGGAGGAGGCGCTATTATAATAGGAACTGCAGTTTTAAAGCAAAGCTTTCTACCTCTACCCCCCAAGGGTTCTTTCGCGACCGTTGGTGTCACCAGAAAACTCCCGGAAAGAAATAAAAGAATTTACTGCACCGCCAGGGATCGAACCTGGAACTAACAGAGTAACAAACCAAGAGCCCGTAGTCTTACCGATTTAGCTACGAGCCCACGCGGAGGCGGGGAAGACAAGTGATGCACTGACCAAGCACATCTACGGCTTTAATCCCTGCATTCTCGCTAAATGCTACGCGATAGCGATTAAACGAATCACACACCAACCCATGGCGTCTCACTTCTATTACGACGCCAATGGGCCTGTGGCTTCCAGTGTTCGAGTAAAAAAATATCAGTTCCTTGTTCGCCCTCACGCCAGACGATACCTCAACAAACACATTCAGATACTCCTTGATGGCCAGGCCATCACTCCATGCCCCAGCATCAAAATCCTGGTCCTACATCTTCAGGACAACACCAAGAGTAACATATCCTTGCAGTGCGTCAAACACAACATTAATAAATCATACACATGATCCGGCGAGTTACCACCAAGAAGCGAGGCCTCAAGGAATACGATACCTTTCGATTAGCTTTCGTCTTCTCCAGAATCACTTACGTCAACCCCCTGTCTTCTTCTCGGCGAGGAGGACATAAAGATGCTTTATATAATGATTAGAATGGCGGTTGAGCAAGCCATTTGTCTTCCCATGAGGGCGCCCAGAGAGGCTGCTTAGCACGGGGCTCTAAAAAGCTGAGAGGTGGTCCTCTTTCTATCCAGAAGCTCCGAATGAGCAGAACTGCGGCGGGTTGCCGAATCTTTCACCAGATTGGCTGGGCAGCACAAAATATCACTCCGCTTGATGTACTCCTGGGCTTTTGGCGACAAGAAAAAAATATGCTCCCTTTGCTTAGAAATATGAACCCCTCAGACGACGAGGGTCACCGACAAGCACGGGCTCAAGCGCTCAACACCACCCGCGGTGGGGATCATGCAGTTGTCTACACAGACGCCTCCAAACATAGAGTGCAGCAGTACGTCATCATCGTGTCTACCTCCAGAACCAACCTCCTTGCTGTACCTCACTCAAGACCGAAGACATGATGGCAGCAGAAGAGGCAGCCATCGCCTTGGCTCTCAACCAGGGGTTTGTAAAGTAGTCACAAATTCCCAACAAGCCTAACGGAACTACCTGTCGGGTTTGGTGTCCCCACTTGCACTGCGTGTGCTAAAAAACCACTCCCCAAATGGTTCCATTCAGCTCATCTGGACACCTGCTCACGCTTCCATGAAGGCCATCGAATACGCCCACCAAGCCTGCACTTTCACCCCCAGTGCTATGGAGCTGCACGAGGGCAGTCACCCGCTTGTCTCATTCAGGGACATAAACCAGAATTATCGCTATCTCAGGCAGACTCTACCTTTGGCTTACCCTGACCTTTCCAGAGAAGAACAAACTACCCTACGGCTCATATAATCCGGCTCCTTCCCACACCGGACGCGTGTTCACTTAATGCATCCGAATCGCTAAGACGCTGCATGTAAATTTTGCTCATAAGTAGGAACCCTCTGCCACATAATCGGGGTGTGCAACTTTAGCCCTGAGCACCTCCTCTCCTTCTGTCAACTACCTAACAAGAGCAATGGGCGATGCTGCTATCCAGCCCCTCTCTACCTACCCAGCTTCAACTGGTGGACAGGGCACAGGCGGCGCGGACTGAATATGGGCTACAGTGAAGAAGGAACCACTCCCCTGGACCGCACTTTGGCCGTTCAGAAGTCCTAATAGAAGTGTTTCCTCCTCCTGCTCCTCCTCCTCCTCCTCCACCGTCTATGCAACCGATCTCATCGCCTCCGTCCGCTACGGCAAAGACGGAGAAGTGAGATCGTTTGACACCGGGTTTGAGCTTTTATTTTATAAAAAAAAGTTTCCACTGATGTGCTGCACCAATACAACTCAACCAACCACCGTTCATTACTCATGCAATAATTTAACCTGAGCAAGAATATCTCTTTGGAGTAATACAGGGTGTGGTTAAGTACATTTCACTTCTCTCTGGTTTCACGATTTGTAGAGCGACGTGAGTGAATTTATGTGATGTCGCATGGGTAATCGTTGTGGGTGCCGTTTACAGCTTTGCTTTCCAACCACATTCACCGAGTGGATTGGCGCCAATTTTTTTCTTTTTGTGAAGTCTAGCGGGCGCCCGGCGGCTCGCTCCAGAGAAGCGTGAGTAGGCTACCAATGAGGGTACACCGATGAGCACGTTAAACAGGCCACGCTCTCGGTCATATTTGACGGGATCTTCAAAGCCTGCAATGCGGTTGCTTGAAAAACTGAGGGCAAGAGATTTGACGTGCGAGAATGCAACTCTAATGATGGCATGAAAAATGTGCAAACTGAGACAGAGACATCCTGACGTGCCGAACGGAATGATACTTTTGCATGCTTCTACAAATAACAACTGCCTTTTTAGGGATGTTTTTGATACAGTGCACGCAGATGTGTTCGTTCCATTAGCGTACGCTTCACAAAATCACCAACATTAGAAGCAAGCCTTCTGAGTTCACAAAATGTTTCCCGCCTTTTGTGTTAGAAGCCGGCGAGAGAAAAATAGCGCACGGAAGCAAAGTTCGCAGATCGTTACTATTCGACAGATAGGACTTTAGGTATTTTGAAAAGAATTCCTGTTATCTTCACGTTGCAGCACACTGAGCGGCAACCTATGCAGCGAGAGGAATTCAGCTGACAACAACAAAACAAAAACACTGGATCATCATCCGGTGTCGCTACACTTGGCGACTAAGGCAAAGGAAGGGTGCATCGTCAACAAGTTGGCCGTAAGCCGAGTTAAAATAATTTTAACTCTGCTGTATTTTCCTTGTCAAACCATAGGCTATATGTAACGAGGCAGGCTTACTAAAATGATCAAACCCAATTACTTAGACTAAATTACGCCTATTTGCCTCTGACACTTTAGCTGTCCCCTGGATCTACCTTTTCGCCGCAGTTCCCACTGCGGAACGTGTGCGTTCTCTCTACTGAAAGAAGAGGGCGCTAAGGTCCTTCTTTATTCGTACTGTAACTCTTATACAAATACAGGGCGTATCCTACTGCAGGCTCCTGCTAAGCACCTGCGGACGCAAGTCTAGTTAACCACACAGTTTAGCGTTTCGAAATCCAGCCAATGCTTTTTTGTTACCGAGGTTTTTTTTAACCGCAACTGCAGGGTTTTTCGCTGCTGTGAGACCCCCTGTGACGATTTGAGGTGGTTATTTATAGGGACTATATGCAGAGCCTTTTTTTCTTCGCCGCACAGCGAGGCAAGCACATTAGAGGGTCTGTGAAACACTTCCGATAAACGCTTTCACTCTTTTCTTCGTGTCTGGAAGAACTGTGAACCCATAGTTATCACCAACACGGAGCGGTACTGAGTGATTTGCTCGCCGCTCCAGATGCGCCTTTCGTTTCTGCTTTGCTTTTGTGGATATCTTTTTTTTAATGTGGCTACCGAATGTGTTTATTGCTGCAACTGAAAGGAAACCGGCAAATAGCCGCTACACGCTGTAATGACGTAACTCCAGCGGTCAAAAAACGACAAAACCGGGAAAGAGAGACAAATCTTTTGAGCAAGTTATCCGATGGGCATAGAGTCGTATTTTCTGGCTGAGGTATTTTGCGACCCACCAATCTCTAGCCTTGGATGTGTTGGTTGACAACGTTCTGCAAGCATTTAATATTTCGAAAAGTTGAAAAGTGTGGCAGGGTCCCTTTAAATGACTTCGCAAAAGCTGACTGGCGAGCACAAGACGAATGAAAAAGCTAATAACTGCAAATTCACCAAGATTGAGCTTCCCTGAGCTTGTCACGGTCATCCCTGCGTGAACAGGCTCTCGTAGAGACAAGTCGGCCACTTGCTGGGGGAAGCGGTTTCTGGCTAGGTGTCTTCCGCTGGTCGCACACATCTGTCCCGCTTGCCTGCAGTGGCCGGTAAATTAAAGCCGTTCCTAGAATGGAGCAAGCATTTGCTTTTGCAAAAATTAAGCAGTTCTTTTGCACGATGGGTTCAGAGGCTAACCTTGAAGTCCGTTTGATGTAACCCTCAGGCATTACTGGCGAGTATTATTACGCCCGCCACAGGATTTGACCTCACTGCTTTTTTCATGCGGTTCAGTTTCCAACCCTGTTCCCCAATATTCCTTAATCTTCCTCGTTTCTGCCCGTTTAGAAATTGCCCCAAAACTTCCGTTTTTTTTTCTGAATGCATTTCTTCCGTTTAAACATGCACCTGCCAACAAATCAGACTTTCTGTGAAGTCCTGTCCCTGACACTCCTTTCTTCTCGAAACTGGAACGGAACAATCAGAACTCCGACAATAGCATAACAAGGAGCTCATGGTTTCTGTGCCGCAGGGCTTTCACGGCAGTTGCTTCGTTGCATGTCGTTTCTTAAGGCTAGAAAGGCGGTAAAGATTCAGGAAGCAGAAAAAAAAACATGTCGTTAATTTGGGCCAGGCCTTTGATTGTGATGTATTTAAGAGAAACGTAAAAAAATCCAGGAGTACCACACAACAACAAAGTAGGAGAAAAAAACTGAATGCCTTGTTCAGTTCCTTTTTTTAGTTAGTTTCCATGCTCGGAGATAGGGAGAAGCTGTTCTGTAATTTGAATGAGATTAGTACGTGTGCTCCTCCATCCTGGATTAGCAGCGGGATAGTAACGCGGCGCCTGAAAAGAGCGCTTACATAATACAATGCATATATTCTTAAATCCGCTCATGTGGGCCCATTGCGATTTAATAGCATGTTGGAAGTGGGAAATACTTGCGTGAGTAGCAAAAGGAGCGGGTAATTCACGTCTGTCATGCAATTTCTTTGCGTTCATGTTTTCTTGTTAGTTTTGTACGCACGCTGAAGATTACTGGAATTACCTGTGATTCAAACGAATTGATCGGTATTGGTAGTTTTATTATATTTATTTCATTTTATTTTTATTACTGTTCACTCTTCGTTGTGACGCAGCTGTCGAGCAGAAAGTGGCTGCGTCCTCTTTATGGGATTATAACAGCTGTCTTGTCGCTCCTTTTTCGTTATCAGAAACTTATAAAGCAGAAATAACGAAATACAATAATGATATTACGCCAGTATGTGCTCTCATTTCTTTAGCAACCTTCGAAAAAATCTGGTCGTTTTAACGCGATAGTACGATAGTGCTAGATAGGCATATTTTATAATTTTGGGATTGCTGCTAGCCGTCCGCTATCAGCCGTGCCCATTAAGCGTCCGCGCATATACGTCATCACAGCCAACCGGAAGATAGACTGAGGCAGGCAGATGGAAACAAAGCCTCGCCTGAATCTAAAATACGCGCAGAAAGAAGGACCATGATTATACCGCCGAGGCGAAAAAAAATTGGCGCCAATCCACTCGGTGAATGTGGTTGGAAAGCAAAGCTGTAAACGGCACCCACAACGATTACCCATGCGACATCACATAAATTCACTCACGTCGCTCTACAAATCGTGAAACCAGAGAGAAGTGAAATGTACTTAACCACACCCTGTATTACTCCAAAGAGATATTCTTGCTCAGGTTAAATTATTGCATGAGTAATGAACGGTGGTTGGTTGAGTTGTATTGGTGCAGCACATCAGTGGAAACTTTTTTTTATAAAATAAAAGCTCAAACCCGGTGTCAAACGATCTCACTTCTCCGTCTTTGCCGTAGCGGACGGAGGCGATGAGATCGGTTGCATAGACGGTGGAGGAGGAGGAGGAGGAGCAGGAGGAGGAAACACTTCTATTAGGACTTCTGAACGGCCAAAGTGCGGTCCAGGGGAGTGGTTCCTTCTTCACTGTAGCCCATATTCAGTCCGCGCCGCCTGTGCCCTGTCCACCAGTTGAAGCTGGGTAGGTAGAGAGGGGCTGGATAGCAGCATCGCCCATCGCTCTTGTTAGGTAGTTGACAGAAGGAGAGGAGGTGCTCAGGGCTAAAGTTGCACACCCCGATTATGTGGCAGAGGGTTCCTACTTATGAGCAAAATTTACATGCAGCGTCTTAGCGATTCGGATGCATTAAGTGAACACGCGTCCGGTGTGGGAAGGAGCCGGATTATATGAGCCGTAGGGTAGTTTGTTCTTCTCTGGAAAGGTCAGGGTAAGCCAAAGGTAGAGTCTGCCTGAGATAGCGATAATTCTGGTTTATGTCCCTGAATGAGACAAGCGGGTGACTGCCCTCGTGCAGCTCCATAGCACTGGGGGTGAAAGTGCAGGCTTGGTGGGCGTATTCGATGGCCTTCATGGAAGCGTGAGCAGGTGTCCAGATGAGCTGAATGGAACCATTTGGGGAGTGGTTTTTTAGCACACGCAGTGCAAGTGGGGACACCAAACCCGACAGGTAGTTCCGTTAGGCTTGTTGGGAATTTGTGACTACTTTACAAACCCCTGGTTGAGAGCCAAGGCGATGGCTGCCTCTTCTGCTGCCATCATGTCTTCGGTCTTGAGTGAGGTACAGCAAGGAGGTTGGTTCTGGAGGTAGACACGATGATGACGTACTGCTGCACTCTATGTTTGGAGGCGTCTGTGTAGACAACTGCATGATCCCCACCGCGGGTGGTGTTGAGCGCTTGAGCCCGTGCTTGTCGGTGACCCTCGTCGTCTGAGGGGTTCATATTTCTAAGCAAAGGGAGCATATTTTTTTCTTGTCGCCAAAAGCCCAGGAGTACATCAAGCGGAGTGATATTTTGTGCTGCCCAGCCAATCTGGTGAAAGATTCGGCAACCCGCCGCAGTTCTGCTCATTCGGAGCTTCTGGATAGAAAGAGGACCACCTCTCAGCTTTTTAGAGCCCCGTGCTAAGCAGCCTCTCTGGGCGCCCTCATGGGAAGACAAATGGCTTGCTCAACCGCCATTCTAATCATTATATAAAGCATCTTTATGTCCTCCTCGCCGAGAAGAAGACAGGGGGTTGACGTAAGTGATTCTGGAGAAGACGAAAGCTAATCGAAAGGTATCGTATTCCTTGAGGCCTCGCTTCTTGGTGGTAACTCGCCGGATCATGTGTATGATTTATTAATGTTGTGTTTGACGCACTGCAAGGATATGTTACTCTTGGTGTTGTCCTGAAGATGTAGGACCAGGATTTTGATGCTGGGGCATGGAGTGATGGCCTGGCCATCAAAGAGTATCTGAATGTGTTTGTTGAGGTATCGTCTGGCGTGAGGGCGAACAAGGAACTGATATTTTTTTACTCGAACACTGGAAGCCACAGGCCCATTGGCGTCGTAATAGAAGTGAGACGCCATGGGTTGGTGTGTGATTCGTTTAATCGCTATCGCGTAGCATTTAGCGAGAATGCAGGGATTAAAGCCGTAGATGTGCTTGGTCAGTGCATCACTTGTCTTCCCCGCCTCCGCGTGGGCTCGTAGCTAAATCGGTAAGACTACGGGCTCTTGGTTTGTTACTCTGTTAGTTCCAGGTTCGATCCCTGGCGGTGCAGTAAATTCTTTTATTTCTTTCCGGGAGTTTTCTGGTGACACCAACGGTCGCGAAAGAACCCTTGGGGGGTAGAGGTAGAAAGCTTTGCTTTAATAAAAGATGCGTGCAGTCAGCATGAGCCGCGCCTGCGCAGTGAAGTTCGTTCTACGCTCTGCCGGCAGTAGAAAGCTCGGCAGACAGTCGCCAGCAGTGTCCACAACTGATTCCATTCCACCGAAGTGCCTCTCCCATCAGAACCGATGCCGGCAGCAACACTGTGTCACCCAACTACAAAAGGGGAGAGAAAATACCACCGCTCTCTCAAGAACCAATGAAAGCCTAGATTATGAGTAGAAAAGAACGGACATTTCATCTAGTAAGAAATAAATTTATTGACTGATTATCAGGTTTAACGCGCCAACACTGCACAGACGATGAGGCGCGCCGTATTGGAGGGATCCGGATTAATTTTGACCACCTTGGGATCTTTAACGTTCGTGGATGTCTTGAATACACGGGCGTTTTCACTTTTCGCATCCATCAGAAATGCGGCCGCCGCAGCCGAGAATTGAACCCGCGTCCTTGGACTCAGCAGCGCAACGCCTAGCCATTGAGCCACCACGGTTGGTAGTAAGAAATAAAGCCCAGTATATAGCGCTTAATCACACTAGTTTGCAGACTGATTCGCGAATTTTCCGCGGCTCCGTCCCCTCCGCAAAGTGTGTGGGCAAACTATTTATGGCGCCACGCTGCCAGTCTAAATAAACACACACAAAAAAATGTACGGGTGTCATCCCAGACAGCCCTCATGTAAGGATCCTCGCCAAGGCCTTACTGAGAAGAGGCAAATCCGTTCTCGCGATCGTTAAAACCCAGAACATCTTAAATAATTTGGCCCCACTGTAAAACTCTTAACCAGGGGAATAGCAGGAATGAGAGAAGACACGATACGACTTATGAAGGTGCTTATTATTTGCCAGATGTCGTACAGCCCGTTGTACCAGACACTTAACCGCACCGATGAAAACCAAATAAACATCGGCAGCAGCACAGCATAGAAGGCAGCCCTCGTGACCATTGTAATGAATGCCCTATATGGCAGATGGCAAGTGGTTGCACTTTCACTGCGCCAATATTCTTCCCGAAGTTTAACTGATACACGACAGGCTGCGAGTGGTGTGGGCACGGTGGCAACGGTGCAACACTTGAGGCCAAATCGCTCCAGCATGAATGTAAATATCGAGACCCCGTTGGGTCTGCTGGTATCCACATTGAAATCTGCGGCGATGACGCCGGAGGTATTGTCGGCAGCCTTAATCTTCCCGAAGACATCCACAATATAAGTTTCGATCTCTTTCTTGCGCGTAGGAGGACACATGTACAAAGTCTCGATCACCGCGCCGTTGTTCAACTTCACGGCACACGCGTCAGCACACACGGACACGACCGCTTCATCTATGGCAGGTATCGAGTAAACTTCCACGCCACCGCCGAACCCGCCCGCAGTGGTGGCTCAGCGGCTAAGGCGTTGTGCTGCTGTGCCCAAGGACGCGGGTTCGATCTCGGCCGTGGTGGCTGCTTTTCTGATGCAGGCGAAAAGAGAAAATGCCCGTGTGTTCGACATTTCGGCGCACGTTAAAGATCCCCAGGTGGTGGAAATTAATCCGGAGCCCTCGTCTACAATCATGGACAAATGAAATGCAAACAAAAAAATATGAACCAAAACACACAAAATTTAAAAGTACTGTTCGGGGAGGTCCAATAATGGCACGCTGTTGGTATATTTGGAAAGCCACATTTCCCAACTTTGTTATTGCAATTACGCTACTCGTCATTTGGCTTGGATGAGACAAAATCGCGCTATTTGGTGTCCTGGTTCATATTTTCGTGTTCGTGCTTGATTTGTCCATTACTCTACAAACGATTGATATTCCTGCGCCTGCTCACGGCAACGAACACATGTTTATGAGGGTTCTTCCGATCGTATTCGTATAGTACAGCGGAGGAATATGTACCACGCTCAGGCTTGTGTAGGCTGACCGCGCTAGTCTGCACTTCCGCAGGCTGTTTGCGCCGACACACAACCCCGCTCTTGCGGCCAACGTGCGCATTTCAGTGGGTACCCAATCGGGCATAATCCTTCGTCTGCGCCCGTATACATCAATGAGCATCTCTGCCCGGCGCTGAAGAAGCTCCTCGGCATGACGGTTGCAAAGAAACGGAAGGCTGGATGACGGTTCGTATAAACGAGGGAAGGAAAAATCTTCGCAAGGAAGACCGAGACTACTAGAACCCTTCCACTTTCTTCTCCCAACGACCTAGCTAAGATGGTTGAAAGACTGAAAGCTATTAACGACCAGTTAACCTTTAAAAGAAAAACACTATGGCTGAAAGTTGTCCCTTTGTAGCTGATTTTGTAACTCTTTCGCGAGCGTGCAGAAGGTGCGCTTATTTCATTCATATGAATGCGCAGTCGGCAAGAAATAAGGAAGTCGAAATTCACGCAATCATAACTAACCTTGAACTTGAATTCGATATGATAATGATAATGCTGACATGGTATCGCCACAAATCTGAAGTTATCAAGCTTCCAAAATACACTTCGTATTATGTGAATTGTAAGCTAAAAAATAGCGGCGGTGTCAAGATAATGGCAAAAAACAATAAAGCCTATGCGGTCGTTGATAATTTCTCTAAATCAACCACTGACTATGAAATCCTAACTGTGCAAAATGGGAGTGACGCAAATTCTGTGATGCATCGACCACAAACCTGTAGTATTTCTTCTTTTCTGGCATTTCGCAATTCTGGCATTCTCCAATTCTTCATTTCTGGCATGTCTGGCATTTCGCTTCTCCCACAATATTGTCATGAAGCCAATTAAAACGCCGTTGGCTTGGACGAAAAACAAGTTTATTTGAGAGAACGTGTGCTCCCCTAACAACTCAAAGAATACACAGGCGGCGAAGCAGTAGTCAACAAAGTGACGTGCGCAGGCGAGGGTCGGTAAATCGAATGCCGCGGCGTCTGGTCGCCGGGCACTCATCTTTCGCCGCAAATGTTTCTTGAACCATCGAATTACATCCAGAACACTGTAGATCAAATAAGATTGTTCTGTGCTGTTGACGCTAGTTCGAAACGCTCTCCCTATAAAAAGAGATAAAACGTGCGGCTTAAAAATAAAGAAGGGAACATGCCCTTTACTTGGCCCACAGATAACACAGACCGATACAGCCGGGCGGTAAAACCAAACAAGAAGAGAGCGTTGTGGGTCAGGGAACAAACGCGTGTTAAGGATATATTAGTAGAAATGAAGAAGAAGAAATGGACGTGGGCAGGGCATGTAATGCGAAGCCAAGATAGCCGTTGGTCATTAAGGGTAACAGAGTGGATCTCTAGTGAAGGCAAGCGTGGCAGGGGGCGGCAGAACGTTGGATGGGCAGATGAGAACAAGTTGGGGGGGGGGGGGGGGGCAAATTGGTCGCAGTTAGCACAGGCCCGGGATAATTGGAGATGAAAGGGAGAGCCCTTTGCCCTGTAGCGGGCCTAGATAGATTATTGGTGGTGGTGATGATGATGATGATGATGATGATGATGACCCTCGAGAAGTATTCCTCCGCACCATTTCGTTTAGTACAGTGGACCACTTTGCTAGTAAACTGCATAACGTTTACTGGACGCCGGCCCTTTAATGTGCAGATGCGAATTAAGCTTAGAACAAATTTATGCACGCTTTTCTGAACATCCATTGTTTATTGACTGCGGGTTTTAACGCGCCGGCGCAACGAAGGTGATGATGCGCGTCGTAGTGGAGGGCTCCAGATTAATTTTGACCACCTCGGGATATTTAACATGCGCCGAAATCTCGTACATACGGGCGGGTTTGCTTTTCGCCTCCATCAGAAAAGCGGCCGCCGCCGCTTGGAATCGAACCCGCGACCTCGTGTTCAGCAGCGCCATGCCTTAGCCACTGAGCCACCGCGGCGGGTAACATCAATGAACAATGATTTCCGGTGAAGTTAAGAAGAAGCGCCAAAAAGACAAAGAAACTGTGGATCACTGAAGAACAAATCATTGCAATACGAAAAAAAAAATTATACAATAAATTTATTACGACCGAAGACCCGAAAGATTTATACGCATTCAAGCGTTATCACAATAGAACAAATAGTTTTAAGTGAAACGGGAATATCTAAATAACCTATTTCATGGCGACGTAATGAAAAGACCCGACCTTCTGTGGAAAAAGATGAACTTTGTTCTTTCGTTAAAATCGCAGAACGCACCGATGGCATCGATTACTTTTAACGGTGCCATGCTGATTGGAAAAGATTTGGCAGACGATTTTAATGACTGTTTTGGTAATCTGGTTAGTAGTAGCTATGACCCGCCATGCACAGAGTATTTACACGCAGCGTTTCCTGGCAGTGCTTTTCTTAGGCGTACCACAGCGCAAGAGATTGTATCGGCCATTCTGCCGATAAAAACAGCGCCTCCGAAGACATTGACGGCCTCAAACTTTTCGAATTATCGACCTTTATCGATACCCCAGTATTCTGGAAATGTGTAGAAAAACTGATACATGAACCCATGCCTAACTTTTTAAACAAACACCTACTTATCACGCCCTGCCAGTTCGGCTTCA
The DNA here is from genome assembly GCF_048455015.1 of Haemaphysalis longicornis. NCBI lineage: Eukaryota > Metazoa > Arthropoda > Arachnida > Ixodida > Ixodidae > Haemaphysalis > Haemaphysalis longicornis. The sequence goes on from NW_027526203.1 coordinate 180,452,377, forward strand.
GGAAGGGGTGCTCTACAGAAACGGCTCTACTTTCCCATAAAGAACACGTATTACCATCTTTTGAACACCAGTTGTATACGTTGGGGGCTTTGTCGATTATTCCAAGGCTTTGACTGCATTAATCATATGACCTTATTTACAAAATTTGAGCGGTATGGCTTCGGAAGAACCTTACTGGCTCTCCTTAAATCTTATTGACAATTTCGTCGTCAAAAAGTAAATATTACAAAAATTCACATCTAAAATGAAGTCTATAAACGCTGGAATATCACACGGCAGTATCCTCGGGCCATTGTTATTCATTCAGTACATTAACAACGTCGTAGCTATTGATAATGACACCAAGTTCATAATTTACGCAGATGACACCAGCATTTCTTTGACTGACAAAAAAATTCAAAAATTAATAAACAAACCCAACCACTTGCTAAATGAACTTAATACCTGGAGCGCGGTAAACTCTCTTACAATAAACACTGCTAAAGCGAAGGCAGTTTTCTTTCAACCGCGACAGAAAGGGTTTCGGGATGAAGTTGATCTAAAACTCATTACGAAAGCTATAGAAGCTGTGGCTGTCATTGAAAGCCTCGGCGTACTCTTCCAAGAACACATGTAATGAAACAATCACGTATAAGCTGTCCTAAATAAGCTTGCCAGAATAGTCGGTATTTTATCTAGGCTACGATTCTCTCTCCCACAAACGATAAATAGTACAATTTATTAATGCCCAATTTTATCGAAACTTTGCTATTGTTACTTGGTGTGGGGAACAACGACAAAAACTAACATAACAACGTTGCACATGATTCAAAAGAAAGCAGTACGCATGATAGCAAACGTTTCCTATGACGCTCACACAGAGCCTATTTTCCGGCATTTAAACCTGCATCCTGTACACGAATTTTACAACATGGTCCTTCTGAAATGATATCACAATGGTGTAAAATTCAATGATTCCTTTTGGCCCAGTTGTCCCATCTTACATTAAAAGAAAACCTGCGTGACTTACGTGTTAATGAGCTGTGAAAAATTCCACGAGCATGGACGAACTATGGTCGCCATATATGCTGTCTTATCAATTGCCTGTTTTACTGAACACCATCTCGATTTCTTAGATTTCTTAGTGTGCAATTATATGGCATATGAAGTTGCTGCCTGCACTCTTTCTCTAAAATTGTTCTTTGTGCCAAGTGATTTGTTGTGCGCTTGCTCTTGCGTTGTTGCTCTTTATTGTTGCCTTTCTCTGTATTTGACTGCAAGGTATTCTTCTTTTGGGAAAGAGCTCTTTTTTTTTTGGGGGGGGGGGGGGGAGGCTGTGTTTTCTCGGCGTTTTTTCCGTGCTATAGCGTTACCGTGTTTTCATTTGGTGAATACGTGAATTCGTGTATGTGTTTTTTTTCTTTTGCTTGTTTGATTTTGGTGCACAGATGAAACTTTTAGACTGCAAGCAATTTTTACCTGCACAATCTATTTGTTTAGCACATGCTGATATATGTCCGAATATATTGACTGTATGTTATTGTTAAAGGGGCGCAGTCCTTGTTAAGCCTTAGTGGCTTTTGTTGGTGTTTCCTTCAGTGTCATTTCGATACTGGAAATAAAAAGATTTGATTTGATTTGTCATTCATCGATGCAGGCTGCGGGTTCGATTTCCGGCTGCGGCGGGCGCTTTTCTGATGAAGGCGAAAACGCCCATGTGTTGGGCGCACATTACGGATCCCCAGGTGGTCAAAATTTACCCGGAACCCTCCACTACGGCCCGCCTCACCGCCTGTATAGCGTAGGCGCGTTAAACCTCATCATCAATTAATCAACTCAATTATTTATGGATGCATTGTGCTAAATGTGTCCGGTCGTTAGTGATACAGTTACCTTTATGTAACGAACCTCTACGTAACGAATTCCTGTATTTAATGAGGTCTTCCAGTGGCTAAGGCGTTGCTCTGCTGAGCACGAGGTCGCGGGTTCGATTCCCGGCCGCGGCGGTCGCTTTTCTGATCGAGGCGAAAAGCAAAAATCGCCCGTGTGTACGAGATTTCGGCGCACGTTAAAGATCCCCAGGTGGTCTAAATTAATCCGGAGCCCTCCACTACGGCGCGCCTCATCGCCTGCGTTGCGTCGGGGCGTTAAACCCTACAATCAATCAATGAGGTCTTCCAATTCCTCATTGCACGTCCCATTGAAGCCCATGTGTTTGCGACCTTGATGTAATGAAGGCTTTGCGGCGGTTAACGGTGATGTAACAAATTCGATGCGCTGTGCGAAAAATTGGCTGTAGAAATGTACTAATTTAGCGAATTTTGCCCGCACCTCAAACTACCGGGTGTTTTATCGTGTGATTGCGGTGCTGGTTAGGGGCTAGGCTTGTTTGTCGGCGTGTAGTCCCGCGACTCCATTGCTACCCGTGGTTTTGTTCATCGTCGGTGAATTCTGCTGCCTGAAACGAAAAGATATGTATTTCCTAGATAAGTTCGCCATTTTAAATGCCGTCCACGCCCGGTACAGTATTCCAGCTAACACCCTCTCAAGAATTTTGAGTGCGGAAAAAAGCATCAAGTTCGCAAAAAAGCGCCCTTTCGTCATAGGTTTGGTCCTTGAAACACTTTAAAGCACAGAAAAGTGTGAAAAGGCAAACGTGATAGTTAAGTTACGTTTGTGGATATGGGGGTAGGTGACCTTGCTTTTTTGCAATGCCGTGCAGTGACTAAGCTCGTGGTAAAGCAGCAGGCCCAAATCGCCCAGGTTTTCACTGTGAAATGAATCCTTGAAAGGTGAGTTCACCGTCCCTGACTTCTAGCATTTTGGTTTCGTTGCTGGTTCATTCACGCGAGCCTTCACTCGAAACTGGCACGTAACGAAGACTTGCATGCGACAAAAATTGCGAATTTTTGTCAATTTCGTTGTATTCGTGTTTAACTATACCACAGTCATGTTTTGACATGGCGATAAAAGGTCGAGGGAAGTGGTAGACGCCAACCACATCGCGTGTTAGTGCACCATCCCGGTCCCCTCATGATACAGGAGTTGCATATCTCGATGCACCTGCTTTGTAAGACTGCGCGCCTGCGTGCACGATTTATTAGAGGTAAAATTCGCGTTTTAATGCCCTAGAATTATTAGACTCATATTTTGCCGTGGCTGCTAGCCGTCCATTATCTCTCGTCCTCATTAAATTTCCGCGGAAGTACGTCATCGGTCATGACAGGGAACTACAACTGAGGCTGCCAGATACAAGCGCTCGCCGGAATGGGGAATGCCGAGCAGAGGCAATTAAATTGTGAAAGGAATGCAATGATACTACGGCCGAGGCAACAGAAAAGATACGCGATTAAACCAGTGCCTGCACACTGAAATTCGTTCTACACTCCGTGTGTATTTAGTCGCATGTTGAGCAGGCTCGGTCGCTAGCAGTGCCGGCCTCTTACGCCAGCTTCGAAGCGATTGATTGATGAATGTAGGGTTTACGCGCCGACGCAACGCAGGCGATGAGCGCGCCGTAGTGTAGGGCTACGGATTAATTTTGACCACCTGGGGGTCTTTAACATACACCGAAATCTCGTACACACGGGCGTTCTTGCTTTTCGCCTCCATCAGAAAAGCAGCCGCCGCGGCCGGGAATCGAACCCGCGTCCTCGTGCTCAGCAGCACAACGCCTTAGCCACTGAACCACCGCGGCGGGTGGCCACCTTCAAAGTGCCTCAACCACGACCTAAAATTACGCTGGCGCAAACATTATTTTACCTAGCTTAAAATGGTGGCAAAAAATTAACACCAGGCTCTCAAAAACCAAGTAATGAGTTCATTGTAACTAGAAATGAAATAAAATAGGCCCAATCAGAAACAAATTCGAGAATATGGCGTCTAATAACACGATTTTTAAAATAGCTTAAAAATTATCGTGCTCGTGTCACCGCCGAAAGCTCTATAGGGACGGGGCAGCTGGACGGGTGGCGCCACCACTCGGCGCTCCGCTCGTCAGTGGAATGAGCCGGTGCATTGGACTACACAGCCTCACGTTGTTTTTGTCGTGTTTACTTCGGTGCTTTGTATGTTTTGGGGGCGTTGTGAGCAGACATGTGAAATGAAACGAAGTCTAGACAGGTGTGTTGGGTTCTTAGATGCAGTAATGACTACGTAAACTTGTCAGACGCGTCTAAAGTTGGGTATCGGCTTCAATGGCATGAGCGCTTTTTGCAGCGACCTGCGCTTGGCTCCACCCGTTCTGAGCTCGAATAAAACTACTTATATTAGTATTATTTTTTTCTTAAATGCACTAACGGCTACGCAAACTTATTGGATGCTTGTAAAGTTGGGGAAGGCCACATTGACACGAGCGCTTTTTGCAGCGCTCTGCGCCTGGCTCCGCGCGATCTGAGTAGAAATAAAACTATTAGCAATATTAAAATTCCCTTCTACCACTTTAAATTATTTTCGCTGGTTTCAATGTCTACGGTTTCCATGCCAGCCTTAGCGCTGGGATACCTCGATACGTGGGCTTTAAATAGAAAGGCACCTGCATACGATATGGATTACCGTGTACGTAGAAATGTTGCGGTAGTTTGCACTTTGTGTAACCGTAAGCTTTGTACCTTCGGTTTTGGTGAGCGACACTGTGACAGCATGGGAGCCTGAAAGCCGAAGTGGAAATCCCACGTTTGTGGTGGTCATTTTATCAAGAGCCAAAGTTATTCACCAACTCAAAAGCCCAAGCTACAAACCATCCCTCCTCCCCTTCCCGTTTTACCACCTGCGTAGAATAAATGCTGGCACTGATAGTTAAAAAAATGTGGCAGTGTTAACGTCAGCCGGTGTTTTTTAATGCTAAAGTATTCTTTACAGAGTACCTAAAAAATCGTGTAATGCCTGGTGAAGACACCAAAAACGAGCGATTAGTTGCCTCAAATATGGGTGCATGAGCCCGAGTCCTCCACCACAGACATATTTCCGACACGCTGAAAAAGTTTAGATTTGGAGAGGGGGCATTGAAGTTCAAAATTAAACAGAAAAATCATCTCGCCCTCCATCTAATGAGTATGATGGTTGAACACAAAGCTTTCTTCGTGGGAAATCGAATGGGAAATGGTCAAAGTCAAAGATGCTGCGATTAATATACCAAACTGCGTGCTTGTCAAATTCGACGCTTAATTAGTCAAAGTTTAAATCCACAAGGCAACCAAGGAAACCCATACCATATATCTTTGCGATAAACGATCATCGTCGTTAGACGGAGGTGTGCATGAGTTTTCAATCGTAGGTGGCAGCTTGTAAACCGACCGCAGCATTCAGTTGTGAAGCTGAGTACAGGTTTCGGGCACCCTCCTGTCTTGCGTCCTTCAGCCACGCAGGAATTAGTTTCTGAAAAACCATTTACCAACTAGACAGCAACCATTGCAATTCTTGTAAAGCAGTGCTTCTCCACGACAAGCAATAACGTTCTACTATCATGCGGTATTAATATTTATTCTATCAACGATTCCCGATGACTGTAGTAAGAGCATTTCTGTGAAATTAAACACGTTTCAGCCGTCGGTAATGAAGTTACGGAAGCCTCGTCCATCACAATTTCTGTTTTGAGGTAAATCTTCGAAGACACCCCCAAACTTTGTCTTTCGCTTGTGCACGACGTCGACGCCGTTTCGTCATCAACTGCCAAAGGCCAGCGCCGTAGCATTCCTAGATCGGTTGCACACCTTTGTGGGAGCATTTAGCGGCAATATACTCCTCGATTCGCGAAACTGCATGCAGGCATGAAAAAAATTGCATGAAGCAACGAACTTTCACTTCCAGCTTGACTTCCAGCTTGGCGCATTGAGCGCCGTCTGCTATTTGTAAATACCGAGTATGGGCGTAAATAACACACATGGCATCCCTCGTAAACGTCACATCCACGCTCAAGATTTACCGATTTGAAAAATTCCCGTGGGGTTACGTACGCTTTGCAAGCCGCACCGCAGAAAAACGACAGAAAGCCATGCACAACTACGCTGTGCTGACCGCCACCGGCATTCCACTGACGAGCGGTTCGCCACGGGCGGCGCTGTTCGCTGAAACGATGGTGGTGCCATACAACGGCCGCCCGGTCCCTATACGGTAGAGGAGGAAATGTTTCGGTATAACGAAACGCTTGACTCGAGAAAGATTCTCCAATCCACCATAATCAAAGTTCATAATACATTGACACAGGGACACGCGTTGGAAGGGAGTGACGCAGCCGATCAAGGTCTACTCGAACTCGCATACCATGCTCCCTGTTGATTGCGACTACCACTCCCCGAAAAATATGGAAAACGTCTCCTCGTCATACGCGTAGGAACACCATCTTTTCCCGTGCCACACGGAGATATCATCACTTAAGAATCTAAACCATTCTCAGGATACAAACCAACATATATATTCGCAAATCGCGATGGCCGAAGATGCTTGAGAGGAAATGTCCGACGTTAACTTAAATGAGAGCAAGCACACAACTCTTGTGCAAAACCCGGTCATATCCAAGAATATGCTTTAGGGTGAACAACTCAAACATTGCATATTCAACTTATATCGACACATGACAGGATGCCCTGACCAGCTTGTCTCCTGAAGATCAGCGTGAGCTGCTTCTGTGGCCTTGGAATTCTGGTTTAATCCATAAGGTCCACCCCCTCTTCGTCCTCTTTTCCCAAGCTTTCAATAAATCGTACTCAACAAAAATATTTCTCTTCCTTCATCCCTACGTCATTTTTTTGTCTTATAAAAAACCCGAAGATTCCGTGACGCCACCACGATAAACCCCTATCAGCTTTTTCACGTTGCTTTCTCTCTCCAACTGACCAACACCCCGAAACCGCAACTTTTCACGCCCATATGTTATGCCACGCAAGCGTACATGTCCTACGAGTTTCCTGTGCTGCGGGTATTAAAATCATTGCGTGTAGCCTAGCTTTCGTCACTGAACTTCAGTACTAGCAACTTCGTTCCGAAACGCTCCCTCGACGCCGGAGTAAGGCTAGCGCGTCATACATCTTAAAGGAGCCGTGAAGAGAAACTCAAAGTTGGGTTTAGTAGAACGACTGCTTAGTCCCGATAACAATGATACCAATATCATCGCAAGCTTCGAACAAATAACGGAGATATTAAAGAATAGGTTTGAAGCAGTCGCGACCCCCTAGCCAATTTCCCGCAATTTTTAAATGACGTCACGGAACCTTGTTTGTGCGATTGGCGGCCGCCTAACTGACCTGTCGCCACGACACATGACTGGACGTCTGTAATGGGCCTTCTGGTTCCATTTGACCGCATCACTTGAACGCTAACGTGCAGTTAACGCACTAAAAATTATGTTTTATTGTTGGCCCGTATGACGTCATTCTTGCTCATAACAAGTCACCATGGCGCCAAATTTGAACGTTTTTAAATACTTCTTGCTTTTTTTTCGTTAAAATGCATTTTTGTGGCTCTAGTAGAGCTGAGTGAGATACTGAATCCTAGTTCTTTCAAATTGAACGAAGTTGTATTCTCTCTTCATGGCTGCTTTAAGACCTAAATGTAGATGTCATCTGCAACTTTTTTGCTAGCAAGCTGCATATATACTTCAACGTCTAGGATACTTTTGTGTTGTGTTCGTTGTCTACAACCTCCTCCAAATAGCCTTTAGGGCTACTAAAGCTTTAATTGGCGGGAAAGACAATAAACGGTAGCAACACATTTAACAGTACACTTTGTAAAATTGTTCGCAGAAAAGGGTCGTTCGTAACCCGTAAAAACAAAAACTGGTTAATGAGCTGGTGAATATAAACGCGACACAACCCAACCCTGGCCTCCTTAACTTGCCGGAAAATGTTGGTTCTACTTGAACGCGCCCAAACTGAAGACCAAATGAACACGGCAAATACACAGTGTATTTTCTGAACTTGAACTCGCAGCAATGAAGGACTTGCGTCCCGTACCACAGTTTTGCAACAGGAAAATGTTACAAACTGTGGCACGTGCGAAAACAGACAAAGCTCGACCTCCACCGCCCCCCCCCCCCCCCCCCCCCCGCCACGTCGTTGCTTTTACGCGCAGACTTACCGTTTCTAACGCCCAGCATTCGCTGCTATGCTAATAGCTGTCCACGGGAACCCCGAGATACCGCACTGGTGTGCGTGACCAAGACACATTTTCAAACACTAATGGTGCTGCCGCCCACTCCCAATTAAAAAACCCCAACACACTTTGCCCAGCTAGCAGAACTCTTAGTAACACGACAAAACTCCTTTGTTATTATTACTGCTTTGCTGATGCTCTCCTTGTCCTCACACAATACCGCCACGTCATCCGAATATGTTAATAGTCTCACTTCACTAGGGTGGAGACGAAACCCGCGCAAATCACCATGATTAATTATGCGCAACAAAAAGGTTAAAAAAATGCAGAACGAGAGGGGAGACGCAGGGCATCCCTGTCTCACCGAAGATAAAACGGGAATACTTTTGTATACATACTTATTTACAATCAGTTTTGTTTAACATTCACAATATGCCATGCGTACACTGTCCTTCACAACATCCCCGATATTAACATAGTCCAATACACGGAACAATATTTCGTGACACACTTTATCAAAGACCTTCTCATAATGAATCTGAAGCATTGCTACTCTTCTACAAAATACATCGATCACATCACTTTAATACATTACGTGCGACATGAACATTGCTTAGTATGCTTCTCCCTCGTATGCCACACCTGTGATGCGGCACTACCAGTGTTGCTGTTATTACCTGTAATCTATTTGCTATAGTCTTCATAAGTACCTTCTAGTCTGTATTGGCCAAGATGATAGGACTGTAGCAAGTTACAGACTGACGTTTTGCCCTGTCGTCCGAATTTGGAATTAAAACACTATGCGTTCACGAAAAAGAAACCTTCAGAACACCCGCCTGAAATGCTTCACGTAACACCCTACACGACACACTATACGGAGTAGATAACATAAACACAAAACTTCTAAAAAACACTACATCAATTTCGAGCATGATCTAATATCACATATTCACCCAGTCATTACGTTCTGGCTAGTTGCCTAGGGACTAGAAAATAACTAAAATCGTGCCAATATTTATACCGGGTAATAAAAACTCACCGGGCACCCGCTGTGGGGGCTGAGTTGCTAAGGCGTTGCGCTGTTGAGCACGAGGTAACGGGTTCGATTCCCGGCCGCGGCGGCCGCTTTTCTGATGGAGGCGAAAAGCAAAAACGCCCGTATGTACGAGATATCGGCGCACGTTAAAGATCCCCAGGTGGTCGAAATTAATCCGGAACCCTCCACTACTGCGCGCCTCATCGCCTGCGCTGCATCGGCGCGTACGATCAATAAAAAAACTCACCGCACAATTACCGTCCCATTTCGTTCACGGGCATATGCTGTAAGATGCTAGAAAACATTATCGCTTCTAACATTTACTGTCATCTCAAGACCAATAATTATTTTTTTTGGTAACCGGCCTGGTTTTAGGAAAGGTTTTCCTTGTGATACGCAGCTATTTGAATTCACCACGGACTTACACGGTAACATGGACAGGAAGTCTCAAACTGATTGTATGTTTCTGGATTTTTCCAAAGCTTTTGATCGTGTAGCCCACTGCCGTTTAATCTCTAGGTGATCCGCCCTTTGATTAGATTCTTTAACCTGATCCTGGCTCCTTAACTTCATTTCCATTGCGTGAACAGTTTACAGTGGGTAATGGTTATACTTCGCCACTTTCCCCTGTCACTTGCACTCCTGTGTAACATCTTGTATGCGGCTTTTTCTGACGATTGCATAATTTACCGGCAAATAAATAATCCTAGTGACCACGTAACGCTTCGAAAGGACCTAAATGCTATCTGCGATTTGCGCAATACGTGGCAAATGTCTCTGAACTTAGACAAATGTCAAAGCATTTACTAAATCTTTTGCACTTTCTGAAAAATCATTCACTTACTGAGGCTTTAACGTATAAATACCTAGGCGTTATCCTAACGCCAATCCTTTCATGGTCCACCTACATTAACGCCATATGCGTTAAAGCTGTGGGAAAACCGCGCTTTGCCTTTTAGTGGCACTGAAAAAAAGAGGCGCAAAACCCGGCATCCATTTCAACGAGAGTCGTGTTCTTTTCCAAAGTAAAAAGCACTGCACGCGCTTCGTGCTGCACGTACAGATCCTCATCATCGTCCTCTTCCTTGCGCGGCTCATTCCACGTGACAGTTCCGAGCAATGTTCAAATACAATTAACGATATCGTCCGCGCCGTACAAAGTTCAGTCACCCAACTCCAACGGGTACAACTGCTGTACTGGTCTAGTCATTTCTCTACCTCCCGGCAAAGCGACCTTACATGCCCTAACATGATTATCCCTCGTGAGTACACCATGGTTATCCTGCCGAGTTTCCGGAATGTTATGGGCACCTTGTCTTCCTTGATGACAACTACCTCGCCAACCTTGAACCGGATATCAGGCTGTACTGCTCTGGTACGCGCGCTTCTAAGCGAAAAAAGGTATTTTTTATACCAGCACTTCCAAAAGTCGTTTACTTTTTGCTGCCTGCACTTCCGCAGCTTGAGGGTATCAGCGCGATTTGAAGATGGTTCGCCAGTATTGGAGCTAGGCAATGCAGTGGACCTCCTACCAGTTAGGAAATGCGAACGCGTAAGTACCACTGCCTCAGTAGTGTCAGAGGAGATATAGGTTAGTGGCCTAGATTTTATCCCATTCTCAATTTCTGCGAGTGGGTTAGCGAGCTGCTCAAATTTGAAGCAACCTTTCCCTAGCGTTTTCCGGAGGCAGCCTTTGACTGATCGAATCATCCTTTCCCAAAAGCCTCCCCACCACGGACCGCGTTCAGGCAATGTAATTTCCAGGTAATGGGTTAGTAGACCAGTAGTCCTGCACCTGGAAATGGTGCAAAACTCGGTACGCCGCTGTCAACTCACGACGGGCTGCTTGAAATGCTATAGCATTGTCGGAGTAAACAACACTAGGCAAGCCGCGTCACGAAACAAACCGACAAAAAGCCATCAGAAATGATCCTGCAGTCATATCAGAGCATACCTCTAAGTGGAAAGCCCTAACCATGGCACATGTAAACAGCACTATGTATGCCTTAGCCGCACTGTTTCCCTTAACAAAAACAGGTGCGGCGAAGTCAACACCCACAACCTGGAACGGATGAGACCTGTCCACCCTGTCGGTCGGCAGTGGTGCGATCGGTGCTGATGCAGGTTGTAGCTTGAAACGGGCACACACTTTGCACATTGATATGACTTTTTCACGCACTGTCTGCCCCTAATAACCAAAAACTGCTCGCGAAGCTCCGCAAGGGTGTCATTGACCCCGATATGCAGCAGCCGCCGGTGCACGCTGTCGGTGATGAGGTACGTGAGGCGGTGGTCGGCAGGTAGCAAGATGGGGCACAACACGTCTTCTGAAGCCTTAACATTTGCAAGATGTGTCTTGATCATGTGGATTCCATGATGGTCCAAGAATGGATGCAAGTCACGAATGCGGGACGCCGTGTGCAGTGGTTTGTCCGCTGATAGAGTGGTCATCTCAGATCCAAACGCGTCCGCTTGAGCGCTCTTGATCCATGCAAATTCGGCATCTTTTATCTCTTGAGCGGTTAGTGGGCCTATCACTCAGTGACTTGAGTGGAGTGGACAATTGTGAACCATTAATTTAATCCAAGCTGTAATTCTTGTTACTCGGATCCAGCTATTGTGTTTGTATATCTCGAAAAGAGGCTCTTTGGGCGAGCAGTGGCAGGCCCATACGGTTGCCTCCTCATTGTTCCTTGCCTCACATAACACATCTGCTGACTCGTGAGAAATCGCGCCACTTTGCGGCCAGGCTTCTGGGGTACCAGCTAGCCATTCAGGTCCATGCCACCATAAGTTGTTTGTACAGCGGTTTTGTGCAGATACGCCTCCGGTTACTAGGTCGGCCGGATTTGTTTCCCCAGGGGAATTTTTCCAGCGGTTCGGGTCTGTGAGGCTTTGGATTTCAACGACTCGGTTGCATACGAAGGGCTTCCATTTGGTCGGTGTGGACTGTAACCAACTCAAGCAAATTCTGGAGTCCTTCGTGGAGAACGGGACGACGAGCCGCCGAGTCCCGTTCTCATGCGTGCTTATTAATGAAACATAACACTGACGATGATTATGATGGGTACGAGGTAGGCATGGCGTCAACTTTTCCAACATCCTTCCCCGTGCGAAGATGGGTATAAGTTTATCTACGTGTTTAAATTCCATATCAGGGAAGCAGTCTAGGTGGCGCGGAAACGTCATTCATGTCCGTAGAAGCAAGCAGTGTCGGGCATTGGCGCTTCTGCTTCCATCGGTGATAACTGTGCTTCTCACGACGACGAAGCGTAGAAATGTTGCCT